>NC_092347.1:71863192-72179911 GCF_963676685.1 Mytilus edulis
GTCATTACCATGGTAACTTACAAATTTTTCCATTTTTGTTTACAAGTTAGCTAATTTTTTTTTTTATCAACAGTACAATGAATAACTTTCTTAACATTTACGAAATGTGTTTGAAATCAGATATCTCAATAAGTGTTAAATAAGAATACATAATGAAATGATAGCTAATTTATAATAGGAGAACAGGTCATTCAAAACTTCATTTATGCATCTATTTTCTAGGAAATGTATTTATAGATACATTTAAAACCACTTTTCATATATTCATAAAATTTTATGACAGACAATTATTAGAGTAAGAAATAGCTAGGAGTCCTCAGATGAAGGAAATACAAGAAGAATATTAGTCAAGTTGCAATGCATATTTTCAGGTTTGTTGAATAAAAATTGGTAATAAAATGGAGAATAGAAATGGGGAAGTATTCATACTCAATCATGTCTTACATGCTAACATGGAGCATATAGGATGCAGGAAGTTTATCTATGATTATAAATTTTTCATCCTCAACCAACTGGGTATATAAACAAGAGTGCACACGCTGAAATGTCTCGCCTTCTTTACTAATCATTGATATTATGTTGATAGACCTAAATATAAAGCTTTATTACAACTGTCACATAAACTCAACATTAACCAAGAAAACGAAACATTGATCAATGAACCATAAAAATGAGGTCAAGGTCAGATCAACCATGCCAGGCAGACATGTACAGCTAACAATTCTTCAATACAACAAATATAGTTGACTTATTGCTCACAAATTAAGAAAAACAGACCAAAACACAAACACTTAACACTTAGCAATGGACCGTGAAAATGAGGTCAAGGTCAAATAAAACCTGTGTAACAGACATATAGATCATAAAATATTTCCATACACCAAATATAGTTGACCAAATGCATAATGTATTGGAAAAATAGACCAAAACTCAAAAACTTAACTTTGACCACTGAACCATGAAAATGAGGTCAAGGTCAGATGACACCTGTCAGCTAGACATGTACACCTTACAATCATTCCATACACCAAATATAGTAGACCTATTGCATATAGTATAAAAAACCAGACCAAAACACAAAAACTTAACAATAACCACTGAACCATGAAAATGAGGTCAAGGTCAGATGACACCTGCCAGTTGGACATGTACACCTTACAGTCCTTCCATACACCGAATATACTAGACCTATTGCTTATAGTATCTGAGATATGGACTTGACCACAAAAACTTAACCTTGTTCACTGATCCATGAAATGAGGTCGGGGTCAAGTGAAAACTATCTGACGGGCATGAGGGCCTTGCAAGGTACGCACATACCAAATATAGTTATCCAATTACTTATAATAAGAGAGAATTTAACATTACAAAAAATCTTAACTTTTTTTTCAAGTAGTCACTGAACCATGAAAATGAGGTCAAGGACATGTGACTGACGGAAAGTTTGTAACATGAGACATCTATATACAAAGTATGAAGCATCAAGGTCTTCTACCTTCTAAAATATAAAGCTTTTAAGAAGTTAGCTAACGCCGCCGCCGCCAGATCACTATCCCTATGTTGAGCTTTCTGCAACAAAAGTTGCAGGCTCGACAATTATACATGACAAATATATATGGCAACTGCATGTAGCAGAGAAAGTGCTCAGAATTCTTATACAGGTAAAAACAAATTTGAAATCATAACTCTGTCAACCACCATTTAGCAAGCAAAGTCAATCTCTAACCCAATAAGTATAATATAGTATACATTTTGTACATGTATACCAGTACACCACAATGTTACCATTCAAAGTAAGAAAAGCTAAATTAAAGATAAACTGACCAAAACTTATTCCTATACATGTATAAAAAAAACATTGCAATTTTTATAAAGCCATGTATAATTTTCATTCAATTTCTATGGGCAGGGATTGTAATTTTGTTAGAAATATACTCAATTATGATGTAATACATCTTAAATCTTCAATTCATTGATGTTTAATAACATACCAACATTGGTCTAATATCTGGAAGCATATATAGCATAGAAAAGTCTAGACAACTGTTCAGAATTTCTGCAAATGGTGGAGGACTATGAAATATTATATTTGACCATTTCCATTCCAACACATACATTGTAACTCTCTATAACCCTGAATATTTATAAACATATGACAACAGAAATGTATTTTCCAGCACATCCTTCTCATTAATGCACAATTAATGTAAACTAAAATGTACATACGGTAAATAAAAGCTTACAATTAATATGATCTAGCATTGTCACCTGGTAGTCATGTGTGTTTAAGTTACAACATATTCAACTCATTTGGACCAATAAAACTTGAAATATAGATGATAAAAATACCGGATACAAAACATAAAGTTGAATGTGATGGTACTATCTCATATGATTTGTGAGCTCTGTAACTGTATATTAAAGTAACATGTTGGAATGACACTAATTGAGAAGGTGTTCAAATTCTAAATCCACTGAAAAGGTACAAGGTAGATTTTTCTCTTTAATCTTGACAAAGAGGTGTAGCTAAAAGACCAACAAAATATCATGCTGCATGCAAAAAAAATTAGGTTGAGGATTATATATATCCTCCAGTATACATGATTTAAGCAACAACAATTTTCTTGGATAATATATCAGATTATATGATAAATCATGCAAACAACCATTACATGCAGTACTTCTGCTTGCAATTCCATTCATGCAAAATATATATGGTACATGCCAAGCCTTACAAATGATCAAGAATTTTTTTAAACAAAATTAAATATTGTTTTAAAAATTAAACTAAAGGATGTAAAAATGTTAACTCTCAATCTCAAAGTACAAATAGAATGTTGTTTAAAACAGAACTAACATCACTATTAATATAAAACAGTTTTATAAACAGAGTAGGTTTTTAACAGACAATGACTATGCATATATATGGATAAAGAACACAAATTTTTATTCAGGGATAAAAAAAAACTTTTTGATTATACCGAATTTAATTGGGTCTGCTTTACTTAAGAACAAGGAATAACATTTAGGGTTCTCCATTGTCAGAAATTCCAAGATGGGGGTCATAAGTCATAAAAGGCAGTTAGGAATGAGACAGGGAGAAAAGTTGAGAGGCAAGTCAATTTTAATCATTATTATAATTACATTTTCTATGTCTCTTATCAAAATATCCACTTAAATAAAGTGCTGTCTTTAAAACAAAATACTGTAAACAAACACAGATACTTTTTTTCTGACTTTAAGCCCTTTTAAGCTGATTTCTTGATGATTTGAGTTCATCAAATTTTAACTTTGTACACATATTTATGTAGCAGAAGATCCTAGTTTGAGATATTTGCAACTGTTATTTATTTATAACATATTTATGTTATTTTTCTTGAAAGTCATAAAAGTCACAAACAAAACAAAAATCCTGAATATAAGTGAGGAAAAACACCAAAAGTTTCCCCCTCTTTTTCGTTGCCATTGATTGATTCTATATTTTCAAAAAAAAATAGATGGTAAGAGTTGTAGTGGAACAATACTTATTTTGAATTAGAGGCAACCTTTTTTTATTACTAACAGTCTGATCTTTATCAATACAATGCTGTTATTAAAAATTTTAAAACTAAGATTTAGATATCTGTCTTATGATTACAAAAAAAAAAATTAACAATAAACAAATACTCTAGTTTCCATGGAAATGACTTAACTAATGCATCTAAGTTTGAATATACAATGGTCACTACTGCATAGTTGCTACCTACCAACAAAGCCTATCACTTACTACTTATATACCTACCATTGGCAGAAGAATTCCAATACATACACCTCCAACTACTGGCAAATTCTTGGCAGAAAATACCAGAGATAAAATGGCATCCACACAGCCCTGAGTGTATATCAGTGATAGATCTCCTGCCTAAAAAATAACATTAATATGGTTAATAATTGTTCAATAATAAAAGAAAACACATGTAAAAATGCAAGATTGAATAATTTCAAATTTACAGCTCTGAAAAGGCCATGTACGAAAAATAAAAATATCCGGCAGGAAGCCAAATTACCAGGAGAAAACCACCAACCTTCAACAGGTAAATTAGTAATTAAGAAAGGAGTCAAATACTCCTACAATAAAAAGGATTTTAACTCACCACCTCAGTGTTGACAGACTAGTAATGGCTGTAGATGAAATAATCACAAGTTGCACAACAACTTCTTAAAAGTACTCCTTCTATCAATGCATTAGTACATATGTTTGAGTTTAGTTGCTGGAATTGATACAACTTTGAGATGATGATAGTTAAAATTGCATATATAATTCTAATTGTTGTTATCATTTGCTTTTATATGTTAACTAGAACATTCCTATTATTGGGAAAGGACCTTCTAAGTGGTGATACTTTTATTATTTCCTTTTTACAATTAAGCAAACAAATCTGTTACGATTATGTTATCTGAAATGTTTAAATGAATATAAAAGTACTTACTGAATTCAAGACATTCCTTCCACACAAAATATTAGTCATACCAGACTGAAATTTAAAAAAAATATATAATTCACAATCTCCATTGCTGTGCTCACTTAAAAGAAGAAATGTTCAAATGTTTTCAATGATTATCTACTTATCCAAATTCATTCTATTTCACTTTAATACTGTAAATTCAGAAATTATTCCGATTTTGTCATTTTGGACTAAAATGCGAATTTAATTTTTGCTATATTTAGAAAAATCCTGTTTAATTCATATAAAAAATTTATAAATGCAAGTTTAAATTATTGCGATTATAACCCTGTTGCATTTTTCTTAATGTTACATAAAGGTTTCCATTTTAGTGGAGTTTGTGTTGTTTCTTATTTATTATTTATAACTGTTGATGTAAATGTCCTTTGGTTTTGTGAGTCTTTGTTTACTCCTTGGTTTTGATTGTTATTGTCTTACAACAGTATAAACTTAAATGTGTAGTCATTCAAAATGTTGGTGAAAATATGTATAGTTAACTCGTTGTTATCATTGAAATGGTCATATGCACAAACTCTTTTTCTAATACACTAAATGTAAAAGTAAATGAAGTACTTTCAATGTACATTGATTAGATTAGATAAGTAACCAGATGCTCTGCAGGGGGCAGCTTGATAGAGGGGGGATAGGACCTTTATCGGGACTCCGGGATCGGGTGTTTTTAAGCTCGGGATTTCGGGATTGACCCTTTCGGGATCCGGGAATCCTTTTTTTCGGATTTCGGGATGTCGGGATTTGCTTTATTTAAATTCGGGACCTCGGGATTTCGTTTTTTTAAGTCCGGGATTTCGGGATCAAGACCCCCTCCTATCCCCCCTCTTGATACGACCACAGAGGTCAAACCCTGAACAGTTGGGGCAAGTATGGACACAACATTCAAGCTTGATACAGCTCTGAATTTGGATTGTGATTAAATAGTTGAAAAGAATAGGTTTCTGACACAGAATGAATGTGAACTTAAAAAATTTAAATAGGACATTTACCTATTATGGTCCAATATCCAAAATCTAAATACATGGTTAGATTCAGCATATCAAAGAACCCCAAGAATTCAATTTTTGATGAAATCAAATAAAGTTCAATTTTGGACCCTTTAGAACTCAATGTGGACCAATTTAATAAAGGGGCCCAAATATTAAAAATATAAATACATGGTTAGATTCAGCATATCAAAGAACCCCATATATTCAATTTTTGTTGAAATCAAACAAAGTTTAATTTTGGGACCCTGATTTTGACCAACTTGAAAACTGGTCCCATAATAAAAAATCTAAGTACAGTCATGTTTAGATTTATCATATCAAAGAGGCCCAAGAATTCAATGTTTGTTAAAACCAAACTAATATACGGTGACCTATAGTTGTTAATTTCTGTGTCATTTTGGTCTCTTGTGGAAAGTTGTCTAATTGGCAATCATACCACATCTTCTTTTTTATATAAGTTTAATTTTGGACCCTTTGGACCTTGATGTAGAACAATTTGAAAAGCGGACAAAAATTAAGAATCTAAATACACAGTTAGATACTGCATATCAAAGAACCCCAATAATTAAATTTTTGATGGAATCAAATGAAGTTTAATTTTTTAACCTTTTGGCCCCTTATTCCTAAACTGTTGGAACCAAAACTCCCAAAATCAATCCCAACCTTCCTTTTGTGGTCATAAACCTTGTGTTTAAATTTCATAGATTTCTATTTACTTATACTAAAGTTATTGTGTGAAAACCAATGCTTATTTGTGCCCCTTTTTGGCCCCTAATTCCTAATCTGTTGGAACCAAAACCCCAAAAATCAATCCCAACCTTTCTTTGATGGTTATTAACCTTGTGTTAAAATTTAATTGATATCTATTTACTTATACTAAAGTTTTTATCTGGAAATCATCAGTCTTCGAACACACTGACTCAGATGACGTGATACCAATATACGACCAATTCTTTTTTATTTTTTTTGCGGTCATACAATAAAAGATTCAACTAAAGCTTTGATTTCAAGACAAATGTGTATTCTTAGAAATGCTTAGCAACCTTAGATTATCCTTGATTGATAATGGAAATAATTTATGTATAAAAATAAGAAGATGTGATTCAATTGCGAATGAGACAACTCTCCACCAGAGACCAAATATCATAGAAGTTAACAACTTTATTATGTGCCTGTCCTAATTCAGGAGCATGTTGTAAAGTTAATCAGTAGTAGTTGCTTGTTCCTGTATATCATATTTCTTTTTCATTCATTGTTTTGTACATAAATCAGGCTGTTGGTTGTTTTGCTTGAATTGTTTTTCATTTTGCTGTTTTTTGGGGCATTTTAAAGCTTGCAAGGTGGTAGTAATTTTGCACATTGTTGAAGGTCATATGTTGACCTATATAGTTGCCAACTTCCATGTCATTTGGTCTTTGGGGGAGAGTTGTCTCATTGGCATTCATAACAATTTACTTATTTTTTATTATTGTCCTTCGTTGGTGTCTGTGATAATTATTAGCATCCTTGATATTAAGTCTTTGGTGGATAGTGGTTTTTATGTCTTTAGTGGATAGTGGTTTTTATGTCTTTGGTGGATAGTGGTTTTTAGGTTTTGGTACATAGTTGTTTTTATGTCTTTGGTGGATAGTGGTTTTTAGGTTTTTGGAGGATAGTTGTTTTTATGTCTTTGATGGATAGTTGTTTTTATGTCTTTGATGGATAGTGGTTTTTATGTCTTTGGTGGATAGTGGTTTTTATGTCTTTGGTGGATAGTGGTTTTTATCATGTTTGTCTTTGGTACAGTTATGGTTGGGTTTTTTTTTGGTCTTTGGTGTATAGTTGTTTCATTGGTAATTACAACTCATCTCCTTATCTTTATAAAACAGAGTTGGCAACCTGCGTTATAAGTATCATCTGAGCTATCTTTATACAGAAACTGTTACCTTATAAGTATCTTGTACTCTGCAACATGAGTGTGGTACACTGCATCGGAGTGAATTAGTCAGCAATGAACTGGAGCAGTTGTAATATTGATTTTTATTCCAATCTTTGTATGACTGTACTCCACAGCATTCAAACTTAAAATATAGTAAATTGTGCGATCAAATAAGCATCCAGTAGTGGATGCAGAGGCTTTATTTTAATCAGAACTTTTTTAATTTTTGGAAAATGGTAAAAAAAAAAATTTGCTACAGTATGCTCTGCACTATTTCTACTATAACAGACAAATGTTTATTCTCTTTTTCTAAATCCTGCCATAACAGCATCACTTTATACAATTTCTTAATTGCCATTAAAAGACTCGTGTTTCAACCATATTACTGTGAAAGTACTTTTATTCGTTTGGTACCAATTTTTGTGGTTTTCGTGGATGACTTTATCCACGAATTTAAGTGTCCAACGAAATAAAACAACCATTGTCCAAATCAAGATATGGAAATATCCCCATCGGAAGATTTGACCACTGATATGATCTAGAGAATATATTTATTAACGCCAAATCGGAGAATACTTTAATAGCAGTCACAGAACTACAAGCGCATGCAGGATTATACCCATTTAATCTTTAATAACCTAAACTGTACAACTTTTGATCCTTTATTTTCATAAAAAATATTTTTGATCGATGAAAGTCAGATTTCCGGTATTGATATGCTAGTATGATAAAGTGTTCATTTTATATCCTCATAGTTCTCGTATATATGGAAAATAATAATTTCATGCTGGGCTTGATTTTGATAAGAATTATTTGACAATTCAAGATACGTTTAAAGCATTTGTTTATGTAACAATTTTCAATAGGTGACATGTTTATGGCCTAACTAACACCTTTGATGGTCTTTAATCTGTTGATCACTTTATCATGGGTTAATTAGTGTTATCACTATGATTTACACGGGTCAGTGTTTACTTTGCAATTTCCTTCAATCCAGACTATTTGTAACCTTCGTCTCTAAAAGCTTTAATTTTGCATTTTTTTTTTTTAGAAAACTAAAATCCACGAATTTAATAACCCACGAACATGTAAATTTTGCTCAATCCACGAAAATTTATACCCACGAATTAAAGTACTTTCACAGTATTACATTTATGTACTATGATTCACATGGTCAATGCTTCATCCATATTTTTACTAGATGTCACTATACTAAATAACTTTTTTCTAAATTTCATGAGGGTCTGACAAAAAGAGTCCTATATATCCTGGTGATAAGAAACTCGGGACATATGGACAGATACATGGATACATAAAAGAGTTGCAAACATTTTATCCTCCACAACTGTGATGAGTTAGAAAAAACAGCAGGAAATCTTTATATAAAATTGAGAATGGAAATGGGGAATGTGTCAAAGAGACAACAACCCGACCAAATAAAAAACAACAGCAGAGGGTCACCAACAGGTCTTCAATGTAGCGAGAAATTCCCGCACCCGGAGGCGTCCTTCAGCTGGCCCCTAAACAAATATATACTAGTCCAGTGATAATGAACGCCATACTAATTTCCAAATTGTACACAAGAAACTAAAATTAAAATAATACAAGACTAACAAAGGCCAGAGGCTCCTGACTTGGGACAGGCGCAAAAATGCGGCGGGTTAAACATGTTTGTGAGATCTCAACCCTCCTCCTATACCTCTAACCAATGTAGTAAAGTAAATGTATATTTACATTTTCCTGAACCCAGTCAATGACTGCCTGATCGTCTCTATCATCCTGGTATTTAGTAATTAAACTGTCTTTCAGTACTTGGTGTTTCAAAAAATCATTGACTTTGTCTTTCAAAACGAATGTAGCTACAGCAAGGCCAATCAGAAACAAAAATATGATGATCATAATATAATAATACTGAAAAGAGAAAAAAATATTCTTATAAAAACATGTACAATGGATATATACTTTATTTATATCAACACTGTTACAATAAAGCCATAAATATAACTTTCATTCCTTACATTAATTGATTTTTCTTGTCAAACTTCCATTCAACATAATTAGTTTAAGGGGAGATAATTGTTAACTTACTAAATGAACATTCAATCATTCTAATGTGATTCATTGCATTGCCAGCTTATTTAGGATGATGCTGTTGTAATAAACTAAATCAAATCACAGAATTTAAAAATTTGAAAAAAAAGAACATTCTGCAAATTTCTCATTATTTAATATGTCACAAAAGACATATATTTTGTTTTGAAAAGAAAACAGATGAAAAATATATGTATTTTTTTATTACTTTTATTTCTCTTTTGGTATCTTGTATTTTCTACCATAATATCTACATGTATAGGACATTGCTAATGGTAATGAGATACATGTAATGGTTTTTCTCTATGTTTGAACATGAAAATAATAAGATTTAAAACTTATTTTGACTGAGAGATGAATTGTTTTTTTGTGTGTGTATCAAATCAAGGATCACTATACAAATCCTTTATCAAATGTAAACTTAAGGAATCTATAACTAAATAGCTGGATCACTTTACAAATCCTTTATCAAATGTAAACTTAAGGAATCTATAACTGAATAGCTGGTAATTAAATAAATTCTATGATGCTTATAAGATGCATAAACATGAAAATATAAAAATATAAAAAACTTACAATTTTTAAAAGCAAAACATTTTCTCTTAAGGCACCAATACAACCACACAAAGATACTATGAATATTATTATTCCAATTAGGATTAAGACTACAAAAGCTATGGACACATTTTGTAAGGCATCGTCCAGACTTGTTATTCCATGATATTTATTCTTTTCTATGAAAGCCCATATTCCTGCTCCTATAAAACCACCACCTATCATCTACAAAATAAAGAAAAAATAGGTATGAAATTGGAAGAAACAAGAATATATGTCCATATGACACAGGCCTGCTCACACTACATGTACCACATTTTAATATTCAGGAGGGCAAAACCTGGTTAATACAGTAAAATTTTGATATATATACAAACTTTCACATCATAATGAACTTCAAGTTGATGTGTTCAAAACGTCATGGTAAACTACCTTAAACCAAAACTTTAACATCATGTAAGGCCAGGATTTTTTAATTTGTTGGTTTACGGATCCGCCGACCCGATTTTGTCGATTTCCAGAATAAAAATAAAATTGACTTTTCGTGCTTTTTTATTCCCGACGACCCTAAGAAATGCATTATCCCTGAAAAATAATTAAAATATTTTTTTTTTAATGAAATGAAATGCATTAATCACTAACAAAATTGATAACACTTGCTGTTGTGAATAAATAAAACTTCCAGTTTACGTTTTTAACCATTTTCAACCGTCTTCTGGCATCACCAACTGAGCCAGTAAACACCAACATTGAATATAATATAGAAGATTTGGGTTTTTATGCAGCAAGGTCGATTCAAACATACCTTCATAGAGAACTTTTAATAGATCTACTGCACCCCAGAGTACAAATCAAACAGACCCGTAATACGTGTAACAAAAATAAAGAACTGAATACGAACTGTAAATATACAACGTCTATTTGTATAAGATTACTCTTACTATCAGGAGATGTTTCTTTAAATCCTGGGCCAGTAAAATTTCCGTGTGGGACATGCGAGAAGGGAGTCAGAAAGAACCAACGGGCAATCCAGTGCGATGATTGTAACGTGTGGTTCCACCTAAAATGTATAGACCTACCCCTAAATGAATATGAACTACTTGGAAGTACAACTGACAGCTGGTTCTGTAAAATATGTTATCTACCAGATTTTAGCGATTCTTATTTTATTGATTTTAACGAGGAATCAAACGCACCAAATGACAGTCTATCGTCTAACTCTACTTCCGGTGTAAACAAACTTTTATTTCAAGACTTGAGAGAGACCAGACGTCTGCATCCAAAGAACTTTATTGCGGCATATGTTAATATTAACAGTCTCAGATACAAATTTGATGAGGTAAAAGATCTACTCACAGATAATATAGTTGACTTACTAATGATTGCCGAATCAAAATTGGACAATACCTTTCAAGACAACCTATTTCAAGTTGAAGGTTATAAATTACAAAGGCGTGACAGAAATCAGTACGGGGGTGGCTTACTTACCCTGATTAAATCCGACTTTCCATCAAGTAGAAAACAATGTTTCGAATCTGATATACTTGAAAATATTTGCTATGAAATTTATATAAATGATGCCAAATGGCTTATTATGGGAGCATACAAGCCTCCGTCCATGAAAAATGATGACTTTATTGAAAATTTTACAAAATCACTAGATAAATGTTTTGTGTCATATGACAATATTATTATTTTTGGTGACCTAAATTTTGACATGTTGTCTGCTGAAAAATCTCAAACTCTACATGATATATGTGATATTTTCAACTTGTCCCAACTGGTTAAAGGCCCAACATGTTTTAAAAAGGGATGTAATCCATCCCTTGTAGATGTTATTATTACAAATAAAAAGAATTTGTGTTTTAAAACAATAAATAGTCCAAATGGTGTTAGTGACTGTCATAATATTATTTCAACAGTTGTGAAAGGAAATTTACCTGCACAAAAACGCAGGGATGTAACATATAGAAGTTACAAAACTTTTGATATTGATGAATTTACAAATGATTTACAGAAAATAAAGATTTCAGAAAATTGTAATGAAAAAGATTTAAATAGAATATATGATGATTATGAAGAAGATTTTAAAAACATATTAAATAAACATGCACCTGTAAAATCTAGGGGTCAAAGAAAAAAACCACTTCCATGTATGAATAAAGAACTGAGAGGGGCCATATATAGAAAACAAATGCTTTATTCACAATATACTAAAAACCGGAGTGACAAAAATTGGGAGAAATTTAGAAAACAAAGAAATTTGGTAACAAAGATAAAGAGAAAATCAATAAAAGTATACTTTTTAGAACGTTGCTCCGGTGGGTCAAAATCTTGCGATTTTTGGAAAACAGTCAAACCATTTTTCTCAAAAAAGGGGAACTGTGGAGAGCAACAAATTTTATTATGTGAAAATGACAAAATTGTAAATTGTTCAAATGAAGTTTCAAATGTTTTTAATAATTTTTTCTCCACAGTAGCAGACAAAATTGGAGCAGATGTTGTATATGACCCCTCAAATCACCCTAGTATAAAAGAAATTTTGGATAACAGAAAACATAATTCTGATTTTGAATTTAAAAAAGTATCAAATGAAAATGTTGAAAAATTTTTGAATAAAATAAACATAAAGAAGGCTACAGGAGCTGATGGTATTCCAGCAAAAATAGTGAAAAATTGTAAATCTTATATTGCACCACAGCTGACAACTCTTGTAAATTTGTCAATTGATAATAATTGTTTCCCCGATAAACTTAAAGAAGCCCAAGTGACCCCCCTTCATAAAAAAAGTGACCCATTATTAAAAACAAATTATAGACCAGTTAGTGTCTTACCCATATTTTCTAAAATCTTTGAAAAAATATATGAAATTCAATTAACTGATTATTTTGATAAAATATTTAATCCATTTTTGTGTGCATTTAGACTTGGACATGGATGTCAGACCACACTTCTCAGAGTGTTAGAAGACTGGCGAGAAGCTCTTGATAAAAACCAGTACATTGCAGCAGTATTAATGGATCTTTCTAAGGCTTTTGACTGCCTGCCTCACAATATTATGCTAGATAAATTATCAGCATATGGTTTAACCCCCAATGCAGTTGCTCTTTTAAAGTCCTATTTATCTAATCGAAAACAGCAAATTAAAGTCAACAATGTTCTGAGTGGTTGGGCTGACATCCATAAAGGCGTACCACAGGGTTCGATACTAGGGCCATTGTTGTTTAATATATTTATAAATGATATTTTTCTTTTTGTTAAAAATGGTAGTTTATATAACTATGCAGATGACAATACTTTATCTTTTTGTACTCCAGATTTCGATTTATTAATTTCAACTTTGGAATATGATTCAAAAATACTTATTGAGTGGTTCAGGGTAAATAAAATGCAAGCAAATCCTGACAAATTTCAAGTTTTGGCTGTTGGCAAAAAGACCTTTGAAAAGAACCTATCTATACATATTCAAAATTCGAACCTCACATGTGAAAAAACAGTAAAATTATTAGGCATTGAAATAGACTACCAGCTAAATTTTGATGTTCATGTCAGCTCAATCTGTAGGAAGGCATCACAGCAATTAAATGTTTTAAAACGTTTAGGCTCATTTTTGGATAGACTTAGTAAACTTACTATATTTCATACTTTTATTCTTAGTAATTTTAATTTTTGCCCTTTGGCATGGCATTTTTGCACTGAGAAAAATTCCAAAAAACTAGAAAAGGTGCAGGAAAGAGCACTCCGTTTTGTTTATGAGGATTTTACCAGCTCCTACGAGGACCTCTTACTTAAAGCTAAGGTGCCTTCCTTGCAGATCAGACGGATAAGAACAATGGCTCTAGAAACTTTTAAAATTATAAACAACATCGCTCCTGTGTGCTTACAAAATTTGGTGAATGTCAAAAAATCTAAATATTCTTTCAGGTATGTAAATATTCTTGAAATTCCACAGGTAAAGTCAACCCGTTACGGTAAAAAATCGTTCAAATTTGCTGCTGCTACTTTATGGAACAGTCTTCCAAACCATTTCAGGACTGAAAACAGTTTTTCACATTTTAAAAGTCTTGTTCAGTCCTGGAACGGTTTGGAATGTCACTGTTCTGCTTGCAGATAATTCTTAAACTGTTTTATTATTTATGCTGCTTTTGGTTGCTCTGGTCAAGCATGTTTTTACTTCATTCTAAATTTGTTGATTATTTTTATTGCATGCTATGTATGTGAGATTCAACTTTGTATTACATGTTGTTTTATATGTCAAAATGCACTGTTTTTATGTTATTTATATGTTTTTATATTCGGTCAAAAGCTCCTTAGAGCTTGTGTTGCTTATTTGTACTCATGCCGAATCAAAATAAAGTTTTCTTATCTTATCTTATCTTATAAATATAGACAAATCAATTATCATAATAACTGACCTTGAAATGTCGTTTGCACAAATAATTTTGCGGAACGAAACTTGTGTTTAAAACCAATTATACAATAAGTTCGTTTCCCTTATTTGACATCAGTCCGTAAGATGCATCATCTCATAGAAATAGACTTGTCCAAATGTGGATAGGTTGAAGGCATCAAGTTGAAGTATTGAATATTAACAAATCATTTGGAATTTTCTTGTTTCATAGATAATAAAAAAATTATCGTCCATTTGAATAAAAACGGGAATGCGAGACAGATTGACCCGATAATCTCGTTTTTCCAATGGACGAGTCGATTAGGTTTTTGACACGTGTGTTGAAACTTATTTTCGTACGACGTTTTTTTTCTTTATCAGTTTTCGTGCTTGAAGATCATTATTCACCAAGTTTTCTGGAATTGATTAAGAGCTACGCGAATCTATTTTTCTTGTTTCTGAAATGACGATTTAATTTCATCTTTGTCCGTGCACCCCCCTTTTTTTACTGTAACTTATTAGACAATGTCGTGCGATGTTTATAACAGCCGAGCAATAATATTTCATTGAACTAAAATTTAAGAAAGGATGATAAAATGGCATAACAAACATATTGTTAGAAAGGTGAAATATACCGGTATATTGATTTTGCATATTTTTCTGTTTTCAAAGATGATTTTTTTTCTTTTTTTTCCCCGACCGACCGACCCGACTTTTTCATGGGGAAAATCCGTAAACCAACAAATTAAAAAACCGTGGCCTAAGACAGACAAATGATTATGTACAGACCTGAAAGCATGATGCCCCTCTCCCCAGGATGTCATACGATTAATAATTTCTGAATTAACAGTATATGTATATCTGACATACAATTGTCATACATGTACATGTAAGAAAAATTCTAAATATTTTAAGATTTTTCCTGTCAGTTTGACATCATAAAACATATCATGTGCAAGCTATAGGGTTTTCTTTCTTACTGCAATTTGAACTTGCTCTAAAACAAGTGGAGTTTGCAATTTTTCCTTTTTTAAATGGACACACTTTATGACACAATACATGATATTTTTTAACATATGTTGTACAAAATACATACATATTGTTAATTGATTAAATGCTTGTAGATGAAACGTGCGTCTGGCGTATATATAAAATTTAATCCTGGTATCTATGATGAGTTTATTTACAACCACTGGGTTGATGCCACTGCTGGTGGAGATTTATTTCCCTGAGGGTATCACAAGCCCAGTAGTCAGCACTTATTGTGCTGACATGAATTATCATTGATATTGTTATATTTATAAATTAACTGTTTACAAAATTTTGAATTTTTTGAAATACTAAGGCTTTTCGACCTCAGGCATAGATTACCTTAGCTGTATTTGGCAACACTTTTAGGAATTTTGGATCTCAATGCTCTTCAACTTCGTACTTTATTTGGCCCTTTTTTTTTAAAACTTTTTTGGATTCGAGCGTCACTGATGAGTCTTTTGTAGACGAAACGTGTGTCTGGCGTATATATAAAATTTATTCCTGGTATCTATGATGAGTTTATTATTAACTAATTCATATGTTTTGTCTAATGTAAAAGCCAAAATTGTGGTTAAAAGGTGGATATTAATAAGACATTTCGGTTATATATTAATGTGACCAGTAGAAAAGAGTTCATACATATATGTATGTTAAGCTCTAAATAACTAAACAAGTACATCTACTTTATATGATCTGAACCATAACATTCCTCATTCCACTTAACAACCCTCAGTAACCCCTGACAGCAGTTTGAACTGAGTAAAAAGGACATCAGTCATAGCAAACTTTCATATCCTTATGTTGGTCAAACAAAGAAGTAACTTTATGCATCCTTGAATTTTTATGCTTTTGAAAAAGTTGACTCAAGACAAATTAAACATCTATGTACATAGAACATGTATATATAAGGATGTCCAAAATGTTACTAATTAAATCACATATTTTTAAAATACATTCTTTTTTCCATTTAACATGAGGTTTTAAAGTGCAAATAATTTGCATGCATGTAGTTGTATATATCATGTATATATATGAAAATGATGAACATGTAAACAAAAAAAGATATTGGATATGTCATGTATATGCTAAGTTGCCAACAACCCAACCAGAAGAGAGATCTCGGGGCTGCCAAGTCGTACACAATTAGCGTAAATCAAACACATTTTCATGCAAATTTGGCGATATTTTCCTTTGATATATTGTTTTTTCAATTTGGTCTTTTATACAATATTGGCCAAATCTCACACATTTGATTCAGGGCATTGTGGCAGTACTGACATATCTACTGGTTAAAATAGGCTTTTCAACAACAGACATGGGTGTATAACATACAGGTTTATATACATTTTTGTACATGTATCTAACTCTGAATTACCATAAATCGAGACATGTCATGCATGTCTTGAACAAATTTAACGATTGACTAGCTAATTATGAAGATTTACCATGTGTCTCAAACATGGTTGGACTTAACCATGTTGGACCTGCAACTTTGGGCCTTGCTACCTTTAGTCTCATTTATAATTACCTGTCATGCCTGTGAAACATGCTAAAATTGATCAAAACCAATTTTATTAAATTTGCCCTGTGATAGTGAGGCAAATTTTATATGTGACCTTATGATCTAAGGGCTCTATTAACATGACTAAACATGCTAAAGGACCTGAATATTTAGACATAAATTTTGAAGAAAAGAAACACTTAATAAATACATTGTAACATGTAACGGTTCATTGTAAATCAATGTTTCAGCAGAATCAAACAGTTATTTGAAAAAAAATATGTTGTACCGGTACTCTTATCAATTATATGACTATTAAAAAAATTAAAGTCTGAATTGATAAAAAAAAATTGGCAGAATACATGTACTTCTAATAAATGTATAAAAATTAAGAAGATGTGGTATGATTGCCAATGGGACAACTTTCCTCCCGAGACCAAATGACGTAGAAGTTAGTTATATTTTCCTATCTTTTCTCTGACACACCATCATGATCATGACCTCATTTAATTTATTACCATGTTTATAATTTCCTTATTCAGGTTATTTATCCCTTTATAGTTTTCTGTTAGGTGAAATATTTTTATAATGTTCAAAGTGAAGATATTATCCTTCATAAACTATGACATATATTAGTTTTACCTGTATATTATCATAACAAAAGATAATTGATATTCAAATGTATATGAACATCAATAAAGTATAAAATACATTATAATGTCAATTTGAGTAAAACTTTAATGTAGTCATTAGATTCACAAACTGTAAATTTGACTTTGTGCAGTTAACATTATTATATATCATGTATATCATGGTATATATGTAAGTTAAACCAAATTTGATAAGAAAAATACAAGATTATATATATTAGGTACCATTTTTAAAAGAACCCCAAATAAAAATGCATTAGGACAATGTAGGATATACAAAAAAATATCTAGTTCATATGCCATAGCCTCATTCCTTAATCATTTTCAGCTCTAATTTTTTGGTCCTTGTTTATGTAAGGGCTATTTCAAACTTAAACTGAGGGCGTGGAAGGCAATCTTTTCTCTCGACTAGCTAAATGTAGGTTAGGAAATTTTTATGAATAATTGTGAGAAAATCTTGTTTTGAACCCCACTGCCCCTCTATTATAAATATAAGGTGCCTTCTGACCACAAACCCCTTCAATTAATTCTGATACAGCCCTGAGGTGGTTAAAGTTCACCATCATTTTTTTACCTGGATTCTAAATATTTTGACCTCAAGGACTACTGTTAACATCTTGAGAGTTGTGTATATATCACTAAGGGAGCTACCATTTGATTTTTATGGGGGGGCTAGGATGAAAAATTTTGTCCTGCTTTTTTTTTTAGTTGTAATCTCTGTCCTGCCTTTTTATTTTTTACTCTATTCGGTCCTGCCTTTTTATTTACTAGTTTATCCTGACTTTTTTACACAAATTGTCATCCTGCCTTTTTTTTTTTACCAAATTGCTCATCCTGCCTTTTTTTTTACTCAAAACTCCTGTCCTGCCTATTTTTTTCAAATTTCATCCTAGCCCCCCCATAAAAATCAAATGGTAGCTCCCTAATTATGTTAAACGTCTGAATGTACATGATGTATAATATCATGTACATGTATATATATTGTTCCTAATTTGTATGTTTTGTTTTGTTAAAATACTGTTTGCAAATCTTCAATGATCTTTATATCTTTTTAGTTTTTATTTCTTTTCTCCAAGGAAATCTATGTTTATTAATGGGGATAAAATGAAAATTTCAAAACTAAAAATAATTCTAGTCTAATAATGTGACAAATGTTGCGAACATGTGTGTTTTGTGCATTTTTATTCACATGTTTACACCAACATGACCAAGTTACTTCTGAATATATATACATGATATAGGTACAACCATGATAATATATATGCAACTACAAAAATCTCCTTCAAGTCAATGTTATTTCAGTAACTAACACCATGAAAATGACATGAAGAAAACATCTGCAGGCTGTTTGACATGTTTGACATATTTTTTGTTGATCTTTGATGATGTTTATCATTTTCATTCAATATTTTGTATGGTTCAGTTGAATAAGTAAATATGTTAATTTACAAACTAATGAGCTTACTTTTCCTTATTGATGCAAATAAGTTCACACAAAATGTTTTGTTTATAATTTTTGTGGACACATGAAAAGATCCAAGAAGACACTTTTCTTTAAAATGCACTTTTCTCCCTTTAAGGACTTTTTTGAAGGAGACTAAAAGTTATGTGAAAAAAAAATAATAGTCCTTATAATACATGTAATATGAATAAGTTTTTATCAATTTTCAATTTATTTATTACATGTACATAATTTTTTGGTGAAATGAGGTGGAATCTTAGAAGTCAATTTTTCCAGTTGATTTTATATACAAAAAAAAATGTTCTTTGAATAATTAATTATAAGGAAATAATATGACAAAAATAAACAAATCAAACTGATTTAAAACACTATAGAAGACAATCATGGCAATAGTCAAAGTTTTGGATTTTTTTCTCTTAGAGCCCATATTGTATTGCCTGAGAAAATATTGAAAATTGAAAAAAAAAACAGCATCTGAGTTTTAAGAAGGCTAACAAATTTGAATATTTCAACTGGACTTAAAAAGAAAAGATGAAATTCTTGGTCTTTTCTAAAACTTGCAAGCATTTTTTACATTGATTCTGACAACATGGACAAGTGATCATAATGAAATAAACGAAACACATCAAAATATTTTAATAAATAAAATTTTTTTTGCCCTTTCAACATGTTCAAGAAAAAGGAACACAAGAAGGATATCAACATCTATATAGATCCTCATATCTTTTGCAGGAATTAAAAAAAATATCAGAATCACTGCAGTATCATGTTCCTCAACAATAAAGACAGGTGCCTAATACTACTTGTATATGCTAAGCTACAAATGTATTACCCCCTCCCCCTTTCTTTTTTAAATATCTAAGACTGATTGCTGATGTCTCAATATCTGTTTTCTTGTCATGATGGGTTGATGCTGTCAAAACACTGCACTATTTTATTTATGTTTATAAAATGATCACTGCTTCTGAGATTACTTTTTATGTATTCATGGTATAAGAGAACACATTGTACATGTTGTACCTAAATATGTTAAGTTGACTTTTGAAGTAGAATAAGAAAATCGATGTTCAGTTTTTGATGTCAGATTGTCACGGAATAGAAGTTCCTTCATAATTTAAGTTCCAAATGGAAAAACTATTCTGGAATATTGTTTCCACAGGAATAAATATTACAGTACATGTTCCTAACGGAATAAATAGTATAGAATATTTGTTCCAATAGGTACAGGTATTATGACATTGTTTATAATAAAGTTTCCACTGGAACTTCTGTTAGGTGGAACAAATATACGCTGACAACATCCTGGTTGTTGTGGTAATTGGCTTCCCAAAATTGTGTTCTCCATCATTCAAATATCAGCTCAGGAACAAAGATGTTTGGTTACACTTCAAACCGTATCATGCTTATGCTTGTTCCAGAGAACCCTTTGCACACTTTTGTAAGAGGAGAGCATGATATTCCTGTTGATATAACCACTGTACCAGCCCAAGTTATCACTCAAGACCCTATAGGCACAATAAACCACTGTTCTACATGTACCAGCTGACACCTGCAGCTGAGCATAAGTGGTCTCACCAAATGTAGCTAATGCCATTAATGAAAGACAGTAAGTCATTAGTTTATCTACTAGTTTGACCAGGGATTTCCAATTTTCCATACAATTTGAAGTAGTAGGCAGCCATTACAAAATGATCTGCGGTGACCAAGTCAAAGCAGGGCGCTGCAGCCTTTACTACAAGGGGTCCAGAATCTCTGAAATGTATAGAGCAAAACCTTGCTTTCTCTCAATCTGCTGGCACCTAATTTCATCTTTTAAATTACATTGGTTAATGTATGGAAGGCCTGGGTGTAACGAAGCACTACTATATTTCACATTGTCATTGAAGTTTAACTTATTTTTCTGTTCTGGAATAATAAAAAAATATTACAAGTATCAAACCATAAACATCAAAGAGAGCCCAAGTGTATTCATCTAATTTCCAAGACTTAACTGTTAAATGTTCAACAGAAAAGGGGGGTTAGTCTGTTAGTCAGAGTGTGTTTCTCAGTTCTATAAATTATAGAAGACTTCAAGCAGCGAGAAGTAACTTACCCAACATAAGAAATTCCAGAAAAATAATGTGTATTTTACACACGGACTGATAAAAGTGTCATCTGTGTTTAAACATCCCATCTTTGACTTTTACGCGGAAATCGAATTCGTGCGATTGTTTATTTTCATTTCATTCCGGAAGTAATCTTAATGGTAACGCCCACTTTTTGATTTTTGAGGTTCGAAAAGGGGTGTGAGATACGGTGTCATAATTGTCATAATTAATTTTGTATTTATACGCAGAAAAAAATAATAATCTAAAAATGAAAATTGCTACTGAAAAAAACATTGTTGGTATTAATGGATAAACTATGAAGTATAACAATTAACGTGGTTACACCAACAACACAAAATTTAAAATAAATTGAATCTTTGTATAAGTTATTTATACCAAGGATTTGTCTAGTTTCTATTATCTGGGAACAGTATATCTATATATGTTCCTGCTATTATAAATCCTTGTTTATACATGTACATTTTTTATCAATAAAAAATAAATAAACATAAACTGCTCAAGTAATAGACATTTATATAAATACTATTGGTTTCATATAAAAAGAATCCCATAATTTCATCTTCATCTCTTTATTTGTGCTTAGTCTGGTGTCTCTTAATTGGTATCATATCCCCTATCAATAATAGTGGAGTCCTTTGTCGTTCATAAATCATTTACATTTAATCCGAGAAAGCAAGTCTTTTTTTTTAATATCAACAGTTTGCTGTACTGACTCCTCTCATACCATCGGCATGTATTTTTTAAATATTTTTTTTTGTCTATTTACTTTTCATCAAAAAAAATTTTAGTTTTCAATTTCATATGTCTCTTTTTACTTTAGAAATTTCTTAATCATTTAATATGTTTTCAATGTATCGCCTGCCTATAATCAGTTCATTGTTCACATAGATATCATATATCTATAATACTAAAATTACGAGGTCCAATTTGTCAGCCGTCATGACGTAAAAACGATGAATCAAAGAATTCAACTTTATATATAACTAATATAGTACAAAGGTGTAGATTAAAAATTACACCACTCCAGGCCCTTTTGTTTTCCACGTAATTAATATTGCCAATAATTAAGAAGTTCCGAGTCGAGTCCGATACCGATACCAATAGTATATTCACCTGTTACCTGTTACCTTATCTGTACGTTCCGCATCTGACAGGCGCACCAACAAACGGTGTATTCAGGATTAATATGCTATATACACGGGTCATAATCACAGGGTTGACACTACTAAATTGTCAAATTGTTACCTATTGTAGTATTTTAATCAGTAAGACTTTCTAAGATAACAATACGAATACTAAAAATCTGGACTAAAAATAAGGCGTATAGGGACAGTTTTCAATTTGTTAGCGGGCATGACGTAAAACAGCAACTTTACTTGTAACTAATATAGGACAATGCTGTTGATTAAAAAATACTCCATTCCAGGACCTTTTGTTTTCCAAATAATTAATATTACCAATAATTGATAAGTTCCAGTTGGACGGGTTCAAACAGAAAGATTTGAAAGCAGAGAAAACTGTATATCTTATAATCGGCATGACTTTATCAGATGACAATACTAATACTAAAGTAAGGCTTGCGCATAGTTATATAATTTAATTCAGTCACGAACTCGCGATATCACGGGTATGTTCTAGTGATGTATAAAGGAGGCACCGGTGATATGTGTCAAGGTAGCTAACGAACATTCGCGCAAACACACACACACACACACATATCATGAGATATAAACGACATTTCTATAGTATAGGTGTAAAATAGGATGTGGTATGATTACCAATACAACAGCAACCTAACAGAGTTCGAACGACAAAGATATATATATTTTACTTGCACCCGCACTGATATAGTAAATTTGTAAAAAAGTGAAATTTAATATTTCCTTTTAAAAACGTGCACTGACTGTCAACATGAAAGAATCAAATAAAAGAATCAAATAATTATATATTGTTAATTTAACTTATTTTTCCTCAATATTTCCATTCTTAAAAAAAACTATAAAACTTAGAATATCTGTATGTTTGTTAAAATAATTATTCTAAATATGATGAAAACATTTATTTGTGGTCCTTTTTTTTTTAACTTTTATTATGTTATTTTTAAAGGCAAATAAAAAATGTGGTATCATATTATAGTAACTACAGCTGATATATTTTTTTGTAAATGAACTAACAAATACTAACACGGATAAGGTACCGGTACTCGATGTTTTCATTACTAACAAATGTACAGATTTCAATAAAAAATGAAAATTAAAAAAAAAATTGTAAATAAATAACTATTAATATTAAGAAAAAAAAGAGAAAAAAATATCGAGTTATTAATTGTTGCAATGGAATCATATCTAAACATGAAGAAAGTATTTCTTAAACCAGTCATTCCATTCTTATGCTACTTGTATGAATAAGAATAAAACCTTATATTAGATTTTTTAACTGTATGTTAAGTTAAAAATCTCATTGCATCATATATTTGATAAACTGACATTATACAATAATAAGTCAATCACTTAGCTTCAAAAACAAAGCTGAAATGTTTCAATTTTACTTGCTTTTGAAATAGTCTATTATTTGAATTGCATATGTGTCAACAAAATAGTTTTTTACTTGGCTTCCGCTTACCTAATACCAGCAAGATTACATATTTTCTATTTTCCCAGTGCCGGCAACAAATTTACTATATTGCAGCTGGTGCCGGTAAAATAGCAATTTCTATTGAAATAGACTATTAAGCTGGCTTGAATGAAGATATTTTAATCAGAGCCGGCAAAATAGCAAATTTCTGGCAAAATAGCCACTGCCTAAACAAATATGACTTCTTTTTATAACAAGAATGTGTCCACAGTACCATACCTGCCAACTTTTCAAAATGCCCATGGGGGTTTTGCGTACAAGATGGCTGCCATAGTCCTAAAAACCTTCAAGGGGGCCTTCAAATACATTTTAATGTTGTTTTTTGGCTTCTTCATACTTTTATAAGCCTAAAGTCATTGTAAAAGTAAATATTTTGTTTTAAATGGTGGACAAAATTGCTCTTTCAAAATTTCAATTTGGGAGCCTCCATGGGGGAAATCCCCCACAAATAGTGACAGTTGGCACGAATGCAGTACACGGATGCCCCACTCGCACTATCATTTTCTATGTTTAGTGGACCGTGAAATTGGAATAAATTCTCTAATTTGGCATTAAAATTAGAATGATCTTATGAAAGGGAACAAGTATACTAAGTTTCAAGTTGATTAGACTTCTACTTTATCAAAAACTACCTTGACCAAAAACTTTAACCTGAAATTTGCACTATCATCTTCTATGTTCAGTGAACCGTAAAATTGGGGTCAAAACTATAATTTGGCATTTAAATTAGAAAGATCATATCATAGGGCACATGTATACTAAGTTTCAAGTTGATTGAACTTCAACTTCATCAAAAACTACCCTGACCAAAAACTTTAACCTGAAATTTGCACTATCATTTTCTATGTTCAGTGAACCGTAAAATTGGGGTCAAAACTATAATTAGGCATTTAAATTAGAATGATCATATCATAGGGCACATGTATACTACGTTTCAAGTTGATTGGACTTCAACTTCATCAAAAACTACCTTGACCAAAAACTTTAACCTGAAGCGGGACAGACGGACGCACGAACGGCACGAACCAACGACACAAACCACTCAGGATTAAAATGTAGATTGGCGGATAAGCACTTACTTTAACCAATATACCCTTATCTGACCAGTGCATTGCGACACAGTTCAACATAAGACAGATGTATTGAGGGGGCTTCCTTCTTGTGATTGGAGATAATTGGAAGATATATTATTTTGAACATAACGAAACCGTCCATTTGTAGCATCGCTCCGCTCGGCGATACTTGCCAGTCACCCGGCAGGGACGGATCCAGCCATTTTAAAAAGGGGGGTTCCTAACCCAGGACAAGGAGGGGTTCCAATTACATGTCCCCATTCAAATGCATTGATCGTCCAAAAAAAAAGGGGGGGGGGTTCCAACCCCCGGAACCCACCCTCTGGATCCGCGCCTGCCCGGGGATTTTGGCTTCCTTTATATAAGTAGGAAAAAAACTTGGATCCGCCCTATTACAACAAACTGAAAAAGTCAGTTGCAAATTGCTAACCTTAGTAGATCGGTACGAAGAACATATATATATAAACACAACTAACATAAAAACATAGCACCTATAAAGAAGAGCACTCAGCATACAGTCTATCATACTGAATAATTATGGATGTTCTATCAATATGCCAAGGTTTGAATCGCCAGATTTTTTTCTTCTTCACCTTTTTACGTCAATGAACGTTTAAAAGCTTCAACTTTTCAGTTATTGTGACTTGTAAATATATGCAAACTTTATTACCAATCATACCACATCTCTTTATTTGTCACAGTATATTGTCATAAATTTTAGTCCAGTAGTTCTGAAGATTCTAAAATAAATTTTAGTGAAGAACATTGATTACTCATTGGAAACATATATCATATAAATTATAAAGTGATGATTACAGTGTAGAGCGACTAAATTTGTAGACACTTTTAGTAAAAAAAATATTTAACTTTAGTAATTCTGTTTTGCCTAAGATATAGATAATTATGGTAAAATATGTGTATTTATAATCCACTCTGGACGTTACCTAATGTTTGTTTCGGGCATAATGTTTAAGTAAATATGTATGTTGCAGTGCATAATTGTTACGGAAAGTGAGCTTTGCATCATCAGTACTTTTCTCACGAGTTTCATCTAACTTCATCAATTTTCATATATTTCAATGCTTAAAAATGTTCAAAGCTACCGGCTTATGATAAAGTACTCAAGACGCTGTCGTGCTTCGCCAGTATACATAAGCCTCATCATTTCAGCATCTTATTTGTTTAATATAGCTTTAATAAAAACAAGTTAAAATCATGGGACAAAGCTGGCCGAAAAGCATTGAATCCCCCCCCCCCCCAAAAAAAAAGGAGTACTGGCTATTAAAAAGAAGTCATATATCGTCGTGTCATATGTTTTCGTATGTCATATGTTTTCGTATCAACCACATTTAGTCGGTTTCGACTGTATACGCGTATATTGTGGCGTGTTTTTCGGTTTCTATATTTAGAACAACAACACCACTACAACTTGACATATTTAAAACATATTCAACATCGCTTTTTAAAGACGTTAGAACAAATTAAATAAAATTGACTCATTTAGCCATTTTTATTTAATGTCAAAAATATGCATCACTAGAATAGTTGTAGAAAACAATTCTGAAGTGTTAAAACAAGGTTCAGATATGTTTTTTGCAAGTCAGACACTGGATCTTCAAGACATATGACTGTCATGTGTTTTTTTGGCCGTTTTAATTACAAACCAGCGAGTTAAAATTAGCAGGGTTCTTATATAAAATGGTTGTTCAAAATCTAATTATTCAATTTTTCATTGACAATTTTTTTTGTACATCCTTGATACATGAAGATGAACACAGTCTTAACTTTTTATATTTAATCCTAAATTTTGAAAACTGCATTTTTATTTTAGAAAAAATAATGTATTTTGTACAAACCAGGTGCCAATCCATGCAATCTGAAATTAATCAAAATCTAAAAATTTCAGCACACGAAACACCAACCTAAAACTATCTACTAGTAATTTTTAGTACTGAAAAGTATTTAATAACTTTTTTTATGATTCAAGCCATCACCAGAACCACGACTTTAGAAAATATTGATTTCCGGATTTTGTAGTCATTTCCTGTCTGTGTACTGATCCAATTTTTATTTCATACGAAAATGACGCCGTTTGTTTGACATACAAAAATCGCAAAGTAATCGGAAACAGTAAAAAATCGTAGTAAGCATTGACAAAAAAACTAGATACCTAAAATCAATCTACAGGACATGCTTTTTAAATTTGAGTAAACACCTGAATAAAAACTCAACAGTGAAGTGAAAATTGTTATTAATACGAAAACACATTACACGATGATACTCATAGAATCGCACCACTTCTGACTCTTTTAAGACTTATTTAGTCTATTTTGGCAAGTTGTTGGACAATATGCTGATTCCAAATGAAGTTCAAGTTTCAATGACTTACATACTTTATATAGTAAATTACATTACACAATATATTTTCCCGATTTTTCCAATGTAACTTTATTTCTTTGAATTCTTTGTAATTTTTTTTTTTTTTTTTTTATCCCAAAACAAATTACATGTAAGATTTAAATTAATTACGTTCAATTACAACGCAATGACCCCATGTCCGTTTTCAATTAATACTTTTTGAACTTTAGATCCCATATAGGGCCTCTCGTCTAACAGTTCGGAAACCAGTTTTAAAAATCCGTCATTGGACGTATTTTAGAATATCTTGGCGTCATCCGGTAAAAAAAATGAAAAATGAAATTACAAAATGAGATGGTTCTCAATCAACTATTTGAACATTCTTGTCTATAAGAATGAGCTCAAGTACGAGTACAGATGCCGAGGAAGAAAGGAGAGTTAAAGATATCATAGACGCTTTGAAATCGAAAGGACTGTTTGATCAGTTTAGGAAAGAATGTTTAGCTGATGTTGACACAAAGGTAGAGCACAAAAATTATTTAAGGTACAACAGGAACACATACAAAAGGAGATATATATACTTCTTCTTTAGTAACATTATTTGCCATGTCATATAATCCCACATGGCATAGCTACAACATCTTAGATTCAGTGATTTTGAAACAATAATGAGACATCAAGCTAAAACAAATTGTACAAGAACCTATAGCTAGTATAAACTAGTAAAAGAAAAACCAATAGACAACTTTCAAGTTTGATACATTTCTGTCAAAAAGTCTGGTTTTAGTGAACATCATTCGTGCTTTTAGCGGCATCCTCACTTCCGTTCCAATGTTGAACGAGTGGTTGGAAAACTATAATACTATATTGCACCAATTATTCAGCAAATTACATTCTCATAATTGACAACCACGAGTCAGAAGTGCTGTCATTAGGGAATTGTGATTAAGTACTTACAAAACAAACATTATTTTTAGTTTATCCTGCAAAATGACAATCACTAAAACGCTTGATGAATGTTAATAGTGCAGGGATACAGGTGATCCCTCCTATCTGGTAAATCATAAAAGATGTCATAAAGGCGCCTCAATTGGCGATTTTTTTTTTCAGGGATGAATGAACTTGAAAGTGGTCTATTTGGGGTCCATTTGCTCCTAAATTATTTAGTTTACCCCCTTCACATACACTCCCCACATTTACACCTAGTCCGAGATTACTCTGACGTCCAACGGCTGTTTTGTCAGACAAGCTGGGGCCGTGGGACGTCAGAGCTCGTCCCATATTAAAAAGTGGATATTTGCCCACCCAAAATAGATGAGTTGCTTCGTCGCTTCTGGTGCCGACTGACGGCCTTGGAATTATATAAATCGGGCATCAATCTGTTCATTTTTCATTTATCTTTTCATTTATGTAAGTTTCACCTACCTGCCAACCTTTATTTTTCCATATTTTAACAGTTTTCACAGAGACCCATCGATTTCTGCATTTTGCCTTTCATTTCCAAAGATTATCACATGACCACGAGAAAACAGTGATGATTTATGCAAATGACCATAATGTAACACCTCGTTCATTTACGATGCAAGTTATCTAAATGTCCGAGAGCTTCCGACTGTTCTCGTGGTCGGAACTAAATGCTTAATACCGATCTCCTGTAAAGGAGGTGAAAAATCGAGGTTGGCTACTAAATGTTAAACATCGATCTCCTACAAAATTTGCATATTTGAGTCTCGAGGCCACAAACTCTCTCGTAACTTGACGTCCATTTGAAAGTGAAAGTCAAAATGCAGAAATCGATGGGTCTCTGTGAAAACTGTTAAAATATGGAAAAAATAAAAGTTGGCAGGTAGGTGAAACTTACATAAATGAAAAGATAAATGAAAAATGAACAGATTGATGCCCGATTTATATAATTCCAAGGGCGTCAGTCGGCACCAGAAGCGACGAAGCAGCGCATCTATTTTGGGTGGGCAAATATCCACTTTTTGATATGGGACGAGCTCTGACGTCCCACGGCCCCAGCTTGTCTGGCAAAACAGCCGTTGGACGTCAGAGTAATCTCAGACTAATTTACACCAAAATTTGAGTGATTAATTTTCTTAATCATGTAGTAAGTTACATGTATGTATTTAAAGTGGCTTAAGTGTATAATATGAGGCAGCCATTACCTTTTAAACTGAAAGGGAACGAAGTCTGTATCAATTTTTTTTTAATTCTTACATATTTTAATGTTCCAAAAGAAACAGAAATGCAGTAACATTTCTGATGTTGGTCCAGTTAACGTTGTAAGTGATACTTAAAGTCTCACGACAAACGAGACTGGATGGAAGAAAGAGATTTCTGCGCAAATGCTTGAAAATAAAAAAGTTAACGATTTTAAGTTCGTTAGTAAATTGGAAGTTATATATATGTTACAGTAAATAGGTGAAATTAGGAATTACATGTAATTACTAAAATTTAGGAATTACATGTAATTCCCAATGCACTTAGTAAATACAAGTAATTCCTAAAACTGCCCAGTAATTACCAGTTGCCCAGTAATTACCAGTAATTACTGATTTTAAAATGAATTTTTACACCTATTTACTAACTGTTAAAACAATGTAGTACATGTAATATGGTCAACTGATCAAAAGTTATGGTAATACTAATTAGAAAATCAGTGAGTATTCAGCTATCAAAATTTTAAGGGTTTTGCAGAACCCAGTGTCTCGCCTATTTTTGCTGTGAGTCCCAGGCCCAACAAAAATAGGAAAAAATATATTTATAATTTTCCTCTAGATACTATCTTTTGACTAGTTCTGTAAGAATCTTCTATCAAATTTTGTTAAAAATTCAGGATGGTTCAGGGATCTCCATGGATGAAAATTGAACCATGGAGGAACTTTCACCATTACAAACCGTGTCTACGCTGTACAGTGTAGCACGATCGGAAGTATTTTATCCCTCCATACAAGGAATGGTGAACATGCTAATTCCTTGTTTATTTAAATTATATTTATTTGAATTTTCATTATAGAATTAGAAGTATCAATATGTTCATTTATTGCCGTTTTTAACCATTCAAATGCCAAGTCTTCATGGTCCCCCTTAGTCGGGAATGACCAAAAGCTGTCATGAAGGTCCCCATGTAGATTTCTTGTATTTTTGGTAATTGTTATGGGGTTTAAAAATCATATGATGTGGAGCTTATTTTTCATGGACACTGTCAAATTCAGAACCCATTACCGGTATGGCTGATTTGCAGCAACAACAAAACGATTCGTACGGGTTATGTAAAAGGTTAAAGAGATTTGTAAAGCAAATGAAAAGGTTTCTAATGACTTTATCTGACAAATTGATGCTGTGCAACATGCATCTTTCGAGTCTGAATAGAAACCGGAAACGGATGTATCAATTTGATTGTAATATACGAAATGAATTCGGAATTACGATACGATATTTCTTTACAGGAAATATTTATAAGTTTTTACTTTTAAACTTTTAAAGTAATTCTAAATTATCTTTACAGCAGTATTCGAGTTATTTGCGATGAAACAATATTTACTGTTTTGCGTCTTATTTTGTTCTTCTTAAAAAGGGGGATGCTGATTGCGTAAGTCAAAATAAAGCACGTGTTCGACTTGTTAAACTGTTTTCTTTGTAACTGGATTATTAATTTATTTATTTAATCTAAATTATCATAATCATTTGCTGAAACTTAGTTGATTAATTCGACAAATGGATCGTCTATCCTCAGATAGTATTCTCCTGTCTGGTTTGTTGATCTACCTGTACAAGCTCAGGTACAAGTGATTAGCGATCTTAATCCGGATATCCCTCAGGCGTTAGAACTGTGTTGGATTATAACATAAAAAGCCTAAGGGTTATGCAATTACATGCATTTGATTATAATTGATAAAAAAATGGCGTCGGGCTACAAAAAATGATGAAGTTTTGAACGATGGCGGAAGACAATTTAACGATGGCGCAAGACAATTTAACGATGGGGCTAGTCATTTGACAATGGCGCAAGACATTTGAACGATGGCGGGGCGCCATCGTTAAACAGGCCATGGAGATCCCTGTGGTTTATGAAATCTAAACTTTAACTGCAGAGTGTATGTTATGTTAACTGGAAAAAAATAGTCCGTTTAAATAAGTAATATACGAATAGTTTTTTCACAAACTTTATTTCTATATATTATCTTATGATCATAAACAAGCTTCTGTCCAATTTTGGTAGAAATCCAGGATATTTTGAGAAAGTTATTAAAATTTAAAAAATTTAACCACAGTGTGAATGTAATGTTAACTGGCATAAAAACTAAGTCCCTTTATAAGGAAAGTACCGAAAAATTTGATTTTATTTTTACAAAATTTACTTCTTGAAATTTATCTTTTGATTATAATCAACTGAAGCTTCTGTTCAAGTTTGGTAGAAATCCAGGATAATTTGAGAAACTTATCAAAATTTAAAAAATATAACCACAGAGCGAATATTTGTGGACGACGCTGGCGACGGAATTATTAGGTTGGTTCGCTATGTCTCGCTTTTGCGACAAAAAACCCAGGCTTGACGAAAAGGAAAAGAATGTCAACATTGAAAGTAAAACAAAAGGGATGGACCATTTAGTTGACTTTTTCAATCCACAAAAAGATCATTTTATACAGGAAGAAACGATGATAAAATTTTGTTGGAGGTATATAAGCTTAAGTTTGGAGGTCTTGAAGAACTCATAAAAACACGGAGATATGAAAATTTCCGTGAAAATGTGACCGTCATCAATTTGTATAAATTTGTTTGTGAAGAATGTCAGCTTCATCGCAAATGTCTGACAAAAGAAGTCGTAGTTAAACCTATTTTGTAAAAAAAAATTTAACTCATTTTATTGGCCAGGTTGATATACAGAGTATGCCTGATGGAGATTTTAATATAACAAAATTATGAGATTTTAAGAATTATCAAGATCATTTAACCAAGTTTGCCATAATCTTATGTCTATCTTAAAAAAAATAGCTGGCTAAATTGCCTATAAATTTCTCAAAAATGTTTTTCTCAATTTTGGATTGATATCATTGTCTTGCATGCTCAAAATGATTTTTAGGGAGTTTCAAAACTTATAAAACAACCATTTTCCAGTTGCAATTCACAAACACTGAAGAGTATGCACTTTTAAAGTGCCTTATAATCCTTGATCCTTCAGTAAGCCCTAAAAATCCCTACCCTTTGCTTTCTAATTTGATATCTTGAATTATGTCTTTAATTTTTAAACAAAAATATCAGGTTAGTAAATAGCTGTAAAAATGACAAAAAAAAATCAGTAAATACCTGTAATCACTGAAACAACTAGTAAATACATGTAATTACTAAATTGACAAGTGATTACAGGTACATGTATTTACTGAAATGTTTAGTGATTACATGTAATTCCTAATTTCACCTATTTACTGTAACATATATATATTTTGATTTTTTTTCTATTAGTTTTTCTTCTGTAAATAAACTCATCATATATGTAGATACCAGGATTAAAATTTCATATTTACACCAGACGCGCGTTTTGTCTACAAAAGTCTCATCAGTAACGCTCTAATAAAAATATGTTAATAGAGGACTTCTTCCCCTTATTAAATCATAATAATTGCTATGAAATAAAGAATAAGTGTCATAAAGACATAAGTTAATTTGTAGTAAGTTTTGTCTTTTTGATTTAACATGTTTTGGTAAGTTTGTCTTTTTGGGATACGATTGCTTTTAAGCAATCTGTAGACTTATACCATTGACTCAGGGCCATGCCCTCACGTCAACCGTTTTATTTTAAACATCAAGGAACGCCTCAGATTCTTGAGATTGTCTTGCTTTAAATGGTACAAATGTCTAAAAAACAAAAGAATTGAATTTAAACTTCTGTCCTATAATGTTCTTCTCATAATCTTCATGTTTTGAAATTTCCCTTGACTTCTATGCCTGTTTATAACAACACAGAAAATCAGAATTAAGCAGTATTTTTATTTAGTGTTTTTATAAATTTAGAAATAGGTCAGAGGGAATTCCCCAGTTTTGATAACATGCGAGAGTTCTCTGAATTCCAATCGATAAATCTATTTCTGTCATATAAGAACTGAAGTGGAGTTTTCTTATATCATATGTCACCGTTATGAAACTGATATTTGATATTGTACTTCCATAAAGAAATGGAGGTAGTTTAATTAACATTTGATATACGTCCTTGCTACAAATCACAAGTCTAGGGTTTGTTTATGTAATTATGCCCAGGCGTATAGTTTTCTTGACTTGAACGGGTATCAGATTGAATGGTTGCTCTGGATTCCCCACTCCATTGATTAATTTGAAACTCACGAGATCCTTTCTATGTCTCTCTGCTATTTAGGGTTATTGTTGTTGCATAATTTTAAATCATCATGATCATATGCATCATTTAAATTAAAATAAATGTAGTTCACAACGTTAAGGTATTACTAGAACATCCCTTCAGCCAAAATGGAGTCTTCCATATTATCACTTCCGTAAGTAACTTTCGTCAAACGACGATACGTCGAGAAAAAATAATTTGTTCTGTCGAAAGACGTCGTATTATATTAAAACTGATCGCAATTTAAACAGAGGAATGTGTACCAAAAGGAGTCATGCCCACTGACCCAAAGGAAATTAAATATTTAAAGAGTTAGGAATGGGGTTCCACCTATAATTGACGTAGGAAAATAGACCTGTGACTGCTGTGGAAAGTAAACTTGGAATTGATAGTACAAAAATAAAACACAATAAGTACATTGTTCATACACTTGTATTGAGGATTGGCTATATTTAAAGTTGAATAACTACATGTATTCAGATTACGTAAATTAAATTTTACGAGCATCATTTTACACGTGCAGTTGAATTATTTTTGAAAATAAAACTAATACATGTATCAATGAAAACAATGGCAATCGTATCCCTCAGGGCAATCTGCTCTTTGATTGATTTAACATGTTTAAAATTGTGTGACATTTTTAAAAGTAAACAGATTTTGTTAAGATTAAATTAGTGTTTTGTGAATTATTTTGAAGAAATGAATAATGATCATGATGATTGTTTTCATGATGATCAAAAGGTAAATTCATTCATCTAACTTGATCTAAGACATGTAAAAGAAGGAGAAAGATACCAAAAAGGCTATTAGACTGTTGGTTTTCCCGTTTGAATAGTTTTACACTAGTAATTTTTGGGGCCCTTTATAGCTTGTTATTCTGTGTGAGCCAAGGCTTCGTCTTGAAGGCCGTACATTGACCTATAATGTTGGGTTTTTTTTGTTTTTTTTTAAATTGTTATTTGGATGGAGAGTTGTCTCATTGGCACTCACACCACATCTTCCTATATCTATTGAACTCATCTTGACATTACAACAGTGTATTTATTTGCATGTACAGGCCGTAATATTATTCTGCTTAATGCACTCACATTTTACATTTTTGTCAACATTACATGTACAAAGAACACAGCATAATTCAATTTAACATGTTTAAAGGAAAGCTACAGATTTTTGCAGAATCCCTTTACAAATGTTATGCACGATGCATTATATGGAATTTTGATAACAAATTATATTTTTTTTCTACAGCCAGCCTATCAGAATTTGAGACAAAGAGTTGAAGGATACGTATCCAGATTTCTATCAAGACAACAATGGAGTCCAAGTCTAAACAAAAACCAGCTGAGAGACAACTTAAGAAAGCAAATTACTGCGTAAGATTTTCCAATGGTCTTATATATCATGTATATTACCAATATCTTGAACAAGAAATTTCCTTAACATTCACCAAGTTAGTAACTTACATAAAAGGCTCATAGTGAGATTAGAGTTGTCTCCCATTCATGTGATTAATACATGTACATTTTAGCTGTAATAAGGAAGAACTTTTCTTATACATGTATTTTCTTTATGGACAAATACCAACTTTCTTTCAGTATGAGTCATTCAATGCACAATGTGTGTTATGGGTGTTTACTACTTAAAGATCACAGCATGCTATGGCAAGCAAACTAATTTGGTATTTTCTCTCATGTATAAGAAAACACTTTTACTGTGGGTTTAAAAAAAGGATTTGAAGGGTCAAATTTTTGTATATTTCATGGGTAATGGAATGCATGCATGTTTAACCATGAATTTAAGCGAATTACTAATTTTTAGGTAAAGATTGCATGAAATGGGACTGACTTGATATCTAAATAAATGTTCCAAGCTAAGGCTGATCACTACCTTTTTTGATACACAAAATATAGTGCATTGACCATAACATTCTATACATACTATCTATGAACATTTCTAGAAATTTACCAATGTAATATATGCTCAGATATTCAAGGCACAAAATGATGTTTCACTTGTCAAGAAAATGACATAACTTTTGCAAGGTGCAGGAAATTAATATCTATTATAAAAATATAAATTATGTCATTGTTTAAACCTCATCTTAAAAATTGGAGTTACCTTCCTTCCATTGACTAAAGTAGCTGTTAAATCAACAACCAATGCAATATTTAAATTCTACTTCCCACTGATAAATTGAAGCACTTTGATTTCTGTAAGTTTGTAGGCTGAAATTATTATCATTTAAACATCCTAAAAAAAGTATACAGATTTTGAATGAAAACGCAAAAAAAAAACAACCAATTACCGGTACTATATGAAAAAAATTTCACATGTTTTACAGATCTGGGATGTTGGCTAATGGTGTAGAAAGGGTGATAGAACAAGTCATAAATCCTAAAATACTTCAGCTGATTAAGCCAAAGATTGATGAAGTTGTTTGTAGTCATCTAGGCATTGATTCTAAAGAAAGGAAAGCCCAACAAGAGGCCCAGAAACAACAACAGAAAGAAACGATGCAGAGTTTAATGAGCATAAATTTGTCTCAAGCTGGTAAACAACTGTCATATTTTGGGGATACTGATCGGAAATGGGGATAAATAGGAATATAGACCCAAAATGAAAATTAAATACATGTAGAAAAGACAATTTGTTTATTCACAGATGAATTTGTCAAATTCTTTGACACATATACATGATTTTGTAGGATACTTTAATTTAGTTTCATTTGAATTATGTTTGAAAACAATTGTAAAAATAATCAAATTTATTTGGTGCCATATAAAACTTGAACAACCATCACATCTTTTATAAACTTATTTTACTGTACAAGAAATCGCTTTTTGACAATACGTTGTGAATCCAAATGAAAATAAGGTATCCATAATTGATTTTTATGTTTGATTCTTCATTCACTGCATAACAAATCTTAAGGTTGCATTTCTGTAAATATTGACAATGCAATTTCCAATAGGAACTCCTTTTACGGCTAAAACTGTACCACTTTTACTATGAAGTTTTGAAAAAAATCTTATCCTAGAATTGAAAGTTCATATGCACCACAATTTTTTTCAAAGGTCAAAATATAGGGCTGTGCGGCATATTTTCAACGTTTATATGCCCTGAACTTCTCAGAGTTTAAACTTGCACTAATTTTCTTAACTACCCCTACCTCGAATGAAAGGTTACCACAGATTTCAATGTAAACAATATGCACATGTTTATTTACTGGTAACATTCCCAAGTTCTGTCTCTGCGATAAGGAACACAGAGAGCATAACTGGGAACCAGTATGTAAACAAAATGAATTTTCTATGAATATTCAATTACTCCCCAAAAGAGGCGTGTTTTGAGAAACAGCTGTATTTACAAAGTGCAACCTATACAGACATTTATTCAAATAGAAAACTCTCTAAAATCAGTTTTTCTCACATTAATATTCATTTATCAGAATTAAAGTCTTAAAGAAATCACTGTGTATACTCTAAGTTTTTCTTTACTATACATTTTATACCCCCTCCCCTGTTTCAATTTTTTAAAGAATTTGAAAACAAGACTTTAATTATTGCCAGCTTACCCTATTTGCATATTTTCTGATAAAAAATGCCTAGAACTTGTTAAAAACTGTTTTGATAACATATTGAAAGCATATCAGAATATCATAAATGTAATGTTTAGCAGTCAATCATTACAACATTCAAGATTATATAAAGTATCCAATCCAGCCTCTATCTCCAGTCCACATCTTACTGTATGCCTATTTGTCAATTAAAGAACACATTTTCTGCCTCAAATGGTCAATTTAGAATTCTCGTCACAACAGTATCATCTTTAACCATATATCTGACACAATTTAGCTACTACTATATACTAGAAGTGTTCAAACAAAGCCATATTTGCAATAGTTGTATGTATGCAGATACCAGTCTGAGATATAAATTCACTTAAAATTTTGTAGAGATGACTGCTAACATTTGATTTTTGCATAACTTTCAAGCATAGTTATTGTTTTCTATATCAAGAACTTTAAAATCATAAAATCATAGCATTTACAAGTTAAATTATTTGTTTTATGACCCAGGGGGTAGTCAATTTTCTATGTTTCTTGCCCCTGGGGCCTCAAATTTCCTAAATAATTCTGCTGTTTCTAGCAATTTGGAATATTTAGTACATATTCAGGATAGAACACACTATTGTAAGTTTTCTTGAGATATTTTTGTTTTTCTAGCTTGTATTTATTATGCCGTGGTGACAAATAAGCAGATTTAGGTGTTGCGGCTTACTTTTGGGTTATCGAAAGGACACAAATACCCCATAAATAATATTCAGGAAGGATCTATGAGTTTCAATGACTGCGAAGAGTAAATATAAGCACTTCTTAACAATTTAACTTACAAATATGCAAATATTATGATTTAATTTTGTATCCAGGACTTTAAGTAAACTATGCATACTGTAAACTGTGAATTTATGCTGAGTCATCATATTTAAGGCCCAGAATTCTATCAATCTTCATTAAATATTTATAAAACTTCTTATTTGAGTTAATTTCTTTAAAATCTGTGAAATAAAGCAAATTTGGTTAAATTCTGAACGTTCCCTTTTTTCACCCTATATAGGTTGCATTTCTGTAAATATTGACAATGCAATTTCCCATAGGAACTCCTTTTACGGCTAAAACTGTACCACTTTTACTATGAAGTTTTGAAAAAAATCTTATCCTAGAATTGAAAGTTCATATGCACCACAATTTTTTTCAAAGGTCAAAATATAGGGCTGTGCGGCATATTTTCAACATTTATATGCCTGAACTTCTCAGAGTTTAAACTTACACTAATCTTAACTACCCCTACCTCGAATGAAAGGTTACCACAGATTTCAATGTAAACAATATGCACATGTTTATTTACTGATAACATTCCCAAGTTCTGTCTCTGCGATAAGGAACACAGAGAGCATAACTGGGAACCAGTATGTAAACAATATGAATTTTCTATGAATATTCAATTACTCCCCAAAAGAGGCGTGTTTTGAGAAACAGCTGTATTTACAAAGTGCAACCTTAAGCCCTCTAGATATATTTTTTTTTTACAAATGATCTTTTTCTACACTTGGAAGATTATACTTATATATAGTGAACTTGAATTCAAGAACAAAACTGAACGAACTATTTACTACTTTCATGTTTAAACTTTTGCTTTTGTTTACATTTGTACATTTAAATAATTTTGTTTTTCAAATTTTTATTTTTTAGAACAAAATCAAACCAGTACTCCCAGTAGTTTTCAAGGAGAGCAATCAACAACACCAGCTGCTCCAACCTTCTCTTCACCATATTCACAAGCTATCTGGACTCAACAGATGCCACCACAAGTTGCATTTGGTGGCATGATGCCAAATTATCCAATGGTTCCCCCATTTGGTGGATTTCCACCCTTTGGAATGCCACCTCAGATGTTCCCATATTGGAACAATTTCATGTTTCCACAGCCAATTCCAGGGATGCCAGGAATTCCATTCCCACCCCCTATGTCTTCAGGAGCCACCACTACAACGGTCACATCCAGTCAGTTCGCTGTTTCTCCTATACCTCCAGTACCTAGTACCCCGACAACAACCACAATGACAACAGCTGTTGACACACCCACTCCTCCAAAATCATCCCAACCACCACTACCCCCAACACCACCACCCCCAGGGACAGAGGATATACCTGTTGTTATACCAAAAGAGGAAAGTAAAGACAAAGTGACTAAAGCTTTGTTTAGTAAGCAGGAAGAAAAGGGGGAGACTTATGATATTCCACTCCCACCTATTGCCAGGGGTGCAGGCAAAGTGAAAAGTAAAATGGATATTGTTGTTGAGAATGAGGACAGTAATCAAAGCTATGAAATGGATATTGAAGATGATGATGAGGGAAGCCAAGATACAAAAAGACCTTATAAATTTGCCTGGGATGAGGTTGTTGATGCAGACCAGAAATCTGATATCACAATAAGTTCTGTCCACACCAGTGATTTATCATCATGTGACTTTGATGAATTGGGAAGTGGGAGTGATAATGATATGTTTGATTCTGATAAATCGGCTTCGGAAGATGATGAATATATAGGTAAATATTACACAAAATTATGTTCTTTTTACATAAAGATGATAAGTAATGTAAGTTTCACATCAATCAAACAGCAAGTCAAAAACACAAGTTTAAGAACTAACATATGTACTATGAATTTATTATTTTACATGGGATATAAATTTTTTTGGATTTCATTTTTACAGGTGAACCACCGAAAAAATTTAAATATCCAACAAATTACAAATATTTTATAGGCTTGTATGCAAAAAGAAAATGCAAGTTTCCTTCAATCTACTAAAACTGGTACTCTACTAAAACTGGTACCGCTAAAAATAACTGAATACTGTGGATTCATTAATTTTTGTTTGATACCAATTTTTATAAAATTTGTGGGTAAAGGGGAATTATGAATTTAATTGTTCAATGAATTACAAATGTTATCAACGAATGTATGCAGACTTTGGAAAAACCACAAAAGTAAATATCCACAGCACACAAGTTCCTTTCTATGTAACAGAATATAAACATTAGACCGAAAATCTCAGATAGGCTAAATAAATGGAGGTAAAATAATTGTGTTTGAAGAAATTCAGTTGAAAATACTTTTTGGATGATGGTAAAGGATACAAGGTGATTGTTTGTGCACTGGTGTTTACCTACTTTTAAATACTGTAAATTCTGACACACTTCAAAATATTAACATTAATTTCTTTTCATTATTTCAGAGCGACCACAGGCAAGTCCATTATCTGTAGCTGGAGACAAAACACCAGATATAAGTGAAGACGAGGTTGAAGATATAGAAAGCACAGAGGTTCCTCCAAATACCAACACAGACAATGAGGTTCCAGAGGAAGAGTTTAAACCAACTGCCAGTACAGAAACAGAGGTACCTCCAACTACCCACACAGATGCCGAGGTGTATCCAGTTACCAGTACAGATATTGAACAAGAAACACCTGCTAGTCACCCTGAATTGTCTATACCCCTGCCACCTACTTCTGATATTGCAACTGCTGTAGAAGTTGTCTCCCCTTCTAAACATAAGAAGTTAATATCACTGCAATACAACTATAGTGATAGTGAGGATGAAGAAACTAGAGAAGTCAGGAAATCAAGAATAGTTAGTATATACTGGTCATATAATTATAGGGGATAGGGAGGGAATAGTTAGTATATACTGGTTATATAATTATAGGGGTTAGGGAGAGAATAGTTAGTATATACTGGTTATATAATTATAGGGGATAGGGAGGGAATAGTTAGTATATATACTGGTTATATAATTATAGGGGATATGGAGGGAATAGTTAGTATATACTGGTTATATAATTATAGGGGATATGGAGGGAATAGTTAGTATATACTGGTTATATAATTATAGGGGATATGGAAGGAATAGTTAGTATAAACTGGTTATATAATTATAGGGGATATGGAGGGAATAGTTAGTATATACTGGTTATATAATTATAGGGGATATGGAGGGAATAGTTAGTATATACTGGTCATATAATTATAGGGGATATTGAGGGAATAGTTAGTATATACTGGTCATATAATTATAGGGGATATGGAGGGAATAGTTAGTATATATACTGGTTATATAATTATAGGGGATATGGAGGGAATAGTTAGTATATACTGGTTATATAATTATAGGGGATATGGAGGGAATAGTTAGTATATACTGGTTATATAATTATAGGGGATATGGAGGGAATAGTTAATATATACTGGTCATATAATTATAGGGGATATGGAGGGAATAGTTAGTATATACTGGTCATATGATTATAGGGGATATGGAGGGAATAGTTAGTATATACTGGTTATATAATTATAAGGGATAGGGAGGGAATAGTTAGTATATACTGGTTATATAATTATAGGGGTTAGGGAGGGAATAGTTAGTATATACTGGTTATATGATTATAGGGGATAGGGAGGAAATAGTAAGTATATATACTGGTTATATAATTATAGGGGATATGGAGGGAATAGTTAGTATATACTGGTTATATAATTATAGGGGATATGGAGGGAATAGTTATTCTAATATGACGTGCTTCTTTCGCTTTGTAAACAACACCGTGATAAAATTCTCGATATATCTATACTTAGCGCAGACTCCAAGATGTACACAAATGGCTGTTTAAATATGCCTCCCACGTAAATCCACATGTATCGTAACCTATGTGTAAACGGTTGTGGATTTCGCTGTGTTAACAATTACAATTGAATAAAACCCTATAGAACATTTATTCTGATTCTCACTCATAACAAAAAGAATTAACACATTAGAGAACGGAAAAATGGACAAAAACAAAATAAATTAAAATTCCGCGAAATTCCAGTAATGATTTTAGAGCATTAACGTCATTTCAAAACATGACGTCATACGAATGAAAACGTCAAAGCTGAAGGGAGGGAATAGTTAGTATATACTGGTTATATGATTATAGGGGATAGGGAGGGAATAGTTAGTATATATACTGGTTATATAATTATAGGGGATATGGAGGGAATAGTTAGTATATACTGGTTATATAATTATAGGGGATATGGAGGGAATAGTTATTCTAATATGACGTGCTTCTTTCGCTTTGTAAACAACACTGTGATAAAATTCTCGATATATCTATACTTAGCGCAGACTCCAAGATGTACACAAATGGCTGTTTAAATATGCCTCCCACGTAAATCCACATGTATCGTAACCTATGTGTAAACGGTTGTGGATTTCGCTGTGTTAACAATTACAATTGAATAAAACCCTATAGAACATTTATTCTGATTCTCACTCATAACAAAAAGAATTAACACATTAGAGAACGGAAAAATGGACAAAAACAAAATAAATTAAAATTCCGCGAAATTCCAGTAATGATTTTAGAGCATTAACGTCATTTCAAAACATGACGTCATACGAATGAAAACGTCAAAGCTGAAGGTTTTTCTATTGCGTTTACCTTCTAAACTCGGATACAATTGCATTAAAATAAAGTATTGAGGTAGGTGTTGCTTGTTTTCTGTTCTATTGCATTATTTGCACATTTACTGATTTCAGCAAGTCAACATGGCGGCTCCTTGGTTACAACATGTCAACAGTGAATTTGACGGTAGCTTACGATAAAAAATGTAAATTTAAAATTGCAAATGTTGGGTTTACTGAGAAGTAAATAAAGTAATCACATTTTTTTTCTAGCGGTTAGTTAAGAAATCATGCATGCATGTTTATTAGATTTGTTTTACATTTATCGAACAGTGGGTAAAATAGAACAGCCACACACACGGTATACGCATCATCGCTTCAGTTTTTTAATGATCGTATTTGTCCTATTAGAATCGAAATAATTCATGGAAGCCATAGATTTGTTGTAAATTTACACATGGCCTGGGCCGTGATATTCGTTAATTTTATCCCTCGCTGACGCTCAGGATAAAATTCGAATATCACGGCCCAGGCCATGTGTAAATTTCCAACAAATCTATGGCTTCCATGAATTATTTCTTAAGTATATACTGGTTATATAATTATAGGGGATATGGAGGGAATAGTTAGTATATATACTGGTTATATAATTATAGGGGATATGGAGGGAATAGTTAGTATATACTGGTCATATAATTATAGGGGATATGGAGGGAATAGTTAGTATATACTGGTTATATAATTATAGGGGTTAGGGAGGGAATAGTTGGTATATACTGGTTATATAATTATAGGGGATAGGGAGGGAATAGTTAGTATATATACTGGTTATATAATTATAGGGGATAGGGAGGGAATAGTTAGTATATACTGGTTATATAATTATAGGGGATATGGAGGGAATAGTTAGTATATACTGGTTATATAATTATAGGGGATATGGAAGGAATAGTTAGTATATATACATGTACTGGTTATATAATTACATGTATAGGGGATATGGAGGGAATAGTTAGTATATACTGGTTATATAATTATAAGGGATAGGGAGGGAATAGTTAGTATATACTGGTTATATAATTATAGGGGTTAGGGAGGGAATAGTTAGTATATACTGGTTATATGATTATAGGGGATAGGGAGGGAATAGTTAGTATATATACTGGTTATATAATTATAGGGGATATGGAGGGAATAGTTAGTATATACTGGTTATATAATTATAGGGGATATGGAGGGAATAGTTGGTATATACTGGTTATATAATTATAGGGGATATGGAGGGAATAGTTAGTATATATACTGGTTATATAATTATAGGGGATATGGAGGGAATAGTTAGTATATACTGGTCATATAATTATAGGGGATATGGAGGGAATAGTTAGTATATACTGGTTATATAATTATAGGGGTTAGGGAGGGAATAGTTGGTATATACTGGTTATATAATTATAGGGGATAGGGAGGGAATAGTTAGTATATATACTGGTTATATAATTATAGGGGATAGGGAGGGAATAGTTAGTATATACTGGTTATATAATTATAGGGGATATGGAGGGAATAGTTAGTATATACTGGTTATATAATTATAGGGGATATGGAAGGAATAGTTAGTATATATACATGTACTGGTTATATAATTACATGTATAGGGGATATGGAGGGAATAGTTAGTATATACTGGTTATATAATTATAGGGGATAGGGAGGGAATAGTTAGTATATATACTGGTTATATAATTATAGGGGATATGAAGGGAATAGTTAGTATATACTGGTCATATAATTATAGGGGATATGGAGGGAATAGTTAGTATATACTGGTCATATAATTATAATATATGGAGGGAATAGTTAGTATATACTGGTTATATAATTATAAGGGATAGGGAGGGAATAGTTAGTATATACGGGTTGTATAATTTTAGGGGATATGGAGGGAATAGTTAGTATATACTGGTTATACATGTATAGGGGATAGGGAGGGAAAATTAATGAGACAGCAACCAAACAACATGTAATCAGCACAAAGTGATTCTGTATAAAACTCACCTTTGGTTGATGCTATTGAAGTGAATAACAGTGATGAAGAAGAAAAATAATTCATAAATGTTTTTTTCTGATCTTTGTTTGCACAATTAGGTGAAAAAAAAATGTTTTTTTCCTCAATTGATATTCAAATTTAAAAAAAAATTTAAATAGAAATTCATTGAATTGGATTTATATTCAATTATTTATTAACATTTAAAACATCAAAAAAAATAAAATCATTTGACAATCTTTATTCAAAACATTTACTTACAACTGAATGATGTTATTCTGAAACCTTCCTTCATAGTGAAAACATACTGTGGTGCAATATTTTTAGAAGATGAAGTATTTTGTAAAATTGATGTGTTGTATGAGGATATTTATGCATGGTATTAAATAATTGTCTTGTGTTGTAATCCAGGCTAAAGAAAAAGAAGAACGGTATTTGAAAAGAGCACAAAGAAGAGCTGAGCTTGAAGCCAAGAGAAAGGAACGAGAAGAGGAAAAGGTCAGAATAAGAGAAGAGAGGAAGAAAATTAAAGAACAAAAAGCTGATGAAAGCACAGATAAAGGTAAACATGGTAAATCATACTATCAAGGTGTTAAGGCACAGATAAAGGTAAACATGGTAAATCATACTATCAAGGTGTTAAGGCACAGATAAAGGTAAACATGGTAAATCATACTATCAAGGTGTTAAGGCACAGATAAAGGTAAACATGGTAAATCATACTATCAAGGTGTTAAGGCACAGATAAAGGTAAACATGGTAAATCATACTATCAAGGTGTTAAGGCACAGATAAAGGTAAACATGGTAAATCATACTGTCAAGGTGTTGAGGTTATGTAATGTAGAAATAATGGAGCATTTTAATTATTGGGTATTAGAGAAGTTTGAAGATGTGACACTACTAACACCTTATTGAAAAGTGGAAATTAATGTGTTCATTTATTATTGAAAATCCTTAATCGCTTTATGTCACTGGTTTTATTCAGACTTTTGAAGTTTCTTCCATCGATAAAATTATTAAAAGTTTATCAGTTACTATGACTCAATTGATTACTGTAGGCTTTGCAATTTCCTCCGCCAATGAAACTAATCTGAATTTGTAAGTAATATATTCTGTTTATTTCACTGGTTATCCTCTGACTTTGCAGTTTCTTCTACCAATGTTATTATTCAAAGTTTATCAGTTACTCACTATGATCCTCCACTTTGTCTCAATAGATTACTGTAGGCCTTACAATTTCCTCCACCAATGAAACTAATCCAAATTTGTGGTATTTGCTCTATCTGTTTATGTAACTGGTTTTCATCTGGCTTTACAGTTACCTCCTCCTTTGAGATAATTTAATAAGTTTTGCAGTTACTCACTATATCGCGATAGTTATCACAAGCTCAGTAGAAGTGCTGACACGAATTATACATTAACTGTTTACAAAACTTAGATTTTTTCAAAAATAAAAAGGATTTTCTACCCCAGGAATAGATAACTTTTTTGGGGGAAAACTCTTAGGAATTTTGTATCCTAATTAATTCTTCTAAACTTAATACCTTTATTTTGCCTTTTTTTAATTTTTGATTCAAGCGTCAATTGTGTGTCTTTTGTAGACAAAATGGGGGTTTATAATTTCAATCCAGGTACAAATGTATTTATGATCAGCTTATTTACTACAGGCTTTACACCTTTATCCATGAGATAATTTGCGAGTTACTTATATTTATATCACTGGTTTTCCTCTGGCTTTACAGTTTTAATGAGGACACAACTGATTCAAATTAAATTCTAGAAATTTGTAGAAAATAGTGTTTTGAGTATCTTTAAATGAAATGAACTGATCATCGCTAATGAGGTATCACATGAACGAAAAATGAATTAATAAAACTAATCAAATTGTAGCTCAAACAGATTCTAGTGAAAGGATAGAAAGGACAGACAGTTTAGAGGAATCAAGTCCTGAGAAAGTACCAAGTTCTCCGGAAAAGAAAAAAAGAAAAACAAAAGCTGAGCTCAAAATGGAACTTACAAAACAGAAAGTTATGGAAAAGAAAGCAGCATTACGGAGGCAGAGGACAAGAAATAGAAGGTAGACAAAACATAGATTTTTAAATAGATATAGGAAGATGAGGTATGATTGCCATTGAGACAACTCTCCTCCCAAGTCCCAATTTATAAATGTAAACCATTATAGGTCAAGGTTCAGTCTTCAAAATGCACATTTATTTTTTGAAGAATACATGCTTTATTGAAAATAGGGAGAGCCATTGGTTCTTCCCTTATTATTGATTTTATGATGGACAATTGTAACAGTGATTAAAAGACCAAAGGATCTTTTTATTTCCAGCTGGTAAATTAAACATTATCTGCTTACACAAATGTAATACCAGATTTCCACATTGTTATTTATATAATAAACATATCAACTAAATGATTTACAGGCATTTTATCATTTCTATATAAAAATGCAACTGTAACATGCCAAAGTTATATTCTACCTATTTTTATGCCCCACCTATGATAGTAGAGGGGCATTATGTTTTCTGGTCTGTGCCTCCGTTTGTCCGTCCGTCCGTCCGTCCGTCTGTGCCTCCGTTCGTCCCTACGCTTCAGGTTAAAGTTTTTGGTCAAAGTAGTTTTTGAAGAAGTTGAAGTCCAATCAACTTGAAACTTAGTACACTTGTTCCCCATGATATGATCTTTCTAATTTTAATGCCAAATTATAGTTTTGACCCCAATTTCATGGTCCACTGAACATAGAAAATGATAGTGCGAAGTTCAGGTTAAAGTTTTTGGTCAAGGTAGTTTTTGATGAAGTTAAAGTTACATCAACTTGAAACTTAGTACACATGTTCCCTATGATATGATCTTTCTAATTTTAATTCCAAATTAAAGTTTTGACCTCAATTTCACGGTCCACTGAACATAGAAAATGATAGTGCGAATGGGTCATTCATGTACTATAGACACATTCTTGTTATAAGTACATTGCATCGGTAAAAGTCCTTTACTTTTATAAAAACCTGCTCTTGTCAGCATTTAGTATTTTGAAAACAAATATAATTTGTAATATAATAGAGCAAAGACATTTAATCCAAAGTAAAAACTCTTTAATTGCATGAAAAAGGGAAATTATTTCTATACCTGTTGGGGACTGGAAGAAGATTTTTTTTTATATAAAAGTACCGGTAAGATGTGACATAATTGCCAGTGAGATAACTTTCTACCCGAAACCAAATGACATAAAAGTTTACAACTATTGGTCACTGAATGGTCTTCAACAATGAGCAAAACCCATACCCCATAGTCAGCTATAAAAGTAAGTTTTCATTACTGAGATATTCATTTTGTCACACTTATTAATGCATTTGTAATAGTTTAGTCCCTACAGTAGTAATGATTAATTTGAAACAATCATGCTACAATGTTTATATATTGCAATGTTTACAATTAACAGTTTTGTTTTACTTTTGATAATAATGCAGATACATATATTTTCATTATGCAGGTATACATCAGATGAATTTACATCAGTTTTCAACGAGAAAAAGCAACCATTTTCCAGTCAAAGTTATTCTGAAGTTGTCTTTGAAGAGCCAACTATTGAAGAAACAATTGTTACAGATCATATTGAATATATAGTGGATGAGTCTCAAAATCATCAAGACTTCCACACACAGGAAGTGTGTGAAACAATGGAAGGGGAAGTTATTCTAGAGGATGGAACACAATTAAAAGTTGAAGGTGACTATATCATGCATATAGCTATGTAAAAATAAATTTATTAATTTTATACTGTAGGTGCATTATGGTTTATGGTGTGTGTGGTTGTAGATGACCAACTCAGAATTTGAAGGAAATTTTCAAATAATATGAAATATATATCTTGAAAACTTTATGAAAATAAGTTATTTTTGTCAATTTTGATTAGATTTTAGGTTCTTTTTACCTCATTTGACTCAAAAGGTTATCTATGAAAATTGGTACCAACAAAAAATAAATCAATTCACAGTAGTTAATCACTTACACATATTTGGTTGATTTGTGTTTCAGTTTTTATGGAAGACATGCCATCTACGCCTCCTACACCAACTCAAGATGAACCCTTTACTGAAGTTGTAACAATAGATGAAGATTCATCTAGTGCACAAGTAGAAGATAACTCCGCGTCCAGTACACAAGGAAAAAGTATTGATAGTTCTGAGAGTGCTCGGAGAGCCACTAGTCCACTTAGTGATGTATCTGATGAGTCACTTTCTGAAGTCACAAGTAAAGGGACAAAGAGAAAACGACAAGGCAGTGAATCAAAGTATGCAGATCAAAATTCATACAGAAATCAGAATCAATGGTAACCTTAGGCCACATTAGTTTTATTTAGTGTTCTTTTGATTTGTGTGTAGTAATGTATTTCATAGATCAGGATTTTAATGATTTAATTTAAAAGAAGCTTTTCTACAGTACGCCCTGAGAGTATGTAATCGCGAACTCTAATCACCAATTTCCGAGTGTAGCGGTGTGACACCACGAATCACAGATTATACTCCCAATTTCCTCCAAAGATTCTCTCCCAACACCGCATGGCTGTTTATTGGTTTATTGCCCATCGGATGTACTGAAAATTAATGATGCGTGACAACATCATCGGATTAGCCAGATTTATTACCTTTGTACATTTAATCGATCTTGATTGCACCTGTGTGCCTTAAAATACGTTATTTAAATGTCCTTTCATTGTCAGATAAAAGTGTGACATTTTTATTTAAAATAAGATTCAGATAAAAGTGTGACATTTTTATTTAAAATAAGATAATTATTCTTGTATGTATATGCCCATGTCATTGTCATATGACATACAACGTACAAACGTATAAAAATAAGAATAAAACACTTATTTTGTATTTTCATTATAGTCCGATCAGGTCATAATTTTTGTTTTTTCAACAAAGACGATTTTACCACAATTAGAACCTTTTATTACCTACTCAGTGAGCAATATTCAGTTCATTAATAGTTCAATATTATATAATTAATATCAACTGGCTTAAAACAAAATGATGTTTTTTACGGTAATATGTCCAATCTAAATTAAACCCAAGAGTTAATTAATCGGATCAACAAGTGAACTCTGTTACTTTCAATTTATTTTGAAATGTAAAATATTATGTTTCACTACCTCGGTAGATTACCGACTTGAAATATTTGATTTTAAAAAAGAAACTTTAAAGTGACAAATAGTTTTGTATGCAATGTGGCAGCTCTATATTCATAAATACTGAGATACATTCGCCGCCCAGACACAACACAATAATCACAACCTTCAAATATTAAATTATATGGAGAAAAAAAATCATGTGTTTGTTTCAATATTTTTTATCCGTTATGATCTGTTATTGATCTTTAATTATTTAAAATAAAATTGGATTGGCGCAATCCGTATTTTACTGCTCGTTAAAAGTCCTCGGCGAAATATAAAAAGAAGTATTTCAACAATTATAAAATAGAATATTTAAATGAAATTATATCGTGTTCTACAAGAAAGAAATATGCAAAAAAAAAATGTGGATCGGATTTTTACGATCGACAAATTTTCACAGAGGATCTCTACCAACGCCCATCAGGAACTGAACGACATGCATCCTGTTTTCATCTACCATTAATATATAGTGTTGACTATGGACGTATAAATAATGTCCGGTTTTATGTCCTCTGTTGACTTGAGAAACGTAAAAATAAAAGGCTGAACATTGGTTAATTCAGAAAAGGAATACAATTTAGAATCTGGTTAATCAATTGTAAAAGTACCTTCTAGAGCCTCAATCTTAACGCACACAAATTTATGTCAATCATTACAAAGCAAGTTTAAACCTTGAAAGAATTTTCCCACGGTTATCCAGAAAGGTCATTTGAGTTTACTGTTACATGATACTATTTCCCGCCAAATAAAAATCTCGTGGACAAAATTGATGTCACTATTTTTAGCATTCAATATTGTGAGCAAAGTCAAGTTCAAGTTCAACTACGCACTGTTGATCACTGAGATGCGTATCGTCTTCCCACGGCAATTAATTGCTTTAAAAATATTTAAAGATCACTGTTCTAAATACAACACAAAAGTTTATATTCATTGTGCGTAAATGAATATTATGCAAAGACGAGTTGATGCAGCTATAGAAGTATTCCTGTTGTAGCCAAAATGTATTATTTATCCTAAAGTAATGCTAACAAATCGTGAAGAGAAAATGCCGTAAACTTATTAAGCATAAGGAATGGTGAAAAGTATTTTCTTTTTTTCTTGCATATACAAGTTTTAAGACACGTAATTTTCTTTCATTCTTACATTTTATACCTTCATCGTTAATTTCCGTTTATTTTCACGCAAGTATGTCTCTTTTCGTAAGTTATATAAATTACCGATAAAAAAAACCTGAGGTCATAATCAAGTATAGATTTTTTATTATATAACTTTAATGCAATTGAAAGCATTAACAACAACCTTTTGCTTTTTAAAACTTTTATTTTGTAATCGTAAAATGGAAATGGCGTAGACTTATTCCATAACAGATAGTGAATAATATTTTCTTTTTTACTTGTATAAAAAACTTTGAGACGTGTCACTTTTCTTTAAACTACCCTAATTTATTCAGCGTTAGTCTCCGTTTATTGTTACACAATATTATCTCTTTTAGTCAATTAAATATTTATTTACTGATGAAAAACGGAAGTCAAAATCAAATATAGTTGTTTTTAAAAATTGATTTAAATGAACAGAGTAATTAAAAGAATTAACAACAACGTTTTGATTTTGATTTTAATCTTTCATTTGTTTCAAGCAATCAGATATAAACTGATAATCAATAGACAGGAAATACAATTGTTTAATTACATTAGAAATTCTCAAACCTTGACTGTCGCGTGCCAGCATAGATCAGAAGGATTAGGGCAATTAATTACCTGGTGTGACACCGCGTCACTCCAGACTGGGAGAGATGTCGCTAATACAATAAACAAAAGGTAACGGATTTACGGGGAAGTCGGAGGGGATACTCCCAAATTTCTCCGAGAATTTAAGGAGTGATGTCGGAGTTTCCTGGTGTCACACCAGGAAAAAACTCGGTGTATGGAGTTTGGGATGGCTTTCGCGAAAATTGTACTGTACATCTGAAAAATTAAATTAAAGATTCTGTTGAAAACTTTTGGAAAACACCCAAATTAAAGTGTTATGAATGTAGGTATTACTGATATATCTGACATATATCATGTATATATTCAATATATATTGTTTGGCTTATATTTAGACAAATTCAATATATATTCTTCATATATAGATAATTTTATATTCAAAACTTGCACTTAATTTTGTTTTCTAAAAGCCACAAGAACTTAATTTCAAGTTGCTGTTGCCTAAGCTTATATAATAGATATATGTGTTGCTTTTACTCTGAAATAACCTACAAAGAATGATTAATACCTCAATTCTGCATAAAGCTTCACATGAAACAAAAAATAGTAGATTTACAGAAGAAGGCTATGCACAAAGCTACCAATGAAACAAAAAGAATAGATGTACAAAACATTGCAAAAGAAGACTTAAAGCCATACATGAAACAAAAAGAATTGATGTACAGGAAAAGTGTATGCACAAAGCTTCACATGCAAATAAAAAAATAGAGGTACAAGAGAGGGCTTTGCACAAAGCTACACATAAAATAAAAAAAATAGATGTACAAGAGAGGGCTTTGCACAAAGCTTCTCATGAAATTTAAAAATAGATGTACATGAGGCTATGCAAAAAGCTACACATAAAATAAAAAGGAATAGATGTAGAACAAAAGGCTATGCACAGATCTACACATGAAACAAAACACAAAATATGATCAGGAGAAGGCTATGCTCAAAGCTTTTTAAAAAATGACATACCGGTAAACAATTTCTATTTTTTTTAAGGTCCGAAAGAGAACATAAGAAATCTCAACGTTACGATGAATCAGACCTATACAAGCCACGACCAAATATCAGTGGTAGTAGGCGAAGAAACTCCTCACCAGGGGCTGCATTTGAAAAAGATGAAAGCCAGCAACAACCTAGAAGAAAAAGACAGCCCAGCAGAAAATCAGAAACTTCAAGATTGTCTAGACATTCAAGTAGGTCAAGGTCTAGATCAGTGGAATCAGACTGCCAGCCTAGTCCAATATCATCATCCTCATTGGCATCAGTACATAGCAGAGGTTCTTCATACTCAAGGTCAGGGTCAAGTTCATCATCAAGTTCAGAAAAGTCTAAATCTAGGTCTAGGTCAAGGTCATCAGGGTCATCTGTTGATGAATTTGGTAGAAGGAAACGCAGGAAAGGAAAGATGCCAATTGAAATGATTGATTTTGGAGAAGCTGAGAGGATGATTGAAAAAAATCTGTACAGAGTGAGCTTTGGTGAAGCTGAGAAAAGAGCTGCTTCAAGGTATATATTATAGATTGTTTTTTTTCCCTACAACATACATGTACTGTGGATTTATTTAATTTTGTGAGTTCTAAGATTTCCAAATTACAAAAAAGTTCTTGTTCATTGGTACATTTTGCATTTTACAATAAGATAGTCTAATGTTAACCTATACCAGACATCATTAACTTTGTGAAACATTTTTTAAAGACTTCAGCACAATAAAAGTTTATTAAACATCAATTATATTGTTAAAACATCATAGAATTCTATGAAATCTTACATAATGATGTGTGTGCCCCTGCTGCTGTGAAACGGGCATTAAGTGCTACACCATTTGACTTCCTTACAAACATATGTCGCGAAATTGATTTTCCCTTTTTTCATTGTAATGGAACTTATACATACTGTTTATTATCATAAAACAGATCAAGTTTGAATTTGTGTGGCATCGCTTTTACCTTTTTAGAGTTATGCAACTTTAAATTATAAATAGAAAAAATGCTGAATATTTAATTTATCTCCAACTTTAGTTTGCCTCAACCAATTGTGATGAAACTTATTTTCCCTTTATGTCCCTTTAAAAAGTTATATGCATGCTGGGGCATCATCTGTGTCCTTAGGATTCATTCTCCTATTTATACGACTACAACAATTTTTGCGGTCGTATATTGATCACGTCGTTGTCAGCGTCGTCTGAAGACGGATGGTTTCCAAATAATAACTTTAGTATAGGTAAATAGAAATCAATAAAATTTTAACACAATGTTTATAACCACAAAAGGAAGCTTAATTTCTTAAGGTTTAGGAATTAGGGGCCCAAAACAAGCATTTATCTAGTGTCAGGACAAAAAGTTGTGTATAAGTATTTCAATTGTTCTGAAATTGTACCACAATGTTTAATACCATAAGTAGAAGGTTTGGATATATTTTGTAGATAATGGGACAAACAGTCTAGGAATAAATGGCCAAAAAGGGGCCCAAAAACAAGCATTTTTATACGACCTCAAAAAATGTTGCATTCGTATAATGGTATGATGTCGTCGTCCGGACAATAACTTTAGTTTAAAGGGATGGATCTCTATGAAATTTTATAAAAAGGTTCTATACCTCAGAAGGAAGGTTTTGATTAATTTTGGGGATGATAGTTCCTACCGTTTTGGAATAAGGGGCCCAAAAGGGGTCCAAAACAAGCATTTTTCTACTTTCAGGATATCCGCTTGTGTATAAGCATTTCAATTGCTCTGAAATTGTACCACAATGTTTAATACCACAGGTAGAAGGTTTGGATTGATTTTGGGGGATTATGGTCCCAAATGTGTAGGAATTTGGGGCCAAAAAAGGGGCCAAAAGAAGCATTTTTTTAGTTTTCAGTCAATAATTTGTGTTTAAGTGTAGAAATCTCTCTGAAATTTTACCACAAGTTTCCATACAACAAAGGGATGGTAAGGGTCGGGGGTTATGGTTCAAATCATCAAGCAATTAGGGACAAAAAAGGGGAAAAACAAGGGTTTTTCTGGTTAAAGGACAATTTAGAAAAGTTAAAAGCAGTGAAGGGGAGGTAAGCAATCAAAATTTATAGAACACTGTTATATATATGTTTGATTACTTGATTACCTTGATTAAGTTCATTAGACCACATTCATTCTGTGTCAGAAACCCATGCATGCTGTGTCAACTATTTAATCACAATCCAAATTCAGAGCTGTGTCCAGCTTGAATGTTGTGTCCATTCTTGCCCCAACCGTTCAGGGTTCAACCTCTGTGGTTGTATAAAGCTGCGCCCTGCGGAGCATCTGGTTTTTTAAGAAACCAGCTAAAGAAATGCTCAATAGTCTTAAAAAGTATGAAAAACATCTGCTAGACCATACACACATACTTCAATAAGAGCAAAACATTTTTTATGCCCCACCTACGATAGTAGAGGGGCATTATGTTTTCTGGTCTGTGCCTCCGTTCGTCCGTTCGTTCGTCCGTCCCGCTTCAGGTTAAAGCTTTTGGTCGAGGTAGTTTTTTTTTATGAAGTTGAAGTCCAATCAATTTGAAACTTAGTACACATGTTCCCTATGATATGATCTTTCTAATTTGAATGTCAAATTAAAGTATTGACCCCAATTTCATGGTCCACTGAACAAAGAAAAAGACAATGTGAAGCTCAGGTTAAAGTTTTTGGTCAAGGTAGTTTTTGATGAAGTTGAAGTCCAATCAACTTGAAACTTAGTACACATGTAAACTATGATATGATCTTTCTAATTTTAATGCCAAATTAAAGTATTGACCCCAATTTCACGGTCCAGTGGGGCATCCATGTACTATGGACACATTCTTGTTTTTAAAAATTATAAGTTTCCTTCAAGCTTCTTTTACCATAATACTTTGAATATAAAGGAAAATTGTTAAAAATAATTTTTAGATCCTCAGTAAAATATTGAAGTTTGAAGGAAATCTGCTAAGAAATACTTCAGTTCAAACATTTTATCTTATAATGAATCAACAGAAAATGGGTCCATCATCAACAGGAATAATATAAATGAATTAGACATTGATGAAATGGTTAAAATCAGTACCTTAAATCGATACATTAGTACATGTTCATTCTGTACCTATGTTATTTTCGCACTTTTAAAATTGTATTTTACTAAACAACCTATAGCTATACCACATAACCTGCAGCTGATAAAGTTTGTCAGCTGTTAATCAAATAATTATGTGTCACAATGGACATCTGTATATTTGCTGTTAGTAGTGTTGATCATAAGTTTTTTTTTTATTGTAGTATGGATGTTCCCAGCATACCAAAGCCTCCAAAAATGACCAAATATGAGAGGCATGTAGTTTATTTATATTGATCATATAAGAATTGACCATGTAGTTTTGATACAATACTCTTATTTATAATGCAAACATGCAATTTACTTTTTGCAAAGTTTTAAAATATTTGTTAAATATATTTATTTAAATTTGTTAGTGGCATAAAAAAAGAGAAAATAAGACTGATTGAAAAACGAGAAATCACCAGTTTTAAACTTTTCAATAAATTTAATGTATCAATCATGTATTTTTCTTTCTTGTTTAAGTTTAATCTGTTTGTTGATTTTGTTCTTTTTTGCAACATTACAAAAAAAATAAGGCTATGAGTCAGTCTTTTATTGAAAAACTCAACATTGCTTGTTCTAGAATGGGAGTCATTTTGCCCAAAAAAATAAAATCAATGTACTTTTAATACTAGAATTTAGCATACCGCTGAATGTCATAGGATATTGTATCGTACTCAATGACATATGTTCTAAAATTGAGAATGGAAATGGGGAATGTGTCAAAGAGACAACAACCCGACCAAATAAAAAACAACAGCAGAGGGTCACCAACAGGTCTTCAATGTAGCGAGAAATTCCCGCACCCGGAGGCATCCTTCAGCTGGCCCCTAAGTACAGTAGCAAAAACTGGATTATAGACTGAAATAAAGGAAATTTCCAAAACATACTGGGGATTTATTACAAGAACAAGAGATGACAACTGCTGCATTTTTTCAATTTTCATTTTAATAAATATCATTTGAATAATGTACAAGCATAAATGCTCAATGTTGCATTTATGCAAGATTTTCTATTGTCTTCAAATACATGACCTACACTAAAGGATCTGAATGAGTTTGTCAGCTTTTTATCAAAAGCTAATTATTGTTTTTGAGTAAAAAATGACATATTGATGTTTGTAGTTTTGCTTATAAGTTTTTTTTTATTGCAGTATGGATGTTCCAAGCATAACCAAGCCTCCAAAAATGACAAAATATGACAGGCATGTTATTTATTTATATTGATATTAAAAATTGATTATGTTGGGTTTAATTTAAAACTTATATGATACTATTTTTCCTCTTAAAAAGTTAGAAATGTTTTACAATGGTGGTTAAATATAATAAAATATTTACGATTGTTATGATTTATAATCTTATCACATTTTATCATGTCAAGAGGCAAAAAGATGGACAAAAAAGAAAATAATTGATAAACAACTTTTTAGTTTACAATATGTATGCAGAAACCATGTCTTTCTTTTTTGTTTTATTGAATTGTATTTAATGTATTTCAACACATTGTAATATACAGTGAAATTGTAGAACAAAATATAACTTCTGATCTAAAAGTTATAACTCAATTTGGCCTGCCAATTGTTTTGATTCAAATGGCCTGTTTTATAATTAAAACTTTACACAAAAAAGAATAATGGTAAACAACAACAAATGGATTACAGGCTCCTGGCTTGGTATTGTGGCAGGTTTTAACATTTGTGAGTTCTGTACTTTCTCCTCTTTACCTTTGAAACATGCTCTTTTGAATTCATGACTGATGCAATGTTTGTTTTCCTGATGTGAAGATGTGTCTGTGTATGAGGTTCTTGTTCAAATAAATTGGTATACCTTTTGAACTTTGATTTTATGTTAATGATATCTGTCCTGAAATGTGTATCTTCTGAAATGTATACTCATTACTGTTACCTTCCTATAATATCACAAATTTGAAATGATGTAGGTTTTATATATTTTCAGACGATTCAAGGCAAGAGGAAGAGGTGCCACAATGACAAGAGGTACATGGCAAAGACAGAATTCATGGCAGTTTCCTGAAGGAGCAAACTCAGGTTCATGGTCACCACAGGGATCACCTACTAAACGATATTATTTCCCAGAACCTGGGAGATCTCCTTCTCCCCAGTCTCCAGTGAGAGAAGTTTCTCCTGGCATGTGGGATGATAGATCAGAATCACCGCCATATTATCCTGGAACAAGGGGACGAAGATCATCGTCACAATTATTAGAAGACTCTCCACCGAGACGATCTCAGTTTGCCATGGGTAGACGACCTCAGTCTCCCCCACCAGAGTATCTGAGAAGATCATTGTCTCCTTCAGAACACATGATGGCTCCTGAACCATGGGGAAGAGAACCATCAATGTCCCCACCTAGAGTCAGAGGTCATAGGTCACCATCTCCACCTTACCCTGGTGGTAGATTAACGCCGTCACCTCCTCCCTACATACCTAGAGGTCAGAGGTCACCATCTCCTGGGAGACCATATCTTAGAGGTAGATCTCCTTCACCATATAGACCAGGAATGAGGAGGACACCTTCACCCCCATTATCAAGAGGAGCTCATTCACCATCACCACCATTTTATAGAGGATCACCTCCACACAGACCTGTCACTAGAGGCAGATCACCATCACCACCATTTCATCGTAGATCACCATCACCACATCGACCGATGACAAGAGGGCAAACTGCTATTCCCCCACATGATTTGAGAAAGAAACCAGTAGTTAATTCTCCCAAAGTTCCAATGACAAATAAACTTAGAAATATCAAATTTGGGTCCCCATTTCAACAGATGGGACCGAGAAGAGGAGGAAGGTCATCGCCACCATCAGAACGACCTCCAAGTAAACGAGGCAGAAGATAAAACACCGTTTCTTATATTAACATTATTTAATGTACTATTATAAGGGAAAATTAATATTCATATATATTATACAATTGATGAGTTCTGTTTAAGAATTTTAGTTCCAAAAAAGATTATTCGCCCTCAACTTTCTAAGAAATTTATGAGTGAAATAACTTTGTTAGTCTAAATTGATTTTATTCTACTTGTTATTTTTGTTGATTTTTTTAAAAACAAGTAAAATTGTCAAAAAAAGTTATATCAGTATATGTAATTGGAAATGAAATATTGAATACGCTATATAAGCCAAAAAGTAAATTTCAATGCACTTTTTCAATCATAAATGTTTTATAGTGTACTTTAGCTTTTTGTTCAAAGTTAAAATTAGTCCATGAATGTTTGTTTTTTTGGCTTGTGTTTAATAAATCCCTTACAGCAATTTTTTTTTTAATTGAGAGGACTATATTGAATTTTGAAACTGAGTTTTTCTGGCCATCCTTATAGTAATACATGTAATTCTAACTTTGAATTGATTATCTCTGATTGAGATGGGTTACTAAGATTGTACTTTTATTTGTGGGATACTATTTTTTGTTTCTTTCATAGACAACTTTATCCATAAATACAATTGTCCTACGGTAATCAAGACATGGGAAGATCCACATGTAGGTTGACTACATCGATATGTAAAGTTATCTTCACCGTATATAAATTTCCCAATGTACCACTTTAGGATATTTTTCTGTGGTGTATTTGAAAATGCAAAGAAGATTAATCTTCAAAAGCTGATTTGATAACAGAAAGCATATCATGAAAATATTATGCTGTCAAGAAAAAATGTTTGTATTCACTCTCTGAAAAGCTTAACTTGTAAAACAAATTATGATGTGAGATCATGTTTACAGTGCAAATATATATGTGAATCATGCAATGTTAAAATTTATGAATAACTTTGTATAAGAATATGTGACTAATTAAGGATGTTCATTGACTGTTTCAGTCTTTCCCTGTAATAATCTGGTTAAATTCAAATTGTTCCTCAGCTAAATTTTAAGCTATTATCAGATCTTTACAAATCTTTGATGGATAATGTGCCTTGGGGTGAAAAGACAACTTTTGATATTGAGGTCACTAAAAAAGTATATAAATATGTATTCTTAGCTAACTTGTGACAAAGTTAACTATAATGGCTTATAATTATGAATTTATGAATGATGATTGGATGTCAAGTCATGGAAATCATCATATTTATGTGGGACTTATTTGATCAGCAATCATGGACTGATGCCTCTTGTTTTTTTGTTGTTGTGCATATAAATATTAAATATTGCAATAAACAAATGTCATCATTCTTACTGACAGTTTATTATTGGCTTTAAAGTTTACCTTTTGTGAAAGTATGAAGAATAAAATGTTTCCAAAACAACAGTGTTACAAGGTCAAACCTGTATACAGTCAACTGTAATTTTTACATTGTTTTATTATTGCCAAAAATAGGTTTCTTATAAATGAAAACTCTGTTTTTTTTGGTATTTAGAGTGAGTTGTTTCTCTGCAGCATTTTCTGAAAACATGATAATTAATTTTCATATTTTTTCATTTTTATACGACCGCAAAAATTTTAATTTTTTGGTCGTATATTGCTATCACGTTGGCGTCGTCGTCGTCCGAATACTTTTAGTTTTCGCACTCTAACTTTAGTAAAAGTGAATAGAAATCAATGAAATTTTAACACAAGGTTTATGACCACAAAAAGAAAGGTTGTGATTGATTTTGGGAGTTTTGGTCCCAAGATTTTAGGAATTAGGGGCCAAAAAGGGCCCAAATAAGCATTTTCTTGGTTTTCGCACTGTAACTTTAGTTTAAGTGAATAGAAATCTATGAAATTTTGACACAAGGTTTATGACCACATAAGGAAGGTTGGGATTGATTATGGGAGTTTTGGTTCCAACAGTTTAGGAATTAATGGCCAAAAAAGGGCCCAAATAAGCATTATTCTTGGTTTTCACACAATAACTTTAGTATTAGTAAATAGAAATCAATGAAATTTTAACACAAGGTTTATGACCACAAAAGGAAGGTTGGGATTGATTTTTGGAGTTGAGGTCACAACAGTTTATGAATTAGGGGCCAAAAAGGGGCCCAAATAAGCATTATTCTTGGTTTTCGCACAATAACTTTAGTATAAGTAAATAGAAATCTATGAAATTTAAACACAAGGTTTATGACCATAAAAGGAAGGTTGGGTTTGATTTTGGGAGTTTTGGTCCTAACAGTTTAGGAATAAGGGGCCCAAAGGGTCCAAAATTGAACTTTGTGTGATTTCATCAAAAATTGAATAATTGGGGTTCTTTGATATGCCGAATCTAACTATATATGTAGATTCTTAATTTTTGGTCCTGTTTTCAAATTGGTCTACATTAAGGTCCAAAGGGTCCAAAATTAAACTTAGTTTGATTTTAACAAAAATTGAATCCTTGGGGTTCTTTGATATGCTGAATTTAAAAATGTACTTAGATTTTTAATTATTGGCCTAGTTTTCAAGTTGGTCCAAAATTAAACTTTGTTTGATTTCATCAAAAATTGAATAAATGGGTTCTTTGATATGCCAAATCTAACTGTGTATGTAGATTCTTAATTTTTGGTCCAGTTTTCAAATTGGTCTACATTAAGGTCCAAAGGGTCCAAAATTAAACTAAGTTTGATTTCAATAAAAATTAAATTCTTGGGCTTATTTGATATGCTTTATCTAAATATGTACTTTGATTTTTGATTATGGGCCCAGTTTTCAAGTTGGTCCAAATCAGGATTCCATATCAAGTATTGTGCAATAGCAAGAAATTTTCAATTGCACAGTATTGCACAATAGCAAGAAATATCTAATTGCACAATATTTTGCAATAGCAATTAATTTTCAATTGGAGTTATCTTTCTTTGTATAGAATAGTAGTTGATAATATATGTTGGAAATTTGCCAGACATGACTATGATGTCATTTCTATTTTTATTTGCCAATAACTTTATGTAAATAACTTCATTGGAAATTTGCCAATATAAAATGTTGCTGATGAAGCTTTTTTTCCTTATCTTATCTAAAATGTTTTTAGATAGTGTATGTTGGACATTTGCCAGACATGACTATGATGTCATTTTCTATTTTTATTTGCCAATAACTTTATGTAAATAACTTCATTGGAAATTTGCCAATATATAAATGTTTCTGATGAAGTTTTTTTTATTGTTTTATACAATAAACAATGTATATCACTTTTACTACCAACCAATCTTTACCATTCAGTGATAACAAGCACTTTATTTTACATTTTAATATTTTATGATGTATTTAAAAGAGTAGTTATTGTTGCAAACTCCATTAGAAATTTGAATTGATATCAGTTTTGGAAAAAGGGAAACAGGGATGTGAAAAAAAGGGGGGGGGGGGGTTAAATTTTTCTCATTTCAGATTTCATAAATAAAAAGAAAATTTCTTCAAACATTTTTTTGAGAGGATTAATATTCAACAGCATAGTGAATTGCTCAAAGGCAAAAAAAAACTTTTAAGTTCATTAGACCACATTCATTCTGTGTCAGAAACCTATGCTGTGTCAACTATTTAATTTTAGATTTAAAAAGTTTGAAGAAGAAATCTTTAATTGATTTGTAAAATCTTGACATTTGTTTTGTGTAAAAAAAACACCATGTATTGTCAAAAATTTGATCACAATCCAAATTCAGAGCTGTATCACGCTTGAATGTTTTGTCCATACTTGCCCCAACTGTTCAGGGTTCGACCTCTGCGGTCGTATAAAGCTGCGTCCTGCAGAGCACCTGGTATTGCATGATTAATAGTAGTGTTGTCAAATCATACACTTTTTCCTAACCGGTTACTCGGATAATCGTTCGACCGATTAACCGGTTAACCGGTAGTTTAAGTTGGTGTTTGAAAGCTTTATCAATAGTACCCTACACATAGATAAGATGAGGTATGAGTGTCAATTTGACAACCTTTCATCCAAGTCATAAATTTACGCTTATGGAATTAAAGTTTGTCCATTGGCTTGTCTGTGAGGATTCCTAGTGAAGTTTGACTTTTAAATAATCGAATACACCGTATCAACTATATAGCGGTTTTACCAACTTCAGATTAAAAAATTTAAAAAAAACTTCTTGATCTCGTAGAATTGAATATGTCTGAAACCGATTATTCTTTCCTTTTCTCTTGTTGTCTCCGAAAATAATGTGGAGCGTTTCAATTTGAAATGATTAATCATTAAAAAAAAAGAAGATGTGGTATGATTGCCAATGAGACAATTCTCCACAAGAGACCAAAATGACACAGAAATGAACAACTATAGGTGACTGTATGACATGTTTCTTAACTTTCTTTGCTTGTTTCTTTAAGGTAGCACAATACAAAGATTTTTTTACTTCCAATCACTAACCTTTGAAATGCTGTAACTTTCTTATGAATGCATAGAAAATAACAAAAGAGGTATATATAGATAGATAAAAGATTAATCTTTTAAATGAATGCAATATTTTTATTATGCAATCATTATGTAATTAATTATTATGTAATTAGTGGCAAAATCTGGGTAAGTTCACTTGAATGAATTTAGCTCTAACATTTCTTTAACAATACAGAAAATCTTAACGGAATCTTAATCAACACATCATTGGCTTCAAAAGGGTGTCTCAGATTGTCTCTATGGTGTTCCATTCTCTCATAAATCTCTAATTAGTGTAAACATCCTAACCACATAAAAGAAGATAATGTTCAATTAGGTGTAAAATTTGTTCTATACATTCTATCTGAAATCTGAGACACCCTTTTGTAGATAATGGCCATAGGAACAACATGTAATAAAATCAACCCTCCAGGAATACCTATGCAGAAGCTAATTTCATTTGACGGTGGAAATTTGGTGAAAAATATTTTAGACACAGTTAACATTGTAATTGGTTACATAATTGTCGCATAATACTAACATTGCATTTATTTGAAAGAGTAATCTGTTAGCTATCCAAAACTACCAATTTTATAAATTTTCAAGCATTATTAAGAAAGTTACAGCATTTTAAAACTTGGGAGTTGGAGTTATAAAATCTTTGTATTGTGCTACCTTAAGTATGTTACTCGTACTATCATGTATACATTGAGTACATTCATATTGATTTGCATTTCTTAATTTTTGAGTTAGCATTTCGTTTAAAATAAGACTAAGCCTTGCACTACGGAGGTTGCACATTTAGATGTAGGTTTACACAATATTAGATCAAAAACGAAATAATGAAGTAATTAGTAAAATTTAATCACATCACTGATTTAAAGTTACTGTTAAAAAAACATGTAATACTAATTATGTTTCTTTAAGATCCTGCCCGGGCTCTAATTAATTTTATGTTTTTAGGATTAACAATAGCAATCAATATACTGGACAATTGATCTACCACGACGACATTTTTAAATAAAACATAACTTTTTATTGATTTCAATACAAATTTATATCAAATCTATCAAAATTGAAAAAAAGTCCGGTTAACCGGTTAGCATTTTTGGTATTCGGTATTCGGTCGTTCGACTGGTTAACCGGTTAATCGTTGACAACACTAATTAATAGTCTATGAAAATTTCTAAATTTACAGACATAAGTATTCATTAGGCAATACATGTACATAACCTGCATAAGGAAATAATAAATATATATAGAACTCCTTTAATTAGGTAAATTCTTTAGCATTTGTTCTGTTTTGGTTTCTGTCCTTTAAAATATTTGATGTTGATCGCATTGGTGGCAGATCTTGTGAAGATAATGATTTACTGTAAATTCAGAAATTATTGCATGCATTTATTATTGCGATTTTGTCATTAAAGACTAAAATGCGATTTTAATTTTGCGATATTGAGAAAAATCCTGTTTAATTCATATAAAAAATAATTTCTGAATTTATACAGTATTCACCTGTCTCAACTCTAACATGGAGAAGACACTTGCCATTTGGTGGAGTTCACGTGTAGACCTCTGAATAAATAGGGATGAGGAATCCCAATCAATGAGACAGTCATCCAACAGCACAAAAACAAGAAAAAAAGATGTCAATCAGCATGCTTACAATATATTCCAAATATAGTTGACCTGTGGCTTATAATATCTAAGCTAAGAAATAATCACAAAAACTGTGTAACCCTGCCACATTCTTTTAAATGTGCCTATCGCAAGTCAGAAGACTGTAGTTTAGTGGTTGTCATTGTTTCATGTCTTTTGGGAAATCGTTATATTTAGATATGGCTGTTTGTTTTCTCACTTCATTTTAACTTTGGTGGATAATTGTTTCAATTGCAACCATACCACATCTCCTTAAAATTATAGTGGCCTCATTCCTTATAGTATCTGCAGAAACAGATTAAACCACAAAAACTTAACTTCATGGATGAGCCTTGAACTGAGGTCATGGTCAGATGAAACCTGCCAGTCAGACATGTACACCTTACAATCATTACATACAACAAATACAATTCACCTAAATTGCTTAAAGTATCTGTCAGGGGCGGATGCAGGAATTTTCGAAAGGGGGGGTGCTAACCCAGGGCACCCAGGGCAAAGGGGGGGTGCAAAACATATGTCCCGATACAAATGCATTGATCGGCAAAAATAAAGGGGGGGTGCGCACCCCCGGAACCCCCCCCCCCCCCTGGATCCGCCACTGTCTGTGATACAGAATTAACTACAAAAACTTTAAAACCTCGCAAAAATGCTAAGAATAATATCTGATGCTGTATCTTTCCTATCCTGGATATCACAGTTTCCAGTTTGTTAAAGCCAGTTAACTGAATGTCATCATTAACCCGAACCACTGTAAATGTGACAATTGATTCGAAAATATTTGTCTTCTTTTATCTTGGAGATGTCTTATCAACAACCGATTCAAAAGAAAACCCTTCATTTGTGATATCAATCTAGTTTTGATGTTACCATAAATTGAGCCTGGACAAAACAATGTGCTTAAATATTATAATGAATTATATTTCAAATGTCATCACCAAGGGCAGAAAGGTTGTTTATAGATGAACAAAACTGAGGTACTTTCGTGCTTTGCTGTAATTTGAATTGATAAGTATAAAGCAAACAGTTTTGTCAGTGATATCTTTAATAGATACCTCACCTACAAGGCAAATACATGTACTCTAAATCGCTTACAATGTAGATGGTGTTGTATAGCATGTATAGCAAGTTATAGATTTGATCCAAGAACAAACTATCTGAACTTCTCCAGTTAACCAGTGACTCTTCCTATGAAACTTGGTTCTGTGGGATATTTTTGTTTTTATCTTTAACTTTTCTACCATTGTTTTAGAGCTATGTGTTTAAGGAAATTTACAACAAAAATTTAGGAGATGTGTTAATGACCTGATTTAAAATAGTCAAAATATCAACCAAATATCCATTTATCGTCTAGCGACAGACAGTCATTTGCCTATCCCCCTGGCAGGGAGTCCCAGCATTTCCATTATCAGAACTCAACTTCAATTATTCATCACAAACTTTGTTCTTACCCTGAATATGTTCAAATGTATGCAATTTTTGCCAATAAAGCAATAAGCAATAAACATCTGTAAATTGTATACATGTACATGGATTATCTGTTAAACAGTCAAATTAAAACAGAAAACTTCCGGTCCAGGAATGGAAAATGAATGTTTTTGTGTACTCAGTTGTGATACAAAATCCCTTCGCACATTTTAGAAAACGCAAAGCAAAAGAATGGTGTCTTTTTTTATATTCTTTTTCTCAATCTTTTTTTCACAGTGAGGCCTTCAACATTGAGTAAAAGCTTAATGAATCTTTTAGGTTATTTCCGTGATGAACAGCTTGCATTTTTATTGCCCTGTATAATGATGAATGAACAAAGCTTTATTTTTTTATATCTTTTTTACTTGTAATACATAGTCATAAATTTTCTAGATAAAAAATAAAAATAAAAGTACAATGTATATTTCAAATAAAAAAAATAAAGTTCTAAAACATGTAATAAATTTGTATAACATTAAAGTTGAAAAAGATAACTCCATATAAAGCAGCATTTAAAGCAAAAATAAACATTATGTTTCAAGTTCCCCCAACAGACCCTGTTTTCTCACCCTGTGATTTCTATGGACTGAAATATTTCTGACTTGCCTAAACTCCTAGATGAGTCAGCATAAATGCATCATTTCCCTACAAATTATTAACATTATTTGAATGTAACAATTTAATTGTATAACATCAAACACACAGAAAAATGAAGAATGCAAGACATAACACCCTCAGAAATTTCCTATTATCTATAATTCAACTTGTCAATAGTATTTGACATTTGCAAGCTATGCATAAGTAGTATTCTTTTCAAATGTAAGTTTCTATATATTCATGTGAATTCTAAATAATGGCTTAATAATTTTTATTGAAAAATATAATTTAAATAAAATTTCAGATTTGTTAAAGGAATTCCAAATTGGAACAGGCTATTGCATTGTCAGCATTTAATTTAAATTCAATAACACCAAAAATTGTGTTATGACTTTTCCATTGTACAATACTTACATGTATTTAATAGAGGGAAAAATGAAGAAATCTGTAACAATAAAAATACAGATCAGAAATTTTCAACCTTAGAAGGCGTCTATCGTTTTCCATACTAACACAATTGGGATGCTGTAGTTTAAAATAACCCAGTCAAAATAACTGAAATTTTTTCAGGTTTGTTATAACATATATTGCCAGAAAAACAACATTATGTTTTCTTAATAGTGATGTCCTCTCATTATATGAGAGTAAAAGCCGTATTTATTAGAGCACTGTTTCCCGCAAACATTACACACAAATGGGTCAGTATGGCTATGGCACCCAATATGAATAGAATATAAAACTTCATCATCAAATGTGATGCCACAGTGACCACAAGTGTTTTCTTTAACTGGACAATCTGCTGCTACTACTCTTGAGTGATGCATCAGCTCACACTGAATACCACAGTCTACAGTCGGCTGAGTTTGTGAAATTTCTATTAATGAATCAGATTTGTGAAGTCCACATTGCACGCCTATTGTTGTAGTTTCTGATTTGACTGTAGTATTGACAACATTGTCTGCACTAGATCTAACTTCCTGTTGCGAGGATGACGAATCGGTAGAATTTGTTCTGATGCTGTCCATGCAGTTTGAAGACTCATTTTGTGAATTATTTTCAAATGTTTCAACAAGTCTTTGCTGGTAGGGTTGCATGTTTATCCGATGTGACATATCTTTTGGTGCTCTGTATGGAGGACCAGAACTTGATACATGTAAATCAGTAGCTTCATCGTAATCTCGAGGTTCTATTTTGACTTTCACTTGTCTTGAGCTTGGTAAATTACTTTGGTAATTTGATGATAGACATGACGACTGACATTCACGGTGAACCTCAGTAGTTCTAGGTAGGAAATAACCAGATGATGTCATGGTACTTGTGACAGGCACCCTCGGTGGCATGTTGGTGTTCATAATGGATGAGACAATAGATCTTAAGTAGTTCGATGCCATGTGATTTTCTTCAGTTTGACGTTGAACTTGTGGTACATAATTGCTAAATTGATTGAGACATTGGGTTTGTAAAGTTGGATTGTTTTGTGGCCGATAAGATAATTGTGTTGGATGGATGCCTGATAGTAATGAATGTAATGCATTAGTGGCTGTCATGTTTGAATTTGAAGGTGATGGCTGACCATGAGCACTGAGATCCAAGGTATCAATTTGCAAGGGGGTTTGGTGAAAACTTGGTGGTTGGTATGGTGAGTGCACTGATGTTTCAAAATGATGTACTCTTGGTGGTTCAATTCTGTCATTATGAGCTTGTAAGCAGTGATCACGAAATTTCCTGGGTAGAATGGTTGTGTAGGCACATTTACTACACTTTAGAACATTAACAGGATTGCTGCCCATATGTAGTCTTCTATGTCGACGGAAATTACTTTTATCGTTAGTTGTATAGTCACATAATGAACATTTCAATGCCTTCACACCTGAAATTATAATAGAAAATAAGAATTTTAAGTTTTTTATGATTTTCAATTATGGAATTTTGATCCAACAATGTAGGATAAATAAATTCATTTCAACAAACACATACATATACTGTTAATTCAGAAATTATTGCGTGCATTTATTATTGCGATTTTGTCATTTTAGACTAGAATGATTTAAGTTTTTCAAATATTGTATACATGTATATTAGCCTTATCTTAAAATCTAATTTTACCCAGGACAAAGTAGAATGCAACAATCAAATTGATGAGTTTCAAGTAAGATGCTTTAAAAAATATTTGTAACTGTGGATTGTTCTTGGATTCCCAAATATATCATACATTATATGAATTTATTGTTTTATCTAAATGTATAATGTTGTTGTTTTTTTTTTTTGGGGGGGGGGGAATCCAGGTGTTAATTATGTGTTGTATGTGCATTACTTTCTTCAGATCTGGGGTTAATCTGACTGGGTTTGACAATATTTTTACACCACCTCTGTTAGCGGCTTTCACAGTCTTTTTCTCATCAGCAGTTGAATTTCCCACCCTGTATCTGGTCAACAAACTTTGCCAAACATTCAGATTAGATTAATTTTATGTTCTTGTTCTGAATATTTGATACTTTTTTGACAATTGACATTTAAAAGACTAAACTCAATCAATCCGAATACATATTTTCTTATATCAGTAATCTTTCTTTAAATTTGATCATAAGCTCCATAAAGTTTTCTCCCTTTTTATTTTTAAATTATCTCCCTTTGACTCTTACCTCCATGTTTAGGCATATGAAGTTGAAGTTGTGTATATGTACTTGCTGTAAATGGACAAAATCTGCATTTGTAGAATCTAGTTGGTGAACCTGTTCTCATATCCAAAACATTCTCTGGTGATGAGTCCATGTACTGGTATGGGAAATCGTCATTATTTTCCCCATCATCCATTTTAATGGAATCATATCCCATTCGACCGTCTTCAAAACTTGCATCGCTGTTTTGATAACCAGTGTCATGTGATAAGTTCTGTGGCGATGAACTCTGTGTTGACCGTGGTGATTGTTTATCTTCATTTTGTTTTATATATGAACGATCTAGTTCCCTTTGTTCTTCAAAGCTTGTCTGGCATTGTGTTTGGTTATCTATGTTGTCATCTTGTATCATAGAACTTGCCTGAATTAATGCATCAATTGAATTGCCTGTTGACTCTACAACATTGTCTGATGTGGCAAATTCTTTTTCAGTCATTGTTTAATCTGAAAAGAAATGGTATGCACATTGTAATAGTTAAAAAGATGTAGTTTGAGCTACTTTTCACTAATTTATACCTTTTATGGTCTTCTGCATGTATATTTAGATAACAAACAATGACAACAGAAAAAAATAATCAGCAATATAAGATCATCAAAACAGTTTTTTTTAATTCAAGTTTACAATTCTACAATTTTTTTTAAATCTCATAGGTATTTTTCAAATTCAGAAAAATTTAAGTATAAAAATTTGCATAAATTTACATTTAATAATAGTATTAAAATAAAAAATGTTTGCAGGTATAACATGTATAATATATATATGCCTTCACATTAATATATTCACTATTTTAGTTTTCATGCTGATATTTTCATTTTTTTATTGCTGGTGGCACATTGATAATAATAATAATAAAAAAGGAAAACTGGCAAAATAAGTAAAAAAAAAACAGAATTAGAAAATAATGCCCCCATATAGCGTACAAATGGCAATTTTACTATTTGTACCCGCAGACACTGCCAAATAAAATAGAATTTTTATTTTCCAAATTACAGGACTCATAAAGAGCATATAAATCAAGTACAATGATTGAAATAATTAAGTCACCAATAAGACATTTCAATATAAAATATATATCATTACGGTGCAGTCCGGTGTATCCGCGCACCTAAGACTTATGACTTCACTTCATTCAACTGATAAAACCAATAATTGGATAATTTTGTGTGAACACATTCATAATATACTTTTATTTCATAAAATCTTCTGTTTGTATGGTTTCATCCTCTGGATTTTGTGTAATGTGTGTCCAAAATTAGGAAAGCCCCTGTTCTGAGAGTTCCTTCAATGTCCGGTGATTTCGTGCATGCCTTCCAAAAATAGCTTATTTGGAATAAAGGAAAGATTTTATATTACGAAATATAGCTCAGTTTGTACCAAACACACTTCCAAGGATGCAGAGCAAAAAATATTTCAATCTAATATTAATTTGACGTAAATAAAACTAATTTTATCTGATGATGTATTTTTTTTAATGGAAATTGGCCAAATATGGTAAATCACGGGATTTCAATTATTAATTAATTCTTGAACTTATCAATTTTATTCTTTTTTATCCCTTCGGAAGGATAAAACAATAACAAGAACGGTTTTGTATGTGAAACTGTGTTGATATGACGAAATCAGCTAATGCGCGATAACAAGGGCCGCGCGGACACCGGGGACTCCACTGTAGATCTATATCATAATAAGCCTCAGTCAGTATCAGAGCCAAAACACAAAATAATTTACACAACCCAACTTGAAGGATCCTGATAGTCCAAATAATAATGACGTCTTGCAAGGCTTTTTAAAATTTTTGCTTTAACGCCTTCCTTCGACATAGGGTCAGTAGGTGTCAAAGCAAAAAAAATATAATAGCCTTTCAAGATGTCATAATTATTTTGGACTAGGATCCTGATAGGTCTTTCATTTTTGAACAGAAAGTAGATCAGAGTGTTTCCACATTTTGTATGTGAAGTGTCAATATTGGATTTGTATTTTAATCAGATTGGTCGTGTAACTGCATGTTGAAATAAACATGAGTCAGTCTCACGTCTCATGTTGGTGTGTATTTTTTTTTTAGGATGATGATATTCACATCTTGATTCTCGTTTAAATTAGACATTTGATTTTTGGAATTCAAAAGATTTATTTTTAATTTGATGGGTTGATGTAAGCCTTCAAAGCATGTGGTCGATAATTTTTTACCTACAAGCATAAAAATCTGTGTATATCAATTTTTGTGTCATTTCTGTTTTTCCATTTTCGTGTCCTTCACCTTGACACAGGAGAGTTCTGAAAGTAGATAAGTCTGAAAACCTAAAATTATGCAACGAACTAAAAAATAATTGGCATCGACTTTGGTATTGTTATTTTGATAGTCTTGTTATCACTGATTAAATAAGACTCGTGTACACCTAGTTTGAATTTGAATTTGTATGTCCTGTTATTAAATTGAGGTAAATACATCAAGAACAATAAATGGTCGGCACCATACGGCCTAAGGCTTCAATAGCAGATCCCATAATTGGCCACGAAATGACAAATATAAAACAATTTAAAAGAGAAAACTAACAGCCTGATTATATGTACAAAACAATGAACGAAAATCAAATATGACTATTTACAGCATTTGTAATCATACCATCAATCATATTATATATTATATTTATATGTATGCATACCAGAACTTTCATCGCGTGTATCAAAACCGTAACATATGATACATGAAGAACTCAGTGACGGACGAACAGACATGCAGACCGACCGAACACATAGTACCTCATACTAGCGTAGGCGCGATTGTAAAGCAAAATATTGTCCTATGAAATATTGTAAACAAGACAATATTTCATAACTATGTATCATGAAATATTGTCCTCGTCTATGGAAAAATGTCCAGGGAAGGACAAATTTTCATACTGAAATTTTGTCTGTATATATAGACAATATTTCACAGATCAATACTATGGAACTTTGTCTTGTTAAAGGGAGGTTATATTTTATATGAATTGAGACAATATTTCACAGATGAATACTATGAAATTTTATTCTGTTAAAGGAAGGTTATATTTTGGTTATATTTTGTGAGTATTAAGACAATATTTCATAAACAGATTGTATGCATGGAATTTTGTCTCATGAAGGGGAGGTTATCAACATATATTCTTGTTAGAGAAGGTATATAGGAATTTTTGTGTATATATTTACAAAATAAGTGATTGCCAGTACATTACTTATATTTGTACAGTGTAACTAATGTAAAATAATGAAACATACAATGGAGAATTGTCTCATTGGCACTCATACCACATCTTCCTATATCTATTTGACAATTCTTAAATCTATAATTAACCATTTGTAAAGTATCTATGCAAATATAATATCATTGAATGCACATGCTTTCTTTTAAATGTCACACTAAAAGCGTTACACTCCTGACATTTTGAGGTACATTTTTGGACATTATTTTTTATACATAGCACATACTGCTACCATCTTTGGTAGTAAGAACTAACTTATCATAACACATTATCTGACATAAAAACATCACATATATAATATCACACAAGAGACTGACAAAGGTTTGAAGGGAAGGCATCATTTTTTTTTAAATAGCCCATATGAAACATGCTTGTGTGCTACTATTTCTAATTATGTAATAATTCGATTAAAAAAGATTTTCAAAGCCAGTATTGATCAGTATTTCATAGTGAAGTATTGTCATGAACAGAATTTCATAGCGAAATATTGTCCAGAAGGAGATGACAAAATTTCATGGACAAGGACACTATTTCATAATAAAATATTGTCAATGACAATATTTCATTATGAAATACTGTCAGTGGACGATATTTTATATGAAATTTTGTCCGACAGACAATACTTCATGGGGGACAATAGTTTATGTTACACGATAAGTCAATGTTATATTTCAAATTTTATCTAGTTAAGAAATTTGGAAAAAAACTCATCATAGATACCAGGATTGAAATTTTGTACTATGCGCCAGACCGCGTTTTGTCTACAAAAGACTCGATCATTAGTTACGCTCGAATCAAATAAGGTTAACAAATGGTTAAAAAATGCCAAACAAAGTACGAAGTTGAAGAGCATTGAGGACCAAAATTCCTAAAAGTTTTGCCAATACAGCTAAGGTAATCTATTCCTGAGGTTGAAAAGCCTTATTTTATTTTCTTCAAAAATTGAAAGTTTTGTAAACAGTTTATTTATAATTATGACCATATCAACGATAACTCTGTCATAAAAAAAAGAGCGAGTACTGGGCTGGTGATACCCCGTCGGAATTATTCAGCATTGACCATGTTGACAATTGTTGAGTATAACTTGTGAAATCAAAAACATTTGAAAAACAATGTAAAATTATTGTTACTTTTTTTTTTAATTGATGATTCAAGTGAAAAAAAATAATTCTTTATTCTCTTATTTATATAGATCTAATTAAAGTTAAATCTTCATAAAACATGATCAAGTATTGTCTGACCAATTTAGAACATATTCACACTTTCGAGTAACCTTACAAAACTATTCTTTCCCATTGTAATTTTCAAACCTAAATAAGAGTTCACTTTTTATAATGAACTAAATTTAAAACATAGGTAATAAAATTGAGAATGGAAATGGGGAATGTGCTAAAGAGACAACAACCCGACCATAGAAAAAAACAACAACAGAAGGTCACCAACAGGTCTTCAATGTAGCGAAAAATTTCCCGCACCCGGAGGCGTCCTTCAGCTGGCCCCTAAACAAATATATACTAGTTCAGTGATAATGAACGCCATACTAATTTCCAAATTGTACACAAGAAACTAAAATTAAAATAATACAAGACTAACAAAGGCCAGAGGCTCCTGACTTGGGACAGGCGCAAAAATGCGGCGGGGTTAAACATGTTTGTGAGATCTCAACCCTCCCCCTATACCTCTAGCCAATATAGAAAAGTAAACGCATAACAATACGCACATTAAAATTCAGTTCAAGAGAAGTCCGAGTCTGATGTCAGAAGATGTAACCAAAGAAAATAAACAAAATGACAATAATACATAAATAACAACAGACTACTAGCAGTTAACTGACATGCCAGCTCCAGACTTCAATTAAACTGACTGAAAGATTATGATTTCATCATATGAACATCAGGCACAATCCTTCCCGTTAGGGGTTTAGTATCATACCATCATAACATATATGAGAAGAACATAACCCGTGTCATGCCAACAACTGGTTTTTGAATAAATGTGTTTAGTTCCGATGCAAAGACCCTATAAGTGAATCAATATTAACGCCAAAATATGCAATCTTTAATGACCTGACAACAGTATCGTAACTATATCCCTTCTTAATAAGTCTATTCAAAGGTTTTGTTAGTTTTTGAGGTGAATACTGACACCTTTGTGCTTTATAAAGAATATTTCCATAAAAAATTGGATGTGAAATACCTGAACGTATAAGAAGTCTGCATGTTGAGCTATATTTACGAATGATGTCCTTATACCGATGATAAAATTTATTATTACATTGGTTGCAATGAATTACATTGATTTCCCAGTTAGATAAAAACCGATAATTTCACATGTGAAATAAACGTGGTTATTTCACTCTCTGACGTCATACAACAATAGGCGTTGTCAAGACGTCGATAACGTCGGATCAAAACAAATTGTCAATGCGTAGGAAAAAGATATAGTTCCTTACATTTTCTACATTAATTTCATAAATAAAAAAAAGCCATTTGCCAATGTAATAAAAAGAATAACTAATCGCCGTATTTGAATATCAAAAATAAGACAACTTGTGACCGAACGCCGCTATTAGTTATGCTGCGCACTCGTTTAATCCATGCGTCGTTCGGTCACGCGTTGTCTTATTTTTGATATTCAAATACGGCGATTAGTTATACTATAAGTAAATGTTTTGACTAGTTTGTGATATCGAAAACCCTGATGTAATAATTTTTCAGTAATACATAAACAGTCTATGGAAGGTGCGATACGATAACATCTTTTCTTATATCAATGAGCGATATTGTCTTATATCAACGAGTTGCATTGTGGGAAATCTCAGACGAATGTTTACATTTTTATGAAGGAACGAAGATTTCTCGGTATAAAGTAATGATTCTTTTCTTAAAACAGGCTGACATTTAACAAGACATACGTCTGCTGTATAATTTCTATGAATTATTTTAAGTTATACCAAGCAAGGTGTATTTAAACGAGAAAATTGAATTGTTGAATAAATGAGACATAAATGCACGATTTATCATTTGTAGATGTACAAATTCAATGAATGTCATGTAGCAAATTATGTAGAATGCAATTGAGATGAATTCAATTGTTGGATAAGCCAAAATCGCCTATAAGTCAAAGATACTGCTATATTTTAAAATATCAATGCGATGTTTGTCTTATATCATAGCGATATTTTTTTAATATCAAAAATTTATGAATGCGATTCTTTTCTAATATAACTGCTATAGTTTTCTAATATAAAGTTAATACGATGACACATCACAATGCATGTCAAAAGAACCGCAAACATAATTCACAAACTTAGTTCATGACCGGCTTAATGTTTGAGGATCAATATCACTAAAATTTCGTATCTGTAACAAAATTAACGCTTACACGATCTTATCATTTTAAAAATGTTGCTTGACCCTATTGATATTTGAAAGTGTTAACAACCTGTTCAGTCTATTGTTTTCAATCACATGGTTTAACCGACTAATTCTGATTGAAGTGATGATGCAATGGTGGAATTTAAATGCGGTTGTAAATAGACTACCAACCTATTAGATTCTAATTAAGAAATAATTGATGCCAGCTATACTTTATTGTAGTTTTAACATGGGTAGGCATTATATTCGTGATTATTTTTGCCAGAGCGATAGCGAGGGCTAAAATAACACGAATATAATGCCTACCCATGTTAAAACTAAAATAAAGTATAGCTGGCATCAATTATTTCGATTCTGATTAGGACAATTACGGTAATTTCTATGTTCGCTGTGTATAAGTGTACGATCTTCGTGTAGGCTCTTCCATCAACCTCGCTGTCGATTTTTATCCAACTAGTTCAAACCAGTTTAATTTCGCAAAGTTGTAGGTTTCTAAAATTCAAAATTGAAACAGAAATTAACAAATTAATTTATCAGCCTAACTAAAACAATATTTGAGTCACAATATAACAGAAAATTTATATTACAACAGTCTTTTCCTTTGAGGTCAATTTCTGACACGCACATTTTCAAGTCAGTTGTCAATGGCGGTGGACGCACAAGGAGAATCGGGTAGGTCTTTATTTTACTAAATTAATCGTAAATATTTCGCCGGTTAATAGTGTAGTATTGGTATATATGTTTATATTTGATAGAGGATTCCTTGATAAAGTTGTGCTGACATTTGAGACTTGGAAGGAGGGGCCCTTTGACAGAGATCCATTTATACTTGCCTCAAGATACTTGCGGTGGCTACACCTTGTAAAGTTGATCAAAGGGAACGCCTTTGTGCATCTGACGATTTCAAATGCTGTATTACATGATGATTAAAATTAATACTGGGTGACAATCTTGTTGCATTTGTAAAATGGATTGGAAACCTTGGTGGTATATTGGTAATTACGCCTATTTTTTTTTTATAGGAGAATGGGGTTCGATTCCCTGCTAGGGTCAATCCATTTTATCAGAAATATATGAAACAATTTTGTCATTTCAGTACAACAGTAATAATAACCTATACTTGATTTTATATTTTATCATCGGAACATATGTTTCAATGAAATTATTCTATACAATGACATGCCTTTTTAAAAGGAGAGATGAAACGTGTTTTTCAGAGGGAGGGGTTTTGAAGTTAGAACAGCCAACATGAACGATGCGGTATCTAGGTCAAATATGTCAATTACGCATTGTAACACATTGTTGTCATTGTAAAAGTATAAGTAACAAAATGTGTATCATTTTAGTGTTTGAAAGTGGTTTAATTTAAGGAAATACATTAAATGCATATCAATTTGACGAAATTCATTTTTTTGCCGTAGTCAATATACGCATGTGCAAACTAATTTTATTGGATAATAAAGTATGGTTTATTTACAAAGCTTAAGAAGCACGTCATATTAGAATATAGGTCCAGTGGCCGATCAATGCTCTTTATAGCTTGTTGTTCGGTGTGAGCCAAGGCTCCGTGTTGAAGGCCGTACTTTAACCTATAATGGTTTACTTTTTAAATTGTTACTTGGATGGAGAGTTGTCTCATTGGCACTCACACCACATCTTCCTATATCTATTTGAATTGGGACATATGGTTGGACCCCACCCCCTTATCCTAGGTTTGGAACCCCTTTTGAAAATGTCTGGATCTGCCTTTGAGGTCACACTGCTATAGCCTATCCACATGGGTAATATCGAAACAGACAAAAACTAGATATGTCAAAGCGACACGAATTGTCCCGTCTTAAAATGTTGGAAAATCTGCAATTTCAATAACAAATGTGGACACAAACATGATGGTAGTCTCACATGTCAAAAATCAGCTCAAAATCTAGAGGTGTATAGAAAAAGAGTCAGTATAACTGTGATTTTCAACAATTTTCGAAGTTGTTAACCCTTAATTTTGGCCAAAATTAGCGGAGCAAAACAATTTTAAATTTCATCTGCAAATCATCATAGTTAGCTCACATACAAAAAAAATCAGTCCAATATCTGAAAGCATTTGGAAAAAAGTCTGTATAACTGAGATTTTCAACAATTTATAAAAGTCCATAGCCCGTAATTTCAGCAAAAATTAGCCAAGCAGAACAAAACTTAAACTTGATCTGTAACTCAACATGGTCAACTCACATAACAGAAGTCAGCCCAATATATGAAGGCGTTTAAAAAAAAAACCTCCGTATAATGGTTTGTTACAGAATGACGGAATTTCAGAATGACGGAATTTCGAAATGACGGAATTTCTAACAAGGATAAAGCTATATGGCACCGACAACTTCGTTGTGGACCATACATATCATTACTTAAAAAAACATTCTTTCAAACAGTCCAATCCAATACAGCTCCAAATAACAATAAATATTCAAATGGTAAAATAAATATTCCAAACAAATTAAAATGTACAAATGCTGATGTTTCGAACTTTGAAGATACCAACTGAGTAGCCTCAGACTATAAATTGAACAACTTCAGATACAACGAAAATCAAAAATCTTGTCAAACAGAAAATAAAATTGAGAATGGAATGTATTTATTATTAACATAGAAAAAATATTGAGAAGGAAAACAGTTCCTTTTTAATATCAAAGACTTTCCCCGTTGGTAAATCGATATCACTATGAACATAATCAGCTCGCCGCCTGGACGCTCTTTTACATCGCGATGACCGTGAGGGCATTCCGTTGCTTTGTTACCACAGAGATCTGACTTGCGTTTTTGACTAGTAATCGATCGTATAAATAACAATCCGTATCGCTTGTTATAAATTCATTTCTTCAATGAATACTACAAAAAAATGTTTAGAAAACAAATGAATAAGATGTAAATGTCTGTTTACGTAAGAAATGTGTATATATTTTTTCTATATTTATACATTTAGATCGTTCAGTGCTGTTTATTTGGTATTTTTATTGACGTAATTGTTCTTGTACCATCATAACTGTCGTTGCCTTTAAAGCTTAAGTGTGCACTTAACAAAAGATTCAGCACCAAAATGACGTTTTGAAGGACAGGAAAGCAGTTATTTATCAGGGGTTTATCTGATATAAGATTTATAGATATATTAAGAAGATGGTGCATGAGTTCGAATGAGAGAATTTTCCATCAAAGTAATAGTTTGTTTTAAGTAAACCATTTTAGATCAAAGTAGGGCCTTAAACACGGAGCCTTGACTCTCAGCGAACACCACGCTATATAGGAACCAAAAAATAACTAGTGTTAAACCACTCAAACAAGAAAACCAACAGTCTAATTTGTATACAAAAAGGAGATTCAAAAAAGCACAGGCCAAATTTTGTCGAATCAATCTGAACAAGTACAGTATGATTCATCTTTGTCAAAAGTTAGTTTCATTGTTTTCAATAAAGAAAGTCTTCCATGCATGCGTTACGAGCATATCTGATATATATTATTTGGGTGCGTTCATTATAAATTTGCTAAATGTTATATATATGTGAACAATGATTTTGATACTTAGCTATTTGATTACGATATTGTTTATTAAACCCTACCGGTACTGGCGTTTTCAAATTTTGAAAATGGTGGATTGAACCTGGTTATATTGCGCTAAACCTGTCACGTGTATGACAGTATCATCAAATTCTGTCATATTTACAACGATGCATGAACAAAACAGACATAAGAGGTAAAATTGTCAAAATTTGGAGAAAGCAGTCAAATATTAATACTAAAAATTACTATTATTTACAATTGATATTAGACAATATCGCTCATTGATATAAGAAAAGTTTTTATCGATACGCTTCTTCCATAGACTGATAAATTTCTCTCGTTAAAATCTAAAACATTGTTACATACACGAGAGAATCGTACAAGTTGAGATATATAAACACCGTAAGATGGTGACAAGGGTAAAAATGGATAATTAACGATAGGAAATGAAAAATCATCTCTTTTATCATAAATTTTAGTATTCAGCTTTCCGTTAGTGATATAGATATCAAGATCGAGGAAAGGGCAGTGGTCATTGTTAGTATTAGCTTTATTTAAAGTAAGTTCAACAGGATAAATTTCTTTAATATACATACTGAAGTCGTCATTATTGAGAGCCAAAATATCATCCAAATATCTAAAAGTATTATTAAATTTGTTTATCAGATGTTGTTTCGATGGGTCTTTGCTTATTTTTGTCATAAATTGTAACTCATAGCAATACAAAAACAGGTCCGCAATAAGTGGTGCACAGTTAGTCCCCGTTGGAATTCCGATAATCTGACGATATACGGAATCCCTAAAGCGAACAAAAATGTTATCTAGTAAAAATTCAAGGGCATATATAGTATCAAAGCATGTCCAATTGACATAGTTTTTTTTTGTTTATTGCTACTAAAAAATGACCTAAAAGAGTTTGAACATATATATTCACATTCTGATTTTTTAAATGCCCATTTAATTAGGTGTGTAAATTTTTTCTTAACGAGAATGTGAGGCAATGTGGTATACAGGGTAGAAAAATCAAAACTTTGAACAGATTCAAAATCACCGATAGCATGCAATTTATCAAGTACTTCCAACGAGTTCTTGACACTCCAAAAGTAATTAATTCCACTATTTTCGAAAGCCTTATTTGAACAATTTATTATCAGGTTTTTAATGGTACCAAGTGTGCTGGTAAGAATAATAGACAATTTAGTAGTGGAACAATGGCTTGAAGACGAAATAAATCTATATTTGTAAGGTGTTTTGTGTAGCTTCGGAAGCCAATACATAGTTGGGACTTTCATTGTATTTGGCTCTGCTTGTAAAGCGGTAGCTAAAAGTTTATGTTTGTTACAGATGTCGTTTTCTGAAAATTGAGTTAGTTGGAATGTTGGTGAATTGGTGATTTCTTTTTTCAGAACCTCAATGTAAAATTTACGTCAAACAATAATAATATTATTAGCAGCTTTATCTGCCGGGACAAAAACAAATTTCTTGGCTAGTTCTTTTAGTTTATGTTTGATACGAGAAATAGGTTTATTGTGGTTATTGTTAATAGTAAAATGTTCTTTAAAATGTTGAATACGTATATCAACTATCTTCATTACTGAATTAAAAAAAGAGTCCAAAAATTTTTTGTCAGCTTTTCCCCGTTTTATCCATTTCATACAGTAAGTATGGAGTGAGTCGTGGATGATATTACGACACTCATTCCAATTAATAGTTGACGGGGGACGATATTTAGGTCCTTTACTGAGGAATGATTTTAAGGATGTACTTAGGTGAGGTTTTGGAATTTGTGTCAAATGTTCGGACTCCTTGGTGTTTTTCCATACAATACAATGTAAAATATTTTGCCCCATAACACCCATTTATTTTTTCACATAAGATATATTAGCTCATGAAAGGTCATTTACCAAAATTTTAGAAGATTCTTGATTTTCTTTCTTTGGTTTGAGACCGGATTAACATCAATGCAAATAAAAGGTATAAGTCCGAGTCAGCCTTTTCCCGCCATATTTTAAATCTCATATGTCTCGAAAAGGAGGTCCATGACCTATCAATATTTTTAGCTTATTTTTATCCTTAAAGAGTGCTCTACCTGCTAATAGTATCAATTTTAACTTCTTAATTTATTAATTTTCACCTAACCTCACCTAAGTACATCCTTAATTAACTCTCGGTCTTGAACGATGTTAAGATCTCCTGTTATAACATGGGAAATGGGTCCATAAATATATTCGGAGGTACTGCAATTACATGAAGTAGGTGTATTTTCACTGATATTAACATCTTTACACAATTGACTATAATTAAACACACATTTCCGGGTAGATTTCTTGTAAATGTAACAAATAAGAGGTAGCTCGATCAGTATTGTCAAAATATCCAGGAATTTGTTCTTTAACAGAATGGTCGTTAAATATACCGGCAATATTTATAAAATCAAAACCTTTATTGACATAATTTATTTTAATAAAATGTTTTTTATGATCTTCAGGGCGGTCAATTTTGGGAATAGTTAAGAAATAATTCATGGAAGCCATAGATTTGTTGGAAATTTACACATGGCCGTGATATTCGAATTTTATCCTGAGCGTTAGCGAGGGATAAAATTAACGAATATCACGGCCCAGACCATGTGTAAATTTACAACAAATCTATGGCTTCCATGAATTATTTCGATTCTAATAGGACAAATACGATCATTAAAAAACTGAAGCGATGATGGGTATACCGTGTGTGTGGCTGTTCTCTTTTACCCACTGTTCGATAAATGTAAAACAAATCTAACAAACCTGCATGAATGATTTCTTAACTAACCGCTAGAAAAAAAAATGTGATTACTTTTTTTACTTCTCAGTAAACCCAACATTTGCAATTTTAAATTTTACATTTTTTATCGTAAGCTACCGTCAAATTCACGGTTGACATGTAACCAAGGAGCCGCCATGTTGACTTGCTGAAATCAGTAAATGTGCGAATAATGCAATAGAACAGAAAACAAGCAACACCTACCTCAATACTTTATTTTAATGCAATTGTATCCGAGTTTAGAAGGTAAACGCAATAGAAAAACCTTCAGCTTTGACGTTTTCATTCGTATGACGTCATGTTTTGAAATGACGTTAATGAGACAAAATCTTTACTGGAATTTCGCGGAATTTTAATTTATTTTGTTTTTGTCCATTTTTCCGTTCTCTAATGTGTAAATTCTTTTTGTTATGCGTAAGAATCAGAATAAATGTTCTGTAGGGTTTTATTCAATTGTAATTGTTAACACAGAGAAATCCACAACCGTTTACACATAGTTTACGATACATGTGGATTTACGTGGGAGGCATATTTAAACAGCCATTTGTGTACATCTTGGAGTCTGCGCTAAGTATAGATATATCGAGAATTTTATCACGGTGTTGTTTACAAAGCGAAAGAAGCACGTCATACTAGAATTTAGAATAACAATATGCCATAATAATTTGAACAATTTCATACTTAGGACTGCTATATGAAATTGTGTTGCAATCCTCCAAAATTTTATTTAACTTATTAACCGGTAATGAACAGAGTTTTGTTAACAGATAATGTCTGCCGTTGTTTTTTGAAATAGAAATTAGGTCCGAAATATTGGTATGATTGGTCCGAAATTTTCTTTGATTATTTCAATGCCGGACTGCTGATATATAAAGCAAAGATTTTTTTTCTCGGAGAAACACAATACATGTAAATTTATCAATAAAAAGTTAAGCATTTAATGTTGTTTGGTCTGAATTGAAATATTTATACAGAGTTTTATATTTATAAAAATACGTGTGCCTAAGTTGTAATAAATTGTCTTGTCTTGTCTTGTCTTGCAAACTCAGTCAGAAAAATGTAAATTACGCTTAGCAAATGACATTAAACCATTGGTGTTAAGGGTCATGACATTTTTATTTTACTTAAAAATAATAATGAAAGAGGGCGCCATGGACAAACTTCAATAAAGCCGGACTATAAGTCTCTCTTTTTCGGACTATAAGTCTCTCTTTTTTGCTAGTCACTTTAGGAATTTTGCCCAACCCCAACGCATGGGCAGATTCAGTTATTTTCAAAAGGGGGGTCTCAACCCAGAATAAAGGGGGGTTCTAGCCATATGTCCCCATTCAAATGCATTGATCGTCAGAAAAAAAGGGGTGGTTCCAACCCAGAACCCTTCCCCTGGATCTGTCACTGTTTTACACCAATACACACACAAAAAACTTAAAAATAAAATATTTTACCTAGGAGTTGTGTATTTTTATATTTTTTTTTCAAGTACCGACCATTTGAGTTAAACCAATTGCAATTGATGTTTACAGATTGTTCTTATGTTTTTATTACACCATAGTCCTAGGTCAGCGTAAGGTTGAGGTCTCACAAACATGTTTCACCGCAACACATTTTTTTTATGAACCTGTACCAAGTCTGGAGCCTCTCACTTGTATGACAGTCTCCTAAAATTCCATTATATTGACAACGATGTGTGAACAAAACAAACAGACATAATAGTTATAATGTCAAAAATAGGGGTACAGGAGTCATCATTGTACTACTGGTATTATCTTAATCACTATAAAACAAACAAATATATAAACACACATTTACCAAGACACAATAACGCAGCACGGGATGTATAATTACAGATAGAGCCACGTCATATTAACAAAGAAACAATAAAAGGCATAAAGACAAAGCGTATAAGCAAAAATGAAAGACAAAACTTATCATAGAAAAATAACACAATGACGGAATGTATAAGTACAGAGCCACGTTAAATGGATACTACCAAAAACAGACTAAACAGTAAGAGTCAACTAATAAAGACGAATAAAAGAATATTATAAAACGTTATTAAGATGATAAACAATGTCAGTGGTTGTCATTGGTTCGTTTTCAATGTGTATGTTATTCGTAACTTGTGTTATTAATTAGGTCGTTAGTTTTTTTCAATTGTTTTTTACCCCATATGTTTCATTTAGGGGCCTCTTTACTATCGCCGACTATACGATATAGATTATGACTGTACTGTTTCCTATGTTCCTATAATTACTTTCATCCACTTCATTTGAACTTTGCTGGATAATTGTCTTATTGACAATCATACCACGTCTCCTTATTTCTCTTTAAGCATACGTTGTGTCCTTTGAGAATGATGTTTTTGGACATTGTTTGCAGGGCTCCATCTTTAATTTCCCACACATAAAAAAAACCAATGAATACAAAGAGGAAAATAATATTCGTTTTATAATGTGATCAAATGGCGCAATTATTATTTTAACAAAAGTCAAACTGAAACATCTGGAAAACATTTATTGAAGTCTGTCTTCTTTCTTCATTTTCTAAACTTCTGATTTCTTCCTTTCTTCTCATCTGGTATATTGCTTCAAATGAAATTGAGAATGGGGAACATGCCTAACTGAGACAACTACCCCACAACAGCCGAAGGCTATAAAAGGGTCTATACCACAGCGAGAAAATCCTGCAGGCGTCTTCAGCTGGCCCCTTAATAAAATTGTGTACTAGTTCAGTGGTAGTCTTTTTCTAAATTTTATTTTCAAATCGTTTTGATTTTGCTTTTTAATCTGGCTTCTGGCTAAAACTTTTTTTATTTTTTTTCATCTTGATTTTCTTTGCCACACTAGTTGGAATAGAAAGTTGAGTATCCGATATATGTGTTTATTGTTTGCAGGCTCAACTATGAATATTATTAAAATCACTGAGAAGGGTGACTCTTTCTTCTCATACCCAAATAGTTTCATTTCCGTAGGTTCGCTGTAGGAATGTATATATATTTAATGTATGCAAGGCTTCACTGCTTTTAAATTAATTTCTTTTATAAAATTTCAACATATCACTGGTGGTAAGCAGATGGCCGTAACTAAAAGTTACGACCATCTGAATATGGGAGACAACTCTAGGGATAAGTTTTTCTTTTCCGATTTTCGTGCAGTAAAAGGTTCATTTGAGTCAAACCGTTTGTGTCATATACCCATATCGTGAGTGCGTTGTTTTTGAAACCAAATTTGACGCATAAAATCATTCCAATTTTCGTAAAATAGTCATTCAAAAATTCGAGCATGATGGTCGTAACTTCAACTTGTGATGGTCGTAATGTCAACTATAGTATTTTGGATGATGGTCGTAACCGACAAAAGATGGTCGTAACTTTGAAAGATGACCGTAACTCAAGTATTTAGACGAACTTTTATCAAATTATTTTAAAAGTACTGTGCACATGCATAACCATGTTAATAAACTCAGTTGTTATATAAAGTTTACTACAAAAAATATTATTTCATTTGTTACTCTGATAATGGTATGCAGACATTAAGTTAAAAAAATATCAAACATACACTTTTGATATGTTCCAAACGACCATCATTTAGGAGAAACATTGAAAACTAATCAACTCGCATTAAGGCATATAGTATGTTAGGGTTGAGTATTAATATATTTTTTACTGTACGCTAAGGCATAAAATTGTTGAATATTTGCTTTCAGATTTTTTGTTTATTTAAGACTTTTTATTACCTGCAATTATGTCGGCAGATGAAATTATTGAACGTACAATTTTGAACAATCTTCTTTAATTTTTAATCAGCTATTGCAGTTTTTATAAACCATTGGCTTTCAAATATTCGGCTTTTGGTGAATCATGATTAATGAAAATCCACAAATGCCTGGTGTTTTTAACGTGTTGTCTTTATTTTTTATCGATTGCATGACGATCTTGCGGTATATCATTGATATTTGTTCTAAGTATTGGTTTAGAATTAAAAAAAACCTTAATCCATGGTGTCGCAATAAACATTGTGTTAACCTAGAAAGTATGAATAAGGTTGGTATATATTTTACAATGCTACACGCGTTGAATTTAAGAACAAGATCAAATATTAGTTGTTTATAGACATGCTTGTAGCCAGGATAATATTACAAGGTAGAACTAAATGTATGCGGCAAATATTACATACATATGCAGGTAAATATTTTACAATGCTACACGCTTTGAATTTAAGAATAAGATCAAATATTAGTAGTTTATAGCCAGCCTTGTAGCTAGGATAATATTACAAGGTAGAACTAAATGTACTGCGGCAACTACAGTGGAGATCAGTTCTAACCTCTCATAAATTCTGTCAGAATCTGTCAGGAGAACTGTTCTAGAACAGTATGTAGAACTGTCAGCCTGACACCTTTTAGTCAGTTCTAGGTTAGAACAGTTCTAGCTAGAACTGATTTGGTATAGTGGATAGCATGGTACCAATAGGCGTATTCAGAACTTTCTAAAACCACGGGTAATAATTATACCTGAACTTCGAAATTGCACCTTATAATCAGCTTTACTGTATACCAAATAACAATACGACTTCTCAAAATCCAGGCTAAGAATAAGATGTATGTTCTTTAATTCAATTACGGACCTGCGAATTCGCAGATATGGTCTTGTCTCGATAACGACCCCCATACCATTATTTTGATTCCTTACTTATGCTATCTCGACTTAAAGTATCAATTTTAAATTGTAGATTTTTCTTTTGAATTCCACCTAGTAAGTACATACTAGTTTTTAAAAAGTTTATCTTTTCAATACATGCAAAATATAAAGAAAATAAATCAGGAGACTGTTATTTCATGTGATGTCAAATTTGTTAAAAGCGCCTTTTCTTAATTCGTAACTAAGAATGATCATAACCAGAGCTGTGTTTTAAAATGAATTCTCCACTTTTGAGAAATTTATATTGTTATTAAAACTTAACCGCTTATAATTAGTTGCCTCTTGGTCGATTTTATGCATTATATTTTAAGTGACAGTGACTGGTCATTTCATTTTGTATTGGGTTTTTTTTCGATTCATTCCAATTTTCTTTCCTTTCGCACTTTACAGGTATCCCTCTCTTCATCCCTTTTAGTTTTTATCATTTAGTGAAATCAACTTCACAAATATATCATATAATATATTCATAAAAACAAAAGACTCATTTAAAACTCTTGACTTGTCTTATTCGGTCCTTTCCAATAAAGAGTTACGACCATCACAATATTAAGTTACGACCATCCTGAACATTTTTGTTTTTTTAGTTACGACCATCATGCTCGAATTATTGAATGATCATTTTACGAAAATTGGAATGTTTTTATGTATCAAATTTTGTTTCAATATCAACGCACTGACGATTAGTATGTATGAGACAAGCGGTTTGACTGAAATATATTTTTTACTGCACGAAAATCGGAAAAGAAAAATTTATTACTAGAGTTGTCTCCCATCTTCGGATGGTCGTAACTTTAAGTTACGACCATCCGCTTACCACCAGTGACATATCAGTTTAAGATACAAAGTATTACTGATTACAGAAAAGGTTTATTAAAGTTTATTCTGTATGTTAATGACAAATATACCCTTTTAGGACAACACATCAATTTCTTCGAATTTCGACCATCATGTCTATTTCTTCTTGATTATATTGTTCTTTCTTATTAGCAATAAAAAGGACTTCAGACGATACTCTGTGTCGATTTTCCGTTTCAACTGTTAAAACTTTGTTTTATTGAATGTCTGCTATACGTTCAGTGGCAACACTTTGTTTTATTGATTGTTGTTTGACTTATGTCCAGTGGTATATGATTTGTTATATTGGATTTTGTTTGTTTTACCTTCAGTGACAATACTTTGTTCTACTGATTGATGTTGCTTACCGTGCAGTGGCAAAACTTTATTCCAATTATTAATTCTTAGAATCTGCTATACATTCAGTGGCAAAACTGTGGTTCTATTGTCAGAACGTTGTTTGTTTTACATTCAGTGGCAACTTTGTTCTATTGACTCTTGTTTGCCTAACATTCAGTTGGAAAAACTTTGATCTACTGATTCGAGTTTGTTTTACGTCCAGTGACAATACATTGTTCTATATATTTGTGTTTGCTTTACGTTCAGTGGCAATACTTTGTTCTGTTGATAACCGTATGTTTAACGTCCAATGGCAATAATTTATTCTTTTCATTTGTGTTTGCTTTACGACCAGTGGCAATACTTTGTTTTATTAATAGCTGTTTGTTATACGTCCAGTGGCAATACTTTGTTCTACTGATTGTTATGTTCGCATTACGTTCAGTTGCAATACTTTGCTCGATTTCAATAAGGGATGACAGTTATACATTTTCTGTCTATGAAGAAATAACGTAAAAAAATGTGGTACACACTGAATAACCCGCGTAGCGAGTTATTTAAAAGTGTTCACCACAATTAGTTAAGATTATTTCGAAGACAGAAAAATATATTTCACTCACTCAATGTAATTTAATTCTTAATTTAAATTGCAAGGAACAATTTATGAGAAAAACAAACGATTAAGTCACGGTCACGTACCAAAATTATTTCTATAATCGGATAAACAAATATTTCTAGTCAATCAAGACAGATACTTTCAGTCAATCAAGACAAATACTTCCAGTCTATCAAGACAGATACTTTAAGGCAATCAAGACAGATACTTCAAGTCAATCAAGACAAATACTTCCAGTCTATCAAGACAGATACTTTAAGGCAATCAAGACAGATACTTCAAGTCAATCAAGACAAATACTTTCAGTCTATCAAGACAGATACTTTAAGGCAATCAAGACAGATACTTCAAGTCAATCAAGACAAATACTTCCAGTCTATCAAGGCAGATACTTTAAGGCAATCAAGACAGATACTTTCAGTCAATCAAGACAAATACTTTCAGTCTATCAAGACAGATACTTTAAGGCAATCAAGACAGATACTTCAAGTCAATCAAGACAAATACTTTCAGTCTATCAAGACAGATACTTTAAGGCAATCAAGACAGATACTTCAAGTCAATCAAGACAAATACTTCCAGTCTATCAAGACAGATACTTTAAGGCAATCAAGACAGATACTTTCAGTCAATCAAGACAAATACTTTCAGTCTATCAAGACAGATACTTTAAGGCAATCAAGACAGATACTTTCAGTCAATCAAGACAAATACTTTCAGTCTATCAAGACAGATACTTTAAGGCAATCAAGACAGATACTTTCAGTCAATGAAGACAAATACTTTCAGTCTATCAAGACAGATACTTTAAGGCAATCAAGACAGATACTTTCAGTCAATCAAGACAGATACTTTCAGTCAATCAAGACAAATACTTTCAGTCTATCAAGACAGATACTTTAAGGCAATCAAGACAGATACTTTAAGGCAATCAAGACAGATACTTCCAGTCAATCAAGACAAATACTTTCAGTCTATCAAGACAGATACTTTAAGGCAATTAAGACAGATACTTCAAGTCAATCAAGACAAATACTTCCAGTCAATCAGAAGAGGTGATACATCCAAAATTAAATTACTGAGTGTAGTGTTCTTAACGTTAATTATCAATGCTTTGTTTCATTGATTGTTTGTTGCTTTACATTTAGTGGCAATACTTGTCTATTTGGTTGTTGTTTGTTTAATATCCAGTGGCAGTACTTTGTTCTATTGATAGCTGTTTGTTTCACGTCCAGTGGCATTACTGTGTTCTTTTGATTGCCATGTGCTTCATGTTTAGTGGAAATACTTTTAAATACTGTTCTATTTAAGGTATGCCTGTAGGGGAAATTCGGGATAATTCGATCACGCTGGCAATTTCGATCACATCGTTTAACCCTTTTTAGTACATTTGTCCCCATCACTGTTGTAAAGCCAATACACTATGTCGCATTGCGGCATTTCTCTCGACCAGCTGCATGGGGTGTCACATGATAGCAATCTGTTTCGCGTCGTTTGATTGGCCGAAGAGTACCGTTATCCGCCACACCCACAATTCTGCGGGAATTTTGAAAACTTTATTTGATTTCACTATACGGTTCTTTAGCTATACAAAAGTAAGTAAACATATAATTTTAGTGTTAAAACCTTTCATTCTTGAAATTATAATATTAAAGAATAGAAAAACATCTTGTATGCATTTTAAAGTCTATTACTGTCATTGTTTTAAGACTTTTAAAACGATCGAAATTACCCGCAACATAATTTCTCATTGTCGGCAAATTTCGATCACATCCTTTTATATGTTATTCAAATCATTTTGGATTTACAAATGGATATTCATAATGCTGATAACGATTTCTGATGATTTTTCTTTAAAAATAAAATTGCCGATATTATACCACAATCATCTTTGAATAGAATAATTATCAATCATTGCAGTGGCGGATTCAGAAAGGGGGTTGCCGGGTTAGGAACCCCCCTTTTTCTTTGGAAAATTTTGTAGATTTCGGCAAAACTGCACAAAAAAAATGTCTCCATTCTTCCTGCACCCTGAGTGGACCCTCCCATTTTTCTTAAATTTCTGAATCCGCCCGCCAATGTAACGAGAGTAACAAAATACCCCAAGTGAAATGTCGAAATGTGAAGTTCTGACAAGATAAAATAAATATTAGCAAAGTTATTTGCCTAGACTACTCCTGACTTGGTACAAACAGAGACAAATTAAAATTTTATGTCTCTAGTAGAAAACATTATAAAACAATACAAAGACAATAGTAAATGTTGTTGACATTAAAATAATAAGTTCCTATATTTGGAGACAAAACCATAAACATTTACCTATGACCTAAAACGTGATAGTAAAACTAATGTAAAATTACTTATTTTTTTCACAAGATTGCCGTTTTCCTACTCTGCACGGTGGGTGTGTCGTTGTTCGAATTCTTCTTTTCTGATTCTGGAATTTGTTCTTGAAAGATTACAATAATTTGCGAAAACATGCCATATATCCGAAAACGTTAACTTGTATACTCATTCAATGCGACATTTGACCAAATTCATATATATTAAATATATTTTTGCAGCATGAAATATCTCATTATACCCAATCTATTGGCCGTCGGCATGCACCACTGGGAAATCGACATCTGGAAGATGGGCTGGGGTATAGGGTTGAACGGGAACCAGAGAATCCAAAGGATCCTAATGCAGTGGCCATACTATACGACGGGGAAAGAAAGGCCTACCTCAAGAAAAATCACTCTTTTGTGATAACAAGAATTTTAAAAATGAACATATCAAACGTAATTAGACTAAAACCAAAAGAAGACGCACTGGTCAAGAACAAACATGTGGGACCTCAGCAGCTATGTACAATTGGATTAAAAGTAAATGAAGAAATAAACTTGAAATCAGCAACAGACCTTTTAAAGTTACATGGTTTCCAGTTTGAAATCAAAGACGCTAAAATTAAGTGACTTATCTGAAACGAAAAATAAAAAAAATATATAACAATTTCATTGTTTAGTCAATAGACCTACAAAATACTCAAATACTAATCAGAGCTAAATCTTTTAGTTGCAGTTTTGAAAATAAACTTCTATTGCTTTCCTCAGATGAAGCGCGATATACATAACAAGAGGCTCCAAGGTGAATGAATCGCTCACCTGGGCATGTGTGAATGAACATGCTGCAAATATCGGTTTCCCATTGCAAACTAAAATTTATTTATAAAGATTTAATAAACTTCCAACTTTCTTAAGCTCCCAGTTCTAATGTCTCTGCATGGCTTTATGGTTTTGTCTCTAAATGCATTTCATCTCTATGTAGTCAATTATCTTGTAAATATTGTGTTTTAATGAATTTTCAGCAATGCCAAAGAAACGGAAGCAAAGTGTTTATAGGACATATACCGATGAAAATTTCATCAAGGCAATAGATGGCATCAAGAGTGGGCGAGTATCACAGAGAAAGGCGGCATCTCTCTATTCAATACCCCAAGCCACGTTAAGCGACCACATGCGGGGTCGAGTTAAAGATAACACACCTGTCGGACGCAAGCCAGTAATACCCATAGAAATAGAGAAACAAATCGTTAAAAAATGTGCCCAGGCTGCCGAAATGGGATTGGGCATGAATAAGGCCCAAGTAATGGAAAAGGTGGGGCTCTTAGCCAAAGAGCTTAATCTTGATCAAAACTTCAAGAACAATACACCAGGCAAAGACTGGTGGTATGGGTTTAATGGCAGAAATCCCACTGTTACACTTAGATCTCCGGAAAAATTGACAAGCATCAGAGCAAGAGCGCTCAACTCCGTAAAAGTAGGGGAGTATTTTCTGGATTTAAAGAAAGAGATGAATAGGTTAGGGTTGAATGATAAACCAGAACTAGTTTGGAATATGGACGAGAAAGGTGTCCCACTTGAACACACCCCAAGCAAAGTAGTCGCTGCCAAATCGTCTAGGACCATACCTGGAAGGGTTTCAAATACACGTGAAAGAAACACAATATTCGGGTGTATCAATGCCCGAGGTGACAGAATGTCCCCACTTATAATCGTGAAAGGAAAAACACAAAAAGCAGTTATGAGCTACAACACCACAGACGGGCCAGTAGGTGCAACATGGACTTACCAAGCCAAAGCATGGACGGAAGATGTCCTAGGGATTGAATGGTTCACCAACATATTTTTGAAGAAATGCGGAAATCAGCGGCCGCAACTTCTGATACTGGACGGTCACCATTCACACGAAGTGCTTGGGCTAATAGAAAAAGCTAGGGAAAATAATATAACACTACCGCCACACACAACACATTATCTCTGTCCCTTGGATCGAACTGTCTTCGGTCCTCTAAGTAAAAATTATGATAGGATCTGCTCAGAATATTGCCAAAATCCTGGCAATCTTGTTAACAAAATTACTTGGCCAGGTCTGTTCAGGAGGGCATTCGAAACAGCATTCAAACCAGAGAACATAATATCAGGATTCAGATTATGCGGAATATTCCCTTGGAACCCCTTAAACATTCCATCTGCTGCCTTTGCTCCTGCCTCTGCCTTTGATACCAACAAGCCTGACACAAATGAACATCCGTTACAATGGGTGATCCGTAAGTCCTTCGAAACCGAGTCTAGAGTAGAAGTCACCGTAGTGAGGACAAAACCATCAGCCGGCCCCGAAGCTAGATGTATCACTACTGAAATTACTGACACCGTCCCGTTAAATGAAATTCAGGTACAGTCATACGAACAGAATGTCATCGATGTTCCAGGAAGTCCAGAAGATCCGCATTTTATGCACACTCTCTCTGCAGATGTTCTTCTACCAATTGTTGATAGTGAGACCAGAGAGGCAGTTGAATCCCTCATTTCCCTCGATAGCAGTTTCAGTGAAACTATTTATGAAGTCGACTCGGTGTTTCAACCACTATCAGAGACCCTATCTACACCTTGTTCGTCAACTACTGCTGATTGGAATGCATCCGTAAATGCTATCTTTAGCGTTGATCCACCGCCGCAGAAAAAGGCTCGAATAAACAAAACGTCTGTGACAGTACACAGAATATTGACATCTGATGAAGTAATAGAGAGCAAGCGAAAGATCGAGGATATGAAACTGAAAAAAGAGCAAGCAAAGGAAAAGCGGCTAAAGATTAGAGAAATGATAAATGCTAAGAAACAAATAGAAAAGGAAATAAAAGCTGTGAGATCGGAAATTGATATAAATGTATAAAATTTAAATCAAAAATGGTTGGTGCCTTAAAGTTCCTGGTTACTAGTACTTGTCTTGCTTACTGTACTCACTATAATAAATAATTACTTACTTACTTACGAAGTTTTGGGGTCTAAAGGTTTTAACCTATCTGTCTACATTGTATGCCTGTCTGTCTGTCAGCAATATGTTGTCCACCATTCCCCTTTCAAGACTTGCAGGTCTAATTTCGAATGAGACAACTTTTTACAAGAGACCAAATGCACAGAAATTAACAACTATAGGTCACCGTACGGCCTTCAACAATGAGCAAAGCCCATACCAATTTCTGGAAGACCTCGTATAGATAGAAAACAAGTTATTCCACCCTCATCTTCGCCAGCCAAAGTTACGATCACTTTATTATTCTCTACACGGATCCTAACTTTTGGCTAGAGAAGATGTTTTTAAAATTTTAAATCATTGATGAACCGATAACTGTTTCTGCCTTGATGAAAAATTAGACACACTGCCGGGGTTTCTCAGGAACTGGGTTGGACGTAAAAGTTAACTTTACAAAATCATTGGTCACACGAAAGTTCAAATAAGCAAACCAAAAAAAAAAAGCAAAAACACACACGCACACAAACTGACTGTCGTAACACCAGATAACCTGTTTATTCTTAACACTGAACAGGGAATATTTATTGCTTGCTACATGTGTACATAAATTGAGTCAAGGGTACGCTAAAACAATCGCAGTGAGTACGGCGTACGTTTTAATTGTTTTATTAGGTCCCGCAAAACGTTTTAGCATAGAACATATATTTTTTTCTGCGTACGATAGTACATGTACATGTACCGTGTACGCTCTAAAAACAACCCTGAATCCTGCGTACGAAAAAAGGGGTTATATACCCATATACATGTACGTGTTTCCTGAATAAAACAGCGATGAGAACATTCAACAGATTTAATCAAATTAGGCACGCATGTTTAAAAATTCAACATAATATTGAGAGAAAAAAAACATGGCAAGAATTATATTTAATAAAAACTGGCATTGTCAAGACTGTCATCCTATTTGGATCTAATTGCCATGATTGATGTCCTGTAAAGATCGTCAATTGCTCACAAGTATGGTAAAATGAGGTTTTCCAAAAGGTAAGAACATGCAGACTGTGTGATCGAAATTGCCCGAATGTGTGACCGAAATTGACCGATCATGATCGAATTTAGCCGAAGTTAGATCTCGGCATCTATTGCTCTTTTGCCGTTACTACTTGGTAAATGAAGGTAAAACGCAGAGAAGTATGCATGTAAAGTAAAGCGTCTTTCCGACGCAATTTGAATTTTATAATTCAACATGTCAACTCTACGGAAGCCATCTCTAAAAACGCACAATTGATTATTGATCGAAATAACCCGAATTTCCCCTAGTGTATGTTATGTCTACGAAGAAATAGCATTATATAGTAAAATCACAAAAATACAGGACTCCGAGGAAAATCCAAAACGGAAAGTCCCTAATCTACTGACAAAATCAAAAGCTCAAACGAATGGATAACAACTGTCATATTCCTGACTTGGTACAGGCATATTCTTATGTAGAAAATGGTGGATTGAACCTGGTTTTAAAGCTAGCTAAACCTCTCACTTGTATAACAGTCGCATCAAATTCCATTATATTGACAACGATTTGTGCACAAAACAAACACACATAATAAGTAAAAATGTCAAATACAGCAGTCAATATTGTTTTATTATCTTGATCACTCACTGAAAAAAAAAAGTTGTAAGGGTTCCGCGGAACCCTGTCTCGCCTACTTTTGCTGTAAATTGCAGGATCAACAAAAATGAGGGAAAAAATCAATAAAAATATTCCGCTTGATACCATTTTTGGATTGTAGGAAGCTTTTGTCCAAGTTTGGTAAAAAAAATCCTGGATAGTTTATGAATCTAATAAATGTTTTAAAAACTTTAACTGCAGACTGGATGTAATGTTAACTGGAAGAAAAACTAAGTCCATTTATGAGTAAAATATTAACAAAATGTCCTTCTAGATACTAGCTTTTGATCATAAACAAGCTTTTGTCTTAGTTTGGTACAAATAAAAAATAGTATAAGAAAGTTATCAAATTTATTAAAAATTTAACCACAGAGTGAATGTGTTGTTTCCTGGCAGAAAAAAAGTAAAATATGGAAAAAATGGATTTGTCATTTTACAAAATTTACTTCTGGATACTATCTTATGATCAGAAACAAGCTTCTGTCCAAGTTTGGTACAAACCAAGGATGGTTTAAGAAAGTTATTAACATTTTAAAAACTACAACCACAGAGTGATGTAATGTTTTCCCGCAGAAAAACTAAGTCCATTTATAAGTAAAATACGGAAAAAATGGAATTTTATTTTCACAAAATTTACTTCTGGATACTATCTTATGATCATAAATAAGCTTCTGTACAAGTTTGGTAGAAATCCAGGATAGTTTAAGAAAGTTATTAAAATTTCAAAAACTTTAACCACAGAGTGAATATTTGGGGACGCCGCCGACGACGACGGAATGTTGGATCGCTTAGTCTCGCTTTTTCGACTAAAGTCGAAGGCTCGACAAAAATCAAACAAATATGTAACAAAGAAAACTCAAAATGGGATAAATTTGCCATAGAACAATACCACAATGACGGGATGTATAAGTAAGAGCCACGTCATATATGTAACAAACATAAAAAGGTATATAGACAAAGCAAAAAATGAAAGACAAGCAACAAACACGTTTTACAATAGCACAATGACTGGATGTATAAGCACAGAGCCACGCCACATTCATACGAGAATAAGCCCCGTAGCGGGTTAATTAAAAGTATGCACCACATTTTTAGGTTATATCGAATCGACAGAAAAAAATATTACACTCATGCCTGATAATTAGTCTAAATTTCATTTTTATGGAGTTTTAAGATCATGAAAAACCGTTAATGACGTCACAATCACATGACAAAATTATGACTACTATATGATAAACAAATAAAACTTTCAGTAAATTATTGATTATTGTTTGCTTTACGTTCTGTGGCAATACTTTGTTCTATTGAATGTTTTTTGTTCTACGCTCAGTGGCAATACTTTGATCTATTGAATGTTGTTTGTTTTACGTTTAGCGGCAAAACTTTCTTAAATTAAAATTTTAATGTTGTTTACTTTACATTCAGTGGCAAACGTTTGTCTCTACGTTCAGTGGCAATACCTTGATCTATTGGATGTTGTTTGCTTTAGTTCAGTGGAAATTCTCTGTTTTGTTTGTTGTACATTCAGTAGCAATACAGTGTTCTAATGATTGTTGTTTGTTTTACGTTCAGTGGCAATACTCTGTTCTATTGAATGTTGTTCAGTGGCAATAGTTTTATTTTTTGAATTTTATTTTTGCTTTACGTTCAGCGACAATATTTTGTTCTATTGAATGCGTGTTTTACGTCCAGTTTCAATACTTAGTTTGACTCTTCAACCAGTTAGATGAGTTTAACTTTTCAACAGTTAAATTCAACTAGCTGATTGCAAAGTCTAACTTGTTACAGCAGATATTTCCAATCACTTGTGTTATTCAGCAGTTAGATAAATTTTTTTAAATTGAACTATGCCAAAATGTGTATACCTGTATTGTATTCCATGAGTAATTATTAACACAGACTTGGGAGTTCGGGATTTTTTTTTGTTTTACTTTTTACGGAAAATTACACGAATTCAAAAGTCGTTTGTTTGACGTGTGAATTAAATAGCGAAGAGAAAGTCTTGAGAAAACCGAGACCGAAATCTGCCATAAGAAAGCATACCAATAAAGGTGCTATAACAAACAATAAACGATAATTTTAGATATTCGGCTTTGATTGTTCTTTTTGAAGTTAAATCCAGGAAAGCGCGTCGGACGCATGTCATTTATAAAATGTTGTTTTCAGTTTTCCATGTAACTTAAAAGTTTCCACAATATTTTTTAGAAACACCAAATAAAAAACAATGGTGCTTTCAAACACCCAAGATGTATGTTTATGACCCAGATTTTTTTTACTGCAATGAAATGTACCATTAATTTCCTTCAACTGTCAAATTCAAGGGTAATCGACCCTTTTTCGTATGCAACCGGATGTGACGTACTATGATTTGGTGGTATTCCCCAAATCTTTTATGATATGTTTTCACTGTACAAGTACACCTTTTGTTTAGGGGCCATCTGAGGCCCGCCGACGGATGCAGGATTTTCACGCTGTGTTGAAGACCCATTGGTAGCCTTTGGTTGTTTTATGCCGTTTGGTCGGGTTGTTGTCTCTTTGGTATATTCCCCATTTTCAATTTCAATTTATTTAGAACTATGAACACACAATCAACATTCCCATTATAATTATATATGAATTTAGTCATTTCCTGATTAAACCTCTCTGTGAATGCATTTCCTTAGGTAGAAAATGGTGGATTAATTATAAAATAAAGACAATGTGGTATGGTTGCCAATGAGACAACCCTCCACAAGAGACCAAATGACACATATAATTAACAGTTATATGTCAACGTACGTCCTTCAACAACGAGTAGAGCTCATGCCTCAGTCAGATAAAAAAAGGACAACAAATCACAAATGTAAAATAATTTAAACGAGAAAACTAACGACATACTTAATGTACAAAAAAATCGGAAAAAATATGTAACACAGCAAAAAACGACAATCACCGAACTATACAGGCTCCCGAATTGGGACAGACACAAACATACAGAATGCGGTGAGGTTAAACATGTAAGCGGCATCACAACCCTTCCTTAACCTGAGACAGGGCAAGAACGGACTATAAAAATCAGTTGAAAAAGGCTTAACTCTTCAGATGGATACAAATAGAAATACATATAACAAAAACATGTGGACGTGACTGGGTACTTGTACATCCTTACAACAAAAAGACACCAAGTACAGATATGAGAGTACTTGCAGTTACTGACAGCTAGTCCAAAGCAAAAAACAACTTGTATAAAAAAAATCATGCATATATTAAAGACTAAATTATCAATCAGTACACATTCAAAGGATTTGTGGTTAATAGTTTTGAATCATTTAATCAAAGGTACAAGGCTTATAATTTGATAAGCAAGACGCTCGTTTCGTCTACATAAGACTCAGATAAAAATAGTTAGAAAGCCAAACAAGTACAAAGACGTCATAAACAGTCGAAAAAAACATGACCTTGTGCAAGATACAGGAGTCGGAGTCGACAGATTGTAGATCCATGAAAGTGCATATGTATATAACAATAATATTTAGTTTGCGCTTAATTTACTGATAACAAAATCAATATAAAGACCTATAAAAACATTACACAAAATTCAAATAAAGGTGTTGAAATTGTAAACCTTTAGAATATGTTTATCTCAGGACCGATAAGTTGACCAGGCTGCCGTTTCATAAAACAATCGTTAGCGTAAAAATCCCGTTTCATGAAACAATCGTTAGCGTAAAAATCCCGTTTCATGAAACAATCGTACTTTGCGATGGTCGTACAATGCGTGCAAATCGCGAACGTTATTAGCGTGTACTTGGACCTATCGCAGAACAGTCGCAGCGTCAAAGATGGCCATTGCCTTTAATATTCCTTTTGAAACACAATGAACGCAGGGCACTAACGAGGGAAAGATTATTCAGAGATAGAACTAACATTATGGACAATCTGAGTGATATAGAAATAATTTGCATCAAGTTTTGACAACTTTACGGTAAAAAAAAGGGGGGGGGGGGTCCTGTTTGAAATGGGAGATTTCCATTGCATAAGTCGTTCTTCGGTTAGCAGAATTATATCATCTGTTACAGTTTCTCTTGTTACAACTCTTCTAAACAAATAAAAATTCCCTGTTGACCAAGCACCTTTGAGGTAGTTCAAGCATGACTTTTATACAATGTCTGGTATGCCGAATGTTTTTGGTGCAGTTGATGGTACCTTGATACCAATTATTAGACCGAGTGCAACCGAACTTCAAAACCAAATCATCTATAGAAGAATTTAGTAAAACTTTTAAGTAATTTGTGGTAACGAAATCACTTACTTATAATAATTTACTAGTAATACAAAGATTACGTTCGTTAAAATCTAAAACGTCACAACAGACACTGGCAAAGCGAACGAGTTATAAAATATAAACACCGTAAGATGTTGCCAAAAGAACATCGATCGCCATCCAAAAAAGAAAAATTACAATAGGGAACAATAAAATGGTCCGATTTGTCGTGAAAAGTGTGGAGTTTCCCGTGTATAACTTGAATATCTAAATCTAGGAAAAGACAGTAATTAGCCTTTACATTTTATTTATTTAAAGAAAGTTCCTTTGGGTAAATTTCGGCATTATTTTAAGAAAATTCTTGATTAATTAACGAAAAAATATCATTAAGATAACGGTAAGTGTTGTTGAATTTATCAGTCAAATGCAATTAAGACGGCTCTTTACCGAGTTTGGTCATAAACTGTTATTCATAACAGATGATTAGCAGTACACAAACAAACCTGCTATTAAAAGGGTGCAATTAGTGCCCACAGAATATCTACATTCTGTTCATTTTGTTGCCTAAACGTTCATATCAAGCTGAAAATGAACAGTTTAAGTCATCTCATTACACCTCCTATAAGTATATCTAGCATATTTACCTTTCTCTTTACAGAAAGAAGGCTTCAAATGAGTTGCAGCAAGTAAATTTGCATTCAAGTTTTCCAAAAAGTAAAATTACAAAAATAAACTCCGAGGAAAATTGAAAGTCCCTAATCAAATGGCAAAATCAAAAGCCCAAAACACATCAAACGAATGGATAACAACTGTCATATTCTTGACTTGATACAGGTATTTTTTTTATGTAGAAAAGATTTAGGTTATAGCTAGATAAACCTCTCACTTGTATGACAGTCGCATCAGATTCAATTTATTGACAACGAAGCGTGAACAAAACAAACAGACATTATAGGTAAAACTGTCAATAAAACAATAGTCAACGATTATGCTATAATCATACTCTCTAAAAAACATAGAAACATGTAACAAAGAAGCATAAAATGAAATGGCATACAGACCAAACATATAGTAAAAATTATAGACAAGAATACACAAATTAACCATAGTACAATAACACAATGACGGGATGTTTAAGTACAGATCCACGTCATATATGTAACGAAGAAACATAAAAAGGCAAAGAGACAAAGTTCATAGCAAAAAAATGAAAGACACGCAAACAAACAAGTTTTGAAATTAACACCAAAAGGCATATTGACAAAGCACAAACGGCCATTTAATTAAATAGGCAAACTTGTTTGATAAGATTGGGTGGAAATGTAGTGTAAAGAGTTAAACAGTCAAAACTGTCAACAATCATAAGGACCATCAAAAACTAATAATTTATCTAAAACACCCAAGATTTATTCACTCCAAAAATAGTTATTTCCACTATTTTCATATATTTTATTACAAAAATTAATGATAAGTTCTTTGGTAGTAGTAAAGGAACTAGTTAAAAACGATTAGTTGTGGAAAACTTACTGGAGGCCGATATAAAATGATATTTTTCTAGGTTTTTTTTTGTGTGACGTTTTTGTATTCGATACATAGAATGGACCTTCAAATGATCAAAAGAGGTCTTAAGCTGTGATGTAGTAATTACATGTTTGTTTACTATATGACTCTCTGTGAAGCGCACATACTTGAATGTAGATGAATTTAACATGTCATTCTTAAGAACGTCCGTGTAGTATTTACGGCATACCACAACCACATAGTTGGCTTCTCTGTCGGCAGGTATAAACACAAACCTCTTTGACAGTTCTTAAAGATTTTCTCTTATATTGGAAATAAGCGTATTGTGTAATCTTTAATTTATTTCTAAATTATTTTTAATCAGATTTCCCCCGTTTACAACAATGTTTACAATACGAGGAAAGAGTGTCTTTGTAACCTGACGACAGTTTCCAATTTATTTTAGATGGATGGTACTTTGGTCCTTTTTTTCCAAAAAAGTTTTTAACCTCTCTGTCTTGGACGATATTTAGGTCCACAGTAATACCATGACCATTGGGATCAGATCTTAACTTCGACTATTCAGTTTCAAGTTAAAAGTGTTATCAAAATAGGTAGGTACAAGTTTTGAATGGTAGAGACATTAAATATACTCGATAAGTTGATACAATCAATACCTCTGTTAATATGTTTAATTTTCAGAAGGTGCCGTTTACGATCTTTAGGTTTAAACCGTGTTTTAAAGCAAGCTAAACATCTTACAATTAAAGTGTTGGTTCCTTAACGCCAAGTTGAGGAAAACAGAAGATTAAACCTGGTTTCATAGCAACCAAACTTCTCGATATGATAGTCGCTTAAAGTTCCATTTTAGTTACATCAATGTGTGAACAAAGCAAACAGACATTATAGGTAAAACTGTCAATAAAACAATAGTCAACATTATGCTATAATCATACTCACTAAAAAACATACAAACATGTAACAAAGAAGCATAAAATGAAATGGCATACAGACCAAGCATATAGTAAAAATGAAAGACAAGAATACACAATTAACCATAGTACAATAACACAATGACGGGATGTTTAAGTACAGATCCACGTCATATATGTAACGAAGAAACATAACTAGAGGCTCTCAAGAGCCTGTATCGCTCACCTGATTCTACTTTGGTTTTTGAAATCATATAAAAAATATAAAATTTGGCTAAAAGTAACAACACTTGGCCAGCACCTCATAAGGAAAGGAACATTCATGCTATGTTTGATTTCATTCAATTCAGTGGTTCTCTAGAAGAAGACTTTTGTATGCATTTCCCATCGGGTCCTATGTAAAACTAAGTCCCCCACTGGCAGCCATCTTGGATAATGGATCTGCTACAAAGAAACAACACTTGGTCAGCATCTCATAACGAACATTAATGCCAAGTTTGGTTTCATTCCATTCATTGGTTCTCTAAAAGAAGACATTTGTATATATTTCCCATAGGGTCCTATGTTAAACTAAGTCCCCCGCTGGCGGCCATCTTGGATGATGGATCGGCTACAAAGTACAAACACTTGTCAGCACCTCATAAGGAACATTCATGCCATGTTTGGTTTCATTCCATTCAGTGGTTCTTTAAAAGAAGTAATTTGTATGCATTTCCCATAGGGTCCTATGTTATACTTAGTCCCCCGCTGGCGGCCATCTTGGATGATGGATCGGCTACAAAGTAACAACACTTGGTCAGCACCTCATAAGGAACATTCATGCCATGTTTGCTTTCATTCCATTCAGTTGTTCTCTAAAATAAGTCATTTGTATGCATTTCCCATAGGGTCCTATGTTAAACTAAGTCCCCCGCTGGCGGCCATCTTGGATAATGGATCGGCTACAAAGTAACAACACTTAGTCAGCACCTCATAAGGAACATTCATGTCATGTTTGGTTTCATTCTATTCAGTGGTTCTCTATAAGAAGCTCAAAATGTAAAAAGTTAACGACGACGGACGCTAAGTGATGAGAAAAGCTCCCTTGGACCTTCGGGCCAGGTGAGCTAAAAAGGCAAAGAGACAAAGTCCATATCAAAAAAATGAAAGACAAGCAACAAACAAGTTTTGGAATTAACATTAAAAGGCATATAGACAAAGCACAAACGGCCATTTAATCAAAAAGGCAAACTTGTTTGATAGATTGGGCGGAAGTGTAGTGTAAAGAGTTAAACAGTCAAAACTGTCAACAATCATAAGGACCATCAAAAACTAATAATTTATCTAAAACACCCAAGATTTATTCACTCCAAAAAAAGTTATTTCCACTATTTTCATATATTTTATTACAAAAGTTAATGATAAGTTCTTTGGTAGTAGTAAAGGAACTAGTTAAATTCGATTAGTTGTGGAATACTTACTGGAGGCCGATATGAAATGATATTTTTCTGGTTTTTTTGGGGTTTTTTTTGTGTGTGTAGTTTTTGTATCCGATGCATAGAATGGACCTTCAAATGATCAGAAGAGGTCTTAAGCTGTGATGTAGTAATTATATGTTTGTTTACTATATGACACTCTGTGAAGCGCACATACTTGAATGTAGATGAATTTAAAATGTCATTCTTAAGAACGTCCGTGTAGTATTTACGGCTTACCACAACCTCATAGTTGGCTTCTCTGTCGGCAGGTTTAAACACAAACCTCTTTGACACTTCTTGAAGATTATCTCTTATATTGGTAATAAGCGTATTGTGTAATCTTTAATTTATTTCTAAATCATTTTTAATCAGATTTCCCCCGTTTACAACAAAGTTTACAATACGAGGAAAGAGTGTCTTTGTAACCTGACGACACTGTTTCCAATCTATTTTAGATTTACTTTGGTCCTTTTTTTTGAAAAAAGTTTTTAACCTCTCTGTCTTGGACGATATTTAGGTCCACAGTAATACCATGACCATTGGGATCAGATCTTAACTTCGACTATTCAATTTCAAGTAAAAGGTGTTATCAAAATAGGTAGGTACAAGTTTTAAATGGTAGAGACATTACATATGCTCGATAAGTTGATACAATCAATACCTCTGTTAATATGTTTAATTTTCAGAAGGTGCCATTTATGATCTTCAGGTTTAAACCGTGTTTTAAAGCAAGCTAAACATCTTACAATTAAAGTGTTGGTTCCTTAACGTCAAGTTGAGGAAAACAGTGGATTAAACCTGGTTTCATAGCAACCAAACTTCTCGATATGATAGTCGCTAAAAGTTCCATTTTAGTTACATCAATGTGTGAACAAAGCAAACAGACACACTGGGTAAAAATGTCAAAAATAGGGGATATAGCTGTCTACTTTGTTAATCTCTATAAAAACAAACAAATATGTCAGCAAAGAATATTAATAGGGCATAAATACAAAGCACATAAGCAACTACAGCACAACACATTCTTTTTATTTTAGAGTGTAAAGATAGTTCAAGAATGGAAGAAACTCCTCCTACGATTTAACAACTAGGACAGAGCAAGAAGTGAAATAATATCAAATTTATCCGAAGACGAAGCATTGATATAAAGAGACTTGGCAATGAAATTCCTTTCTATGCTCTATAGAGAATCCAAATGGTTTTGAAAGCGAGGTCTAAATTGGCATGTAAGTGTTGGAACATACCATACTTCCAATTCCAATGAACACCATAATCCATGTCTTTGATAATGCATCTCAAGATGGTAGATCATTTAACGTTGCCTTAAGAAACACTCTTCAGCAATTACATACTATGAATCCTTCACTGAAAAAAACCTTTTATAAGGTCAGACAATGCTGGTTTGTTTCGAGGGATTTTAGGCAGTTAGTGAAATACCTAGAATTAATAAAGAAGAAAATATTAAGGTTGTGCAAATGAATTTAGCTGATCTCAAAGGAGGAAAATTCATCTGTGATAGGAGGGCTGCTCACATTAAATCAGCAATCAGCAAATATGTAAATGAGGGACATGATGTGCGCACTGCCATTGAATTTAAGGAAGCACTTGAGAAATGTAGTAGTTTTAAAATTGTAGCAGTGGTTGTTTCCATTCTTCTAGAAAGCACCAAAAAATATAGGTCAATTCTCAAGAAGCAAATATCACAACCTTTAACTACTTTGCTTACTATCAAACAGGAATAAGAGTGTTCTGACAGTATAGCATAGGAGAAGGACAGTTACTGTCACATGCTTCATTAAAACTGCAGCTGTTGAGTCGCTGCAAAATTTCTATTGAAGAAGCTTTAGCTGGCCACCTTTAGTTCCATTCCATCCAGGCAAAGTGCTTCAGTTCAAGACTGCAGAAATGAAACTAGCAACCTAGCTAACAATGTAACGTCATAATTACGTCATGACAATTTCATGTTTTCGTCGCATTGACGTCAGATTATAACGTTGTATTTACGTAAAAGTGTATGGTTTTCTTGACGTTGTCACAACGTCGTGACAACGTCGTACATCAACGTTGTGGTGACGTAAAATTACGTTTCTACAACGTTATTCCTGACATTACAACAACGTTTATATCACGTTATGTCGACTTTGTCACAACGTCATACTTCAACGTTATTCCTGACATTACAACAACGTTTATATCACGTTATCACAACATCATACGTTAACGTTGTGGTGACGTAAAATTACGTTTCTACAACGTTATTCCTGACATTACAACAACGTTAATATCACATTATGTCGACGTAATATACCAATCTCCGGCGCAGAGCTCACATCCGTTTAGTACTTACTTCGTATCACTACACTAAATATGACCTCTGCCACACGTTGTGTGGAATTTGTGTCCAAACCGATTTACAACGCCCAAGATTACATAAAATATAGTTCATAAAGATGGCCGACTACAAATCGCACCTTCGTGTACTGAACAAAGAAAGTTTTAATTTAAAAGAAATACAAATAGAAATGTTAGATATGATACAGAAGGGAAAGAAAGAAATAATTGAAATGTTACCCACTGGATATGGAAAAAGTTTAATTTATGAGATTGCACCACTTATGCTTAGCGGCACTGTTATTGTAATTTCTCCACTTACATCAATCCAGGTGGAACATTTTCAGCGTTTGAGAGAAACACCACCCAAAACTTGTATTTTAAACGTGAAGGTGACAGTAAGTTGTAGTTAGGCATACATTAATGTTTCAAAAACATTCAATCATTCTTACATTACGAAAAAAGTAAAATCCCACTTATAGGAAAGTAATAACCTTTGAACGTATATATTTTTACTCAGTTTTTAAATTTAAATAACTTTCTTAAACCCCTATCCTAGATTTGTATCAAACTTGGACAATAGCCTGTCTATGATCATTAGATAGTATCCAGTAGTAGATTTTGTAAATGAAAAACAAGAAAGTATATATATTGTACTAAACATTGATAAACAGCTTGGCCTTTGATCGATCTGTCACTTCAGGTTAAAGGTTTTGGTCAAGGTAGTTATTGATGAAGCTTGAGTCTTATCAACTTGAAACTAAGAACACATGTTCCCTATCTTTTTGTTCCTCAATGTTTCATTGACTTGACTATATTTTGGTCTCAAAAGAAATATTTAAGAGATCAATGTATTTGAAGCTTTGTGGACGTCCATTGGCAGTTTTAAAAATACACCCTGTCATATCTGCATTTTCATTTGTTTTTAATTAACAAGTTGGTGACAATTTGTCAAATTTTAATTGGGATTAACTAATACTCAACCTCACTCCTTTTAAGGTAATGTTGGTGAAGTTAAACACGGCTGGGAAACTGTTCCCTTGTATGAGTAACAATCCCTCATTTGAGTTATCATTGGTAACTAGCTAAAAAACTTTTTTTTTTTATCTTAATATGACACACATGACACAAATTCCGACATAAAAGAAATGAAGCAATTTTTTTATAAAAGAATAGAGTCAATAGACCTATCTTAATATACTGAGAAGATACAAGCCTATGAACACTTTTAAAACATGGCAATTTTCAAGGCAAATAGCTTTTAAATTTCTCATATTATATAGAAATATTATAAGTTCTTTAGAAGCAGTTAATTGTGTTTCTTATTTTGGACATTTGTGCCCTGAAGATATTTTTATACTCCAGAAACTCGGCGAACTATTGGAAAATTTATCCTCATATAGGAAAGTTTCCTTAAATGATATATAGATATAGTAATGCCAAGTGACCCCCTTTTTTAACCTAGTTATATTATTAAACACTGTGCTTGTTGTATTCTTCTACTTGTCTTAATAAATATTTCTTTTTCTTTTATAACATTGTGTCTTAATCATATTGAATCACTTGTAATCAGTTGTATGTAATTAATGTTGATTGTTCTGCTCCTTGTGGGCGCTTTGATTAGCAATAAAATATATTTGATTTGATTTGTGCCATTTTAAGTGAAAAGACTCGTAGGAAGAAAATTTACTTTTATAGCACTATCAAATAATAACTCAAATGAGAAATTGTTACTAATTTGATGAATAGTTCCTGATTTCGTGGTTGCCCCAAACCTGATAAATATAATTCAAAACATAACCTTAAAAATGAAAGGGAATAGCTTTGATATTTTAAAAGTTAAGTTAATCACAATACATTTTTAAAGGTACATTTTTACCTTAGCTTTGCCACAAAAGTGTTGACCCTTGTCATAAATGATCTGCAATTGTAGCAAAGGATTACATTCTCTTGGACTTGATCAACACAAAATAAGGAACAGCATTGTTGGTAAAACACTTCTTCATCTCCAGATAAGTTTATGTATCTCCATGCCTTCACTCCTTTACAGGCCGAACAGATTTTCATGATACTTTTGTTTTCTGTTTACATTTTCATGGATGATTGCAGACGACAAAGTGCCTTACTCTCAAAGCACACATGCAACTTTTTTATGCGCATTACCATGTATCTTTATTATAATTTTTAATTAATAAAAATACTTTTAATTATAACTTTATCTTTATTTAAAAGTTTTGAAGCTCATTATTTTTTTATTAGTAATTATATTTTATTAGAGACTTGGAAAGTAGTGCATTACTTTGCATAAAGAGGCAGGGATTAAAAACAACGTACGGCAGAGGTCGTTGTATTGTAGTGTACCGAGTATACGGAAAGGAATCGAGCGCTGTACGGAGATTGGTAATATACTTGCACTTTTATATTATGCTATATAATTGGCCCCAAAATGATCATATATATACATACATAGTATCAACTGTGTTTGAGACCATGAGGTGACCTCTAGATGAAACACGTTGGTGTTATTCTCTGAAGGAATTCGTATATTCGGCATCATCATCATCTTTTTTTGTAGCTTCAATCTAATTACTGTTTCAGTAATTGTGATATAAATGTATTACAGAAAGGAATCCTAGAGCCATCCATAGCTGAGTCGCTGCCTGTTCGTATGCAGTTCTTGATAGTTAGTGCTTGCAAAAATAATATGCATTTATCAAGATGTTACTCTATAAGGGGGATGTTGCCCCTGTCTCTTTTAACCCGTCTTTAATTGCTGCCTATATATATGATAAGGGATTTTCCCATTGTTGAGGGCCGCACAGTGACCTCTATAGTTAATTTCTGTGCCGTTTGGTCTCTTGTGGAGAGTCTCATTGGCAATAATACCACATCTTCTTTTTTATATCCAATTTATTTCATCTTAGTATACATTTCTCATCTAGCATGTTCACGTTCTGAATATAATATCTGGTTTGCTAAATACTCACCCATGAAAGTTTAATAAAAAAAAAGTTTTATGAAAAGTAAATAATGCCTGTATATCAAAAAGTGAAGAATTGTTAACTTTGTTTATTCTAAATGTTGTCCTGGGTCCCTGGTAGTAGTATTTCCGGATCTGCTGCCCTCTTAGCAATTGGTTCCTGCAATGACAATACAAAAACTTATGTGTACAGAAACTTAAATTATTAATGTTCTAGGTTTAACATTATTGCAAATAAATACTAGATGTAGCTGTGTGTAAGACGTGGCTTTCCAAATCTCCTCGAAAAACACATAATTATATATTCATCTGATAAACAAATTTAATAATACTTTTAGATATTTGGATGATATTTTGGCTCTCAATAATGACTACTTCAGTATGTATATTAATGAAATTTATCCTGTTGAACTTACTTTAAATAAAGCTAATACTAACAATGACCACTGCCCTTTTCTCGATCGTGATATCTATATCACTAATGGAAAGCTGAATACTAAAATTTATGATAAAAGGGATGATTTTTCATTTCCTATCGTTAATTATCCGTTTTTAGATGGTGACGTTCCCTTGTCACCATCTTACGGTGTTTATATATCTCAACTTGTACGATTCGCTCGTGTATGTAACAATGTTTTAGATTTTAACGAGAGAAATTTATGTATTACTGAAAAATTATTACACCAGGGTTTTCGATATCACAAACTAGTCAAAACATTTACTAAATTTTATCATCGGTATAAAGACATCATTCGTAAATATAGCTCAACATGCAGACTGCTAATACGTTCAGGTATTTCACATCCAATTTTTTATGGTAATATTCTTTATAAAGCACAAAGGTGTCAGTATTCACCTCAGAAACTTACAAAACATTTGAATAGACTTATTAAGAAGGGATATAATTACGATACTGTTGTCAAGTCATTAAAGATTGCATATTTTGGCGTTAATATTGAGTCACTGATAAGGTCTTTGCATCGGAACTAAACACATTTATTCTAAAAACAGTTGTTGGCATGACACGGGTTATGTTCTTCTCATATATGTTATGATGGTATGATACTAAACCCCTAACGGGAAGGATTGTGCCTGATGTTCATATGATGAAATCATAATCTTTCAGTCAGTTTAGTTGAAGTCTGGAGCTGGCATGTCAGTTAACTGCTAGTAGTCTGTTGTTATTTATGTATTATTGTCATTTTGTTTATTTTCTTTGGTTACATCTTCTGACATCAGACTCGGATTTCTCTTGAACTGAATTTTAATGTGCGTATTGTTATGCGTTTACTTTACTACATTGGTTAGAGGTATAGGGGGAGGGTTGAGATCTCACAAACATGTTTAACCCCGCCGCATTTTTGCGCCTGTCCCAAGTCAGGAGCCTCTGGCCTTTGTTAGTCTTGTATTATTTTAATTTTAGTTTCTTGTGTACAATTTGGAAATTAGTATGGCGTTCATTATCACTGGACTAGTATATATTTGTTTAGGGGCCAGCCGAAGGACGCCTCCGGGTGCGGGAATTTCTCGCTACATTGAAGACCTGTTGGTGACCCTCTGCTGTTGTTTTTTATTTGGGCGAGTTGTTGTCTCTTTGACACATTCCCCATTTCCATTCTCAATTTTATTCAGTTTAATTTAATGTTACCCTTTATTGTCCTAAAAGAGTATCATGATCTTCACAATGCTAGTTACAAAAACATATCTATAATAACAATTTCGTACTGAGTTAAAAAAAAGAACCAACATAGGATACAAACAATAATAATTTTGGGAAATAATCCAAGATAGGTTGCACTATACGGGGGAAATGAGGACATTCTTACCTTATAGCGTGTTCCTCCTGGTTTTGAGGGTGCATGTTTTAGGGTTTCCCCAATCAATTCTTCTATGTCTACTGTCATTGATGAAGGGTAGTTCTTCATGTCAGACTCTAAAAAAATTGACATTGATAAAATTTGCATAGTGATATTTAATATAATTTAAAAATAAGCCTTATCAATTATAATAAAAAAAAAATATTCATTAGTAGTATTATTAGTTATATAGTGTGATAGTAACCTAATACGGTATATATGGGGTGATAGCGAAGCTCGAATCCCCAAATGGAATTTACTGACCCCATATATACCGTATTAGGTCACTAGCACACTAGCGTAACGAATTTATCTTACCGACTATCTTAACGTGTGAAATTTAGACCTAACAAAACGAGTAAGTCTTCAATACTGTTAGCATTAAAAAACTACTTCCATTGATCTTACAAAAACAGATACCAACAATAACAACTTGTTTGGTTAAGATGTGTTTTATGAATTTATTTCAATCTGAATCATCAATTTCTTCGTCTGTTGAAACCTTAACGTTTTTTCTTAGTACCGTTTGTTTTTATAAAGGGACGTAACACCACTACTAACCGTGTATGAAATAAGCCCCGCCTCCCTCCTACTACCTTTTATGGAACATAGAGGGACGTATCACGGTTACACCACTACTAACCGTGTATGAGATAAGCCCCGCCTCCCTACTTACCTAATATCAAAGATACACGGTCTCCACGAGGGCGCTTTTAACCAATTACATTCCTAAAAATGTATAGGAGGTAAGATAAACAATAGCTATTTTTACATTACATGTAATATATCATATACTAGTATACTATAGTTATAAACTTTACATACAAAGTCAAATTATTCAGTGATAAAATTTGCATGTTTACTTACTTTACATTACTGCACACACTGGTAATGGTTGAACTGCTATTTTCTCCTTTTTTCCCTTCAAACTGTATTTGGACCACAATCCATTGGTGCCAAGTGTTTTCAGCATTCTCCTGATGGTGTCGCCACTAGAAAAACCACCTAGGGCACTCAGCTGTTTCACCTGTTGAATAGAACAAGAAATTAAACCGTGATATGCACTATTCCAATCTTCTTTTTACATCGGGGAAAATGTATTAACCTTGTTGTGTGTGCCGGTCCTTCACACTTTCGTTTCACTTGAACTCCTCCTATAAAGTGTTAAACTAAGGTAGTCAGGCCTTTCATTATATATGTCCTACATCAACAGAATTTTTGTCAAATCACTCATTTTTAAATCAGGTTGGAAAAAAAGTAAAAAGTGATTAGATAAACGAATTGTATTATTTAGAAAACTGGATTTCTATATCGTTGCTAACTAACTGGGAAAATGCACACGCCATTATAAGTTATATATGGTTTGCTACTGACGCCCTCGGGTCCAAAGAGGGTAAGTAAAATTCATAGGGGGTGAGGCCGAAGACTGAATCTCCTATGGATTTTATTCACCCTGTATGGTCCGTAGGGGTCAGTTGTGAACCATATAACAATTTTATCGCACGTGAGACTTTTTCTGCTGCGTTTTGTGACGCATAAAATTTTCAGACGTCAGACACGCGAATCAATGAATGTGTTTGTAGATAGATGTTTTTGTGTGCTGTTAAATCGTCCCTTTTAAAATTGTTACACGATGAGTGCTGTACCCATATTTTGACTATTTTTATTTATTGTGTCTGTTTAGTTCACGCATCATTGTAAATAAAACGGAATTTGATGAGACTGTCATCAAAGCGAGAGGCTTAGCGCTATAAAACCAGGTTAACAATATGGAGTTGGAGCAATTTTAAGAATTGAGGATGATGAGGTGGTTGATAGTATTGGCAACAATCAGTTTGCCTGTTCAGAACCAAATGTCTCTTATCTTTCAGCAAGTGTGACATTCAAATCATACTGTATACTACACCACGTTTTTCATTGACTAGTATTTATATCTTGGATTATCCGACCATTCATCAGGCAGCTTTTGGTATCATAAGTCTAGACTGGCATCATAAGAAACAACATTATTGTCCGATGGGATTCATCTGGATGTTGAAGGTACACGAAGATTTTTTACAGACTTCTTGGTGCTGTTATTAGTGTCCTTTGAAATGATATTGTGGTATGATGTTCACGAGACAATGCACATGGTTTAGATAAAGATTCTGTGGGTTTCCTTAATACAAAAATTGAAAAAAGTAAAATCACAAAAATTCTCAACTCCGAGGAAAATTCAATCGGAAAGTCCCTAAACACATAGCAAAATCAAATGACAAAACACATCAAACGAATGGACAACTGTCATATTCCTGACTTGGTGGAGGCATTTTCAAATGTAGAAAATGGTGGATCCCGTTCCGATTGAACATATAAAAATAGATTAAAAGTAAAGAAAAGTTTTAAATATGTTTGGTCTTTTTTGAGAATAACTAGACACACCCGTGATATCGCGAGTCAGTGACTGAATTAAAGTATATAACTATGCGTAAATAGTTATCAAAGGTACCAGGATTATAATTTAGTACGCCAGACGCGCGTTTCGTCTACATAAGACTCATCAGTGACGCTCATATCGAAATATTTATAAAGCCAAACAAGAACAAAGTTGAAGAGCATTTAATATCCAAAATTCCAAAAAGTTGTGACAAATACGTCTAAGGTAAACTATGCCTGGGATAAGAAGCCTTATTTTAGTATTGGTATTGTCATCCGATAAAGTCATGCCGATTATAAGATACATAGTTTTCTCTGCTTTCAAAATCTTTCTGCTTGAACCCGTCGACCTGGAACTTATCAATTATTGGTAATATTAATTATTTGGAAAACAAAAGGTCCTGGAATGGAATATTTTATAATCAACAGCATTGAACTATAGTAGTTATAAATAAAGTTGTATTCTTTGATTCGCTGTTTAACGTCATGCCCGCTCTGTACCTATACGCCTTATCTTAAGTCCAGATTTTTAGTATTCGTATTGTCATCTTAGAAAGTCTTACTGATTAAAATACTACAATAGGGAACAATTTGACAATGATTGAATTTAGTAGTGTCAACCCTGTGATTATGACCCGTGTTTATAGCAAAATCCTAAATACACCGTTTGGTGGTGCGCCTGTCAGATGCGGAACGTACAGATAAGGTTATAGGTAACAGGTGAATATACTATTGGTATCGGTATCGGATTCGACCCGTAACTTATTAATTATTGGCAATATTAATTATGTGGAAAACAAAAGGGTATGGAGTGGTGTAATTTTTAATCTACACCATTGTCCTATATAAGCTATATATAAAGTTGAATTCTTTGATTTGTCGTTTTTACCCCATGACGGCTGACAAATTGGACCTCGTTATTTTAGTATTATAGATTTTAAAAATTTTCAATTACATAAAAATAGGAGTCGCATCCATTTTAAGATCAGACTATATCTGGGCGTCACTGGTAAGTCTTGTGTGAACGAGGCGCGCTACTGACGTATTGAATTGTAAACCTGGTGCCTTTTGTTATCTATTATTCATGTTTTTCTTTGTCTAATATGTTCTATTTATTTGTATTGTAGTCCTGTAATGTTATGTCGTCATTTTAATGTTATATTTAACATTGTCATTAAAGCGGGAGGTTTGGAATGCCACAAAACCAGGTTCAACCCACCATTTTTTTTCTTTTTAAAAAAAAATGTCCTGTACCAAGTCAGGAATATGGCCATTGTTATATTATAGTTCGTTTCTATGTGTGTTACATTTTAACGTTGTGTCGTTTGTTTTCTCTTATATTTGAGTGTGAATTCACATTACTATAAGACGTGTCACGGTACTTTTCTATCCCAAATTCATGTATTTGGTTTTGATGTTATATTTGTTATTCTCATCGGAGATTTTGTCTTATGCCAAGTCCATTTTTGTGTGTGTTACATTTTAATGTTGTGTCGTTGTTCTCTTATATTTAATGCGTTTCCCTCAGCTTTAGTTTGTTACCCCGATTTTTTTTTGTCCATCGATTTACGAGTTTATAACAGCGGTATACTACTGTTGCCTTTATTTAAATATTTCTTTCATTTATACTCTAAAATAATGCTAAATTTTGATGATTTTTTTTAACTCATCATTTTCAGTCCAACCAACAGTATTAAAGTCGTTTACCAGGACTGGTCCAACCTACCCAAAAGGCAGCAACCATTTGATATTCGGGGGGGGGGGGGGGGGGAGGGAGTAACCCAGTAACCCACGAAAATTGGTATCCAACGCTTAATGATGAATCCACAGTATATATGAACAAAGGACATTTAGAATATAACCGTCTGTGTCAACAATCATCATTGGCCTACACATTATGATGAGATTATTTTCTGCAGGTAAATATAAGTTTTATAAAGGGCACGAATCCAAAAATCTTGTATTTATTTGCGTTCTCGCTGATAGAGTGCTATTGTTCCTCTTGAACTTTTCGTGTTGAAATCAAAGAAAGGATAACAAGAATTGTTTCATTAAGGATACTCTTGCTGCGCGTGTCTCTCTTTGAATTTAATGGATTTCCATTCTTGCCAGGTACACTGCGGTCTCTTAAATACATTGTATTTCCCCCCTTTGATGTGTTCTTGATGGAAGTGCCTACACACAACTATCAATGAAAATTGAGGGTATCACATAGTACCTTGCAACTATGTCATCATATGTAGCAGTTTTAAAAAGCAATTTGTTCATCATAGTAAGCAAAACACTTTTAATTTTATTGAAATTAATTCTATTTTGAAAAATCAGTATTCAATAGAAAGGTTTGTTGTTGTTCCTCTATCAGCATTTGCTTTACTGTCAGTAGGGTGCAATTTGAATCTACACTCGTGGATTGGTCTGCCTATAAGTTCACCAAGAAGTATCTGCGTCATGGACATATTGACAATTTTACAGCAGCACGATCAATAGAAAAACGCTACTTCAATATTATAAAAAATGTCACTCTGGAAAATTTGATAAAGAGGCAATCAATGCTGTGGGGAAATTTAAGGTGGATTGTTTTGTCCTTTGTACAAAGATAAACCCGGTCGTAAAGATTAGATGTATAGTGCTCTGATTGTCCACAACCTCCAAAATGACCACAAAGGCTGACAACTCGACCACATAAATAACATTGAGGATACCATTGTGTAACGTAATGTATTAAATTTTGCAAATTAACCAGAAAAAAATAGACAATTAGCCAGAATTATTTTTTCAACATTAAATATATCAAATCCAATCTACTTGAAGACAATTATTAAGGTATTTTAGCTGAATATCAAGGGACAAATACCATTAAAATTGTTGCTTTTTAGAGATTTCCATTTCTTGTCTTTGAACTTATATGCACCTTTCAAAATATTATATAAGTTAAAAATTCAAAAAAAATATCAGGAGCCTGTAATTCAGTGGTTGTCGTTTGTTGATGTGTACATATTTTTTTTTCGTTCAATTTTTTTTACATATATAAGGCGTTAGTTTTCTCGTTTGAATTGTTTTAAATTTGTCATTTCAGCAGTATTAGCAGTTGACCATGCGGTATGGGCTTTGCTTAAGGCCGTACGGTGACCTACAGTTGTTAATTTCTGTGTCTTTTGGACTCTTGTGGAGAGATGTCTAATTGGCAATCATACCACATCTTTTTGTATGAATCTGCATATGGGATATACATTTCCTAACACGTTCGATATTTAAGAGCTTGCAGCTGCTACTATATAAATCGTCACACGTGACTGAGCAGAAATTGATGAATCATGAGTATTTCAAAGAACGCCTCGGCTTTAATCTTAAAAAATATCAGAAGATAGCAAGACTAAATTTTAAAAAAATATCAGAAGATACCAAGACCTTGTTGGTAAATATTCCTTATCAACTTCACAAATAATAAACAATTGTCTTGAAGTATAGATTCTGGGTATTCACGTTGCTTGTCAACTTAGAACACAGGACGGTTTATTACTGTTGCCTTTATTTGGTAAAATCCATTTGACGTTGCTCGGTACTTATACATCCCGTAATTAAGATATTGTGCTTCGGTAAATTTTTGTTTCTCATGTGCTTTATCTACATGCTCTTTTTGTTTTTCTTTGTTGTCATATTTGTTTACTCTAAAGTGATTAAGATTATAACACAATGTTGACTTAAACCCGAATTATTGACAGTTTTACCTTTCATGATGTCTGGTTTTTTCTCTCACTCAAAATTATTGTTGTCAATATAAATAAAATTTCATACAGGTGAGAAGTTAAACTGGCTATAAAATCATATTTAATCCACCACTTTCTATATAGTGTTTTTGCCATTTGCTTGGGGACTTTCCGTTGAGAATTTTTCGCGGAAAATTAATCCCGTATTTTTTGTTATTTTACTTTTTCCGGCGATATAATTTATATGAAAATTGTTGTCCATTTATTTGATGTGTTTTACCTTTTGATTTTGTCATTTTGATTAGGAACTTTCCGTTTTGAATTTTCCTCGGAGTTCGGTATTGTGATTTTACTTTTTGTTTACACTGCTCTTTAAAACTAGCTTACGATATAATAATTGCAAAAAACTGAAAGCGCTGCTGCTGTTTAACTTCAAACCGCATGTACTAATTATATTTATTATAGAATACTTCATTGTAAGTGCATTAAAATGTCCTATTGTATTCCAAATAAAACGATTTTACAAATAAGTATTTCAATAGTCATATAATGTCTGTTTATTTTGATCGTTACTCTTCCTGCAGCAGCATACACAACAAGAACCACATAACTAAACCATGTCGAACATGAAATAAACAATGACACGACTGAACCATGTCGAACATGATATAAACCATGACTCGACTGAACCAAACCATGGCACCACATTTTCTGTAATGTTAAATTGTGTGCAATAGTAGCTATTCTTCAGCAAAATTAATGACTGTTTATCATAACGAACCATGTAATTTAACAGACAGTAAGCAAACCGCTATTCTTTATGCATTAGGAAAGAATCACAAATTTTAAATTTTGACATACACCTTGAGATAGGTTTAGTCCTGGTACGTTTGATCACTAGGTCGATGCCACTGCTGGTGGACGTTTCGTCCCCGAAGGTATTACCAGCCCGGTAGTAAGCATTTCGGTGTTTACATGAATATCAATTATATGGTCATTTTATATAAATTTATATTAAGTTATAATCCTTGTACCTTTGATAACTATTCATTAGGACGCCAATGAAATCGAATATAAATACAATTGGCTTCTGTAACCTGTTCATTGTTCCAAAGACATTTTGGATTGTTTAGTTTGTTCTTATGGAATATTAAAACTAGTCATGGAACACATGTTAAAAGTAAAATCACAAACATACTAACTCGGAGGAAAATCCAGAACGGAAAGTCCCTAATCAAATGGCAAAATCAAAAGATAAAACACATCAAATAAATGGATTACAACTGTCATATTCCTGACTTGGTACAGGCAATTTCTTATTTAGAAAATGGTGGGTTGAACCTGGTTTTATAGCTAAGTAAACCTCTCACTTGTATGACAGTCGCATCAAATTTCGTTATATTGACACCAATGCGTGATAAAAACAAACACATATAAGGTAAAAATGTCAAAAATAGGAGTACAGCAAATCAACATTGTGTTATATACTTAATCCTTAAAAAAATCTACACAAATTTACCATAGTTAAATAACGGGATGTATAAGTACAGAGCCATGTAGGACTCAGGGGTGCGATGGTTTGGCCTGCCGTTAGCATATTGTGACGTTTCGCCTTAATTTAATACAACATAAATTCGCAGGTAGGATGATAAGGTTGTTTTCTCACTAGATGCAATTTTCATGTTAACCAAGGAAACGCAGAGAAAAAGAAAGTACCGAACGATTCAAGTTCCGAACTGTTTTGAGCATTATAAGTGGAATTAAACAAGTGTAGCAAATCATTGAGAGCAAAGCAGCTGACGGATGAACTTGAATTGGTCTGTAAATTGGAAAACCAGTGTTAGGAATTGTGCCACAAACCTTTTGCATGATAAATAAAGTATATTGATTTAAATATTACTTTGGATTTACCTTTAAGTAAAAATAGTCTCGTGAATCTGTATATCAAGTTGCTATAATGTTGTTTTACACCCGAGATGAATCCTGATTTGTAAGAACACCGTCATTCTAGTCTCATTTTTTTTACAGTGGTTACAGTGTTGATGTTTTACAACATTTTAGGCAAAAATTGACCTATCTAATCCCCCCTAAATGTACTTCCGAATTTGTCATCGCCTAATTTTCGTGGAATAATTGACAAGGATCGCTATAAGTCATACATAAATGCACTAAGCGGTTTTTTACTCCGTGGACAAGCAGGTGTATATAAATGGATGAATAATTGTTGTGAGCATTTTATAAATTTTGTCCTAATATTTAATAAAATGAGATGGACCCTTCTTAGTACTATTATATAGACCTACACGCTTTTTCTTTTCGTCTTGAACGGCATATTTTATTACTCTCCAACTACTGCATGTGCATGCTAATCAGAGAATTAGCATGTTTTAAAATGAGATTAAAAAAATCAAAATTTAAAGCCTTTAGTTTGACCTAAACAGAAATTTTAAATCTTCCAAATGCGAGGCTAAGAGCTATACTTTTGTCAAATCGTTATGATGTTATTTCATTTAAACAGCCCATATATACATGTACATTTTGCTTTTTACTCAATATCACAGAACGACTATCGCACTTCGGCGTATAGTTATCAACAAATTATCGCTACAATGTCACCATCGCACTTCAGCGTATTAACCAACACACTTCAGCGTGACCATAACGGTTCCGAGTTCTACATATCTATCAAAGAAACATCAAAGAAACATAATAAGTCATATAGACAAAGCACATAGCAAACATGAAAGACAACCATACAAACATAATCCTGGTATTTATGATGAGTTTATTTACAAAAGCACAATAACAGAGCCACAAAGCGCACTAGCAAGAATACTAGAATATCATAAACAATAATAAAATGAAAGGATATACTTGCAAGTATCATGATTACAATAAAATATATTAATAGTCGCCAGTTTTTAAGAACTGTTTAGTTAGTTAAAAACTCCATTTAATGTTACCTTATTATGCGGAAGTAACTTTGCGATTTTTTTTCTCCATATTCTTATCTGTACGAGATTGTTTACTCTTTCTTCAGAATTTGTGTTCAGTTGCCTTCTAAACAACTTGACCTTCAAAAATGTTGTTTTAAATTGAATCATAAGTTCTAAAGAGATGTACAGACTAACCCTACCAGTACGAAATGACGGGTCCTATTTGTTGTATTCCTATCAAGGTTTCTTATGTCTCGGAAAGCAGGATAGGAGTTCATATAACGACTGCGCTCCCTCAAAGAAAAGACTGGGATCCTGCATTTCAAAGTCGTAAGTCGTCCTATCCATGGGTCTAGCGGCGGGTATGATCTTTGCTGGTACACATTCCTCTGCTGTCCCTTATTTGTACTATCCGCTTCTACTGATTGTGTTAATTTCACCAGCGATTGCACAACCTTCCTAACAGCAACTACCGTCTCATTTTGCTCGGCTTTAATCAAACTCTGAGCTCTGTCTGGTCTAGGCATGCCCTGGTTTTTAGGAAAATGCAGAAAATTTTCATACTTCAGCGCCACCGAAACGGCATGATCCACTGATTTTGGTCCATTTTGATGGACAGATCAGTTCATCACCTAAAGAATCTAAGGCCAATTGATCCCTAATAGGGAGGTCGGACATATTTTTTAGTATATGCAAAGCACGGACACCTATATATTTTTGGAAAGGTCTCAACAGCACAAACTCATTAAAGGTTATTTTAAAAATTGATCTCATACCGTTCTCTGGTAAATTTGGGTCGAAATTTTACTTTTTCACGATTTTTCTGACCGATTTTCGTAAATTGAAAAACAGGTTCATTTGAAAGTCTCAGCTCCATAAACCTATACATGTTTAAAAAGGTCTCAAGAATACAAACCCAATGCAACTTATTTTTAACAGATCTCAATCTGTTCTACAGTAATTCGGGGTCCAAATTTTACCTTTTAACAAATTTTTGGACCAAATTTCTTAAATTTAAAATAGCTGAAAACTGTTGACATGTTAGTCAAAATCCCATAAACCTAAAAAAAATCTGAAAGGTATTTAAATAGTTATCAAAGGTACCAGGATTATAATTTAGTACGCCAGACGCGCGTTTCGTCTACATAAGACTCTAAGACTCATCAGTGACGCTCATATCAAAACATTTATAAAGCCAAACAATTACAAAGTTGAAGAGCATTGAGGATTCAAAATTCCAAAAAGTTGTGCCAAATACGGCTAAGGTAATCTAAGCCTGGAATAAGAAAAACCTTAGTTTTTCGAATAATTTAAACTTTTGTTAACAGGAAATTTATTAAAAAAAAATGACCACATTATTGATATTCATGTCAACACCGAAGTGTTGACTACTGGGCTGGTGATACCCTCGGGGACGAAACGTCCACCAGCAGTGGCATCGACCCAGTGGTGTAAATAGTTATCAAAGGTACCAGGATTATAATTTAGTACGCTAGACGCGCGTTTCGTCTACATAAGACTCATCAGTGACGCTCATATCAAAACATTTATAAAGCCAAACAATTACAAAGTTGAAGAGCATTGAGGATTCAAAATTCCAAAAAGTTGTGCCAAATACGGCTAAGGTAATCTATGCCTGGAATAAGAAAAATCTTAGTTTTTCGAAAAATTTAAACTTTTGTTAACAGGAAATTTATTAAAAAAAAATGACCACATTATTGATAGTCATGTCAACACCGAAGTGTTGACTACTGAGTTGGTGATACCCTCGGGGACGAAACGTCCACCAGCAGTGGCATCGACCCAGTGGTGTAAATAGTTATCAACGGTACCAGGATTATAATTTATTACGCCAGACGCGCGTTTCGTCTACATAAGACTCATCAGTGACGCTCATATCAAAACATTTATAAAGCCAAACAATTACAAAGTTGAAGAGCCTTCTATGCCTAACCAGCTTTCAAGAAAAATACATATCAGAAGAAAGATAATATGTTGGTTCTTTAAGTTTCTACAGATAATTTGACATTATATGGTGTCTTTCCTGATTTGTGGACTAGATTTTGTCATGGGGCAAATTCAAAATTCACTGGGTTTTATACTCTCCCTTCATTTAAACAAAAATCTGAAGTTCTGCATCATCGAAGTCTTTCTCCAGATGGTTATATGTGTACACAGCCGAATTATTATCGTAAACTATGTTGAACCAATCTGGAAACCATGGAACCTGAAAAAGTGAACGAACCAGAAATTAGTTTAAAAAATCAGACAAGTTTATTCTTCTCAGTTTTTTTTTTTTCAGCCCACTTATCTGCTTACATAACTATAAAAAAAATATTTGAAATGAATAAATCTGGTAATATATGTATTAAGAATACATAACACAGACGAAAAAAGCTTTTTCTTTGCTTTCATTTAATTTGTTAACTACACGTCATATGACATGAATAAATGACGCAAAATTTCTTCAATGCTCTGCATACATCGATCATTCCTGAATTAAATCCGAACTAAAACGCAAAATAAACATTATTAAAACCAAACTTAACATTTTCCACAGAAGTGCCAACTTTTATGTATGCAGATTTTTTTTCACATTGCAACATAAATAAATAGCTGATTTCAAAAGACTAAGTTGGCAGATCTGATTGCATGAAAGACATACACAGAATGTACTATCATTACATGCTTAACATGTTTGATCAAAACACTAAGCATGTGATAACTCAAATAAATAATTAACAAAAACATAGTTGAATCTGAACCCAATCACACATCTGAAAAACATTACTGTGAACTGTTTTATGTACTTTAACTCGTTATGTTATGATACCATCTTTTTTACTATCCCTTGAGTTGAACCTTAAGACGGTTTTGGCTGTAACTAATTTTTATTCATTATTCGCTGATTTTGATTTTTAACGGAAAAAGTGATGTACGACAGGAGAGCGACTGCAAAACAATTTCTGTCATTTACTAATGAACCATTCAACTGTATTACATAGATACATATACACACACATATACACATCAACACATGTATGTGTTTATTGACATATACACATACATATGTGGATTGACAAATACACATACATATATAAAATATATATTTAATGTAAACATTTATTTCTCCTGTATATACATACATGCATCTACAAACAAACTAACACATACATACACACACACACACACACATACTTACACATACACATGTACATACATTTATATGCACACAAAAATATGCACACACACACATACATGTATATGCACACAAAATATGCGAACACACACACAAACACGCATACACAAACACACACACACCTACAAACACACGGTTATAAATCATCAGCTCAAATAAAATACATGATTAGGACATATAAGTGCTAAGATATCTATGTGTCACTTTATTTCGGTTCTCTCTGTTCTTTCTGTTGTCTTCTGAGCTCACAACGTACGCGATCTACAATCTTCTTCAGGTAGGTTTTCCCCAGTTTCTTTTTGAGCTCATCCAACAACTGGACTCCTCGATCGTCCTCTTCCATTGATGTTAGTATACTGGCCAAATTGAAGGTCCCCTTTTTGATGTTGTCTTTACAAATTTCCAGCAGTATTTTGACCTCCTACGCTTGTGGTGTCCTTTTTGTGAATCTAGGATGTCATCGTTAACCTCTCGGTAATCCTCATCATCCTTTTGTGAATCTTCTTCTCCATCAAACGTAGTAGCTTCTAAATCAATCTCTTTATCTTTTTTCGTCTCTCTCGAAGTCTTCCTCATTCATCTTATCCATTGGTGTTTCTTTCTTTTCCATCTCTATCTGTAACGACGGACCAATGTATGCTGTTGCTAATGGCTTTTGTTGGAGCTGTATGAGCTATTTGAGATTCACAAGTACTGGTAGTGGCAGTGTCGTCCGGAAGTTCGACAATGTTACCAATTTTCATCGGCACCATAACCGTAGCTATCAAATTGGTCACCATCATTGCGTTGTTTCTCTGGTTAATCATGTTGTAATGGCGATCAGCCGTCTGAGGACTGTGGGTCATGTGATGGGCCAACGATTCCCTGCTGGTAGGGTCAGCCAATCTTACGTGTGTGGCCGTGCTTTTTCTAATTCTGGTGGCCGTGATGCATTTTTGGTTTACTGGTCCCTTCTTCCAGATGTTCTGGATTGCCTTATTGATTAAGTTGGACGTCATACTCGAAAATTGCTGGTCAATTGGGACGGTAATGAAGATGGGATGCGTTGGATCGAGTTGAAACCCTGTGATTTTCGTTTTCCATTGAATGTAGGACAGCACCATATTGAATATGTCGTGTGACATGCCCAGGTTAACTGTCCTCTGTGCACCCGTTTTGTGTTCTGCAATCTTTTCGTCTCTCTCGAAGTCTTCCTCATTCATCTTATCCATTGGTGTTTCTTTCTTTTCCATCTCTATCTGTAACGACGGACCAATGTATGCTGTTGCTAATGGCTTTTGTTGGAGCTGTATGAGCTATTTGAGATTCACAAGTACTGGTAGTGGCAGTGTCGTCCGGAAGTTCGACAATGTTACCAATTTTCATCGGCACCATAACCGTAGCTATCAAATTGGTCACCATCATTGCGTTGTTTCTCTGGTTAATCATGTTGTAATGGCGATCAGCCGTCTGAGGACTGTGGGTCATGTGATGGGCCAACGATTCCCTGCTGGTAGGGTCAGCCAATCTTACGTGTGTGGTCGTGCTTTTTCTAATTCTGGTGGCCGTGATGCATTTTTGGTTTACTGGTCCCTTCTTCCAGATGTTCTGGATTGCCTTATTGATTAAGTTGGACGTCATACTCGAAAATTGCTGGTCAATTGGGACGGTAATGAAGATGGGATGCGTTGGATCGAGTTGAAACCCTGTGATTTTCGTTTTCCATTGAATGTAGGACAGCACCATATTGTATATGTCGTGTGACATGCCCAGGTTAACTGTCCTCTGTGCACCCGTTTTGTGTTCTGCAATCTTTTCGTCTCTCTCGAAGTCTTCCTCATTCATCTTATCCATTGGTGTTTCTTTCTTTTCCATCTCTATCTGTAACGACGGACCAATGTATGCTGTTGCTAATGGCTTTTGTTGGAGCTGTATGAGCTATTTGAGATTCACAAGTACTGGTAGTGGCAGTGTCGTCCGGAAGTTCGACAATGTTACCAATTTTCATCGGCACCATAACCGTAGCTATCAAATTGGTCACCATCATTGCGTTGTTTCTCTGGTTAATCATGTTGTAATGGCGATCAGCCGTCTGAGGACTGTGGGTCATGTGATGGGCCAACGATTCCCTGCTGGTAGGGTCAGCCAATCTTACGTGTGTGGCCGTGCTTTTTCTAATTCTGGTGGCCGTGATGCATTTTTGGTTTACTGGTCCCTTCTTCCAGATGTTCTGGATTGCCTTATTGATTACTAGTAAGTTGGACGTCATACTCGAAAATTGCTGGTCAATTGGGACGGTAATGAAGATGGGATGCGTTGGATCGAGTTGAAACCCTGTGATTTCGTTTTCCATTGAATGTAGGACAGCACCATATTGAATATGTCGTGTGACATGCCCAGGTTAACTGTCCTCTGTGCACCCGTTTTGTGTTCTGCAATCTGAAAAAGACATTTGAAGTTATTTATATGTTTAGTTTTATAATTTTTTTTTTACAGTTGATGGATACAATATATGGACGCAGGTGGTTACTGAAATGAGGCAAATGACTTCGTTTTGTGAACCAGTAAGCATAATTTGCAAAATAATTGCCAAATACCTTTTATTGGTTACCAGATACCGCAAAAGGTTACCAAATACCGTTTATTGGGTACCAAATACCGGAAAACAGTAATTTATATACCGCAAATACTGACGGTATTTATTAACCTTTTTGCGGTGAAAAGTAACTATTAAACGGTATATGGTAACCAATAAGCGGTAGTTGGTGACTATTTGACGATGAAAAATAACTTTTTGCAGAAGCCTTATTTGCAAAATGGTTATCGAAATACCGTTATTAGTTACCTTTTACCGCAAAAGGTTACTTAATACCGTTGATTAGTAACTATATACCGCAAATACTGACGGTATTTAATGACCCTTTTGCGGTGACCAGTAACCTATAAACGGTATTTGGTAACCCTTTTGCGGTACAAGATAACCCATAAACGGTAGTTGGTGACTATTTTGCGGTAACAGTTTTCTTTGTCAATTGTATTCTCAGATTTATTTATATTGTAGTCCTGTGGTGTTGAGTTGTTATTTTAATGTTATATTTCACATGGCTATAAACGGGGAGGTTTGGCATGCCACAAAACCAGGTTCAACCCTCCATTTTTTCCTTAAAAAATGTCCTGTACCAAGTCAGGAATATGGCCATTGTTATATTATAGTTTGCTTCTGTGTGTGTTACATTTTAACGTTGCGTCGTTTGTTTTCTCTTATTTTTTAGTGTAAATTCACATTGCGATAAGACGTGTCACGGTACTCGTCTATCCCAAATTCATGTATTTGGTTTTGATGTTATATTTGTTATTCTCGTGGGATTTTGTCTGATGCTTGGTCCGTTTCTGTGTGTGTTACATTGTAGTGTTGTGTCGTTCTCTTATATTTAATGCGATTCCCTCAGTTTTAGTTTGTTACCTCGATTTTGTTTTTTGTCCATGGATTTATAAGTTTGAACAGCGGTATACTACTGTTGCCTTTATTTTCAGATTTAAATATGTTGTTTCTGATGAACAAAATAGAGGTCAAGTTCGATATTAATGATTGTCACTTTTACCGTTCAGGAGTTCTGGCATTTCAGTGTTGGCATGAAAATTAATTATATGGTTATTTTATAAATTTACTGTCATAAAACTTTGTACTATTTGGCTTTATAACTATTATGGTATAGCCAGACTATTTGCTGGGTAACAAATGAAGATTCAAGTCGGTATAAAGTTTAACAATTTAATAAACGATCCAACAAGAATATAAAAGATGTCACAATATTGAGTCCGGTGTTTACGGTTTAAGAACCTATCCAAAAACTGAATATAAATTATTTCTCAAAAGTATATAAAACAGAATGACAAAGAAATACATGTAATTAGGGATTAAGCAATTATTGTCCATTGTTCAGATAATCTGCTAAAAACTGTCTTTGACACGTAGATACGAAGTCCATTATCGGATTAGTAGAAACATACATTTTAAACCAAAGATAATTGTGTGGGAATATTTGAGCTAATAATGACAATTAAAAGATATAGTAATTAAAGTCAGAAAGTTGATAGTCCAAATAGTTAGCATGCTTCTCGTCCGGTCATATTTGCCCCTCTCGTCTAGAATCACGTCCACGGGATTTGAATTTCATAACTAATATCGTCTTCCACGGTATTGATAGTTAAGCCTGTTTTGATGATAATTTCCTGAATTTGTTTGAGTGTTGATTTTCAATTGTTCTAGTTCATGTTCGTAATTTTTGCAAATTGCCTTTAAATCAAGTTCACTTTTTCTAACTGCATTGTACATTTCTGAAACATCACTACACTGTAATTTCCAATTTTCTTTTTCTACTTTAATCTCAGTGATATAGTCTGTAATTTTGTCGTGTCCTTTCTCATATCGTTGTACGGTGCTCTCCAGTTCTACAATTTTAGCGTCTCGATTTTTAATTGTTTTTCGAAGCTTTCGAACGTTTTCTTGTTCTTCTTGCAATTCCATTAATGTAGATGTATGGTTGAAACTTTCGTCTCCCAATTGCGTTTTTAAAGTTTCAATTTGGTCCCTTAGAAAACAATCACTATTGATAGTTGAAATGAAGACAGTATTCCCGGTTTTGTTAAATGGAAGTTCCTGAAGTGTCCGTTTTCGATCGAAATAATCTTGAAGTCTTTTAGAATCTCTTTCCTTTTTCTTAATTGATTTCTTATTGTTACAATTTTCCGTTTGTGTCGAAATTGAAACAGTTTTAGGCTCATTCTTATGAATTTTAACTCGGCCAACACGAGTGAAGCACTGTCGAGCAAAATGTCCTGGTTTTTGACATTTAAAGCATTTTGAATTTCTGGCGGCACACAAACTCTTGTTGGTATGTTGTTTTCCACATTTTCCACACATTTTAATAAACTCTCTTCTTTCTGGAAAAAAGCGATACGGCGTATAATTCCACATCCATTCTGGTCTTAAGGAATATCCGTAATTATAATCCATTGTATTAATAGTACTGTCCAAATATAGTTCGTCCGAAATATGATAAATCTGGGGTAAACTAGTCACTTGTCCTTGGGGAAATTTCGCTTGGCTGCGGAGGTAACGGAATCTTGTGTTGATCTATAAAAGATAACACTCACGAGTCTCTAAACACCATGTATAGCCAGACTATTTGCTGGGTAACAAATGAAGATTCAAGTCGGTATAAAGTTTAACAATTTAATAAACGATCCAACAAGAATATAAAAGATGTCACAATATTGAGTCCGGTGTTTACGGTTTAAGAACCTATCCAAAAACTGAATATAAATTATTTCTCAAAAGTATATAAAACAGAATGACAAAGAAATACATGTAATTAGGGATTAAGCAATTATTGTCCATTGTTCAGATAATCTGCTAAATAGTTATCAAAGGTACCAGGATTATAATTTAGTACGCCGACGCGCGTTTCGTCTACATAAGACTCATCAGTGACGCTCATATCGAAATATTATAAAGCCAAACAAGAACAAAGTTGAAGAGCATTTAAAATCCAAAATTCCAAAAAGTTGTACCAAATTTGTCTAAGGTAATCTATAACTGGGATAAGAAAATCCTTAGTTTTTCGAAAAATTCAAAGTTTAATAAACAGGAAATTTATAAAAAAAAATGACCACATTATTGATATTCATGTCAACACCGAAGTGTTGACTACTGGGTTGGTGATACCCTCGGGGACGAAACGTCCACCAGCAGTGGCATCGACCCAGTGGTGTAAATAGTTATCAAAGGTACCAGGATTATAATTTAGTACGCCGACGCGCGTTTCGTCTACATAAGACTCATCAGTGACGCTCATATCGAAATATTATAAAGCCAAACAAGAACAAAGTTGAAGAGCATTTAAAATCCAAAATTCCAAAAAGTTGTACCAAATTTGTCTAAGGTAATCTATAACTGGGATAAGAAAATCCTTAGTTTTTCGAAAAATTCAAAGTTTAATAAACAGGAAATTTATAAAAAAAAAAATGACCACATTATTGATATTCATAAAAACTGTCTTTGACACGTAGATACGAAGTCCATTATCGGATTAGTAGAAACATACATTTTAAACCAAAGATAATTGTGTGGGAATATTTGAGCTAATAATGACAATTAAAAGATATAGTAATTAAAGTCAGAAAGTTGATAGTCCAAATAGTTAGCATGCTTCTCGTCCTGCTTCTCGTCCGGTCATAATGGTCTGAGCGTCACTGATGAGTCTTATGTAGACGAAACATGCGTGTGGCGTATTAAATTATAATCCTGGTACCTTTGATAACTATTTACACCACTGGGTCGATGCCACTGTTTCGTTTCGTCCCCGAGGGTATCAACAGCCCAGTAGTCAGAACTTCGGTGTTGACATGAAAATCAAGTATATGGTCATTTTATAATTTTACTGGCATAAAACTTTTGGATTGGATCCTCAATTCTCTTCATCTTTGTACTTGTTTCGCTTTATAACTATTTTGGTCTGAGCGTCACTGATGAGTCTTGCGGTATTAAATACTGCAAGACTTAACACAAAATAAGTGATTCACTTGATTATAGCGTTTCTAATGATATACTTAAACACATCAGCCACATTGTTAATGGGACGAGTAGGACGAAAAAGTGTGTAATAGACAAACGGACAACCAGTCATGCCTCCTTTATGAGGAAGAATATACAATTGAATATGATTATGAACCCACCTTGACAGAGGTAGGTTTTTTCTAAGGTGCTGGTTTTCTTAAACTTTCTTCTCCAGAGGAAAATATCTCATTAAGAGTAAATGGCATTTCAATTCACGTCAAACTGACAAAGACACAATCTGAAAAAAAACATTGTTAATGAGGCTTTTAATATTCTTTGTAGATATACAATATACAACATAATTTCAAAATACATGGCTAAAATTCAGTCAGATGACGGAATCATATCCGGACTCCTTTTTTGTCGTTTTTCAAAATAACTCAATCTGAATAATCACAAGAATGGATAACAAATGCGACTATGCATGTTACCTATAGGACACAGAGGTATGATGATTGATTTATTGTGGAAGGGAGAAAAGCGACACACAAAATGAGGTCTTCTCGTTTAAAAGTATAGATACACTTAAACTATAATGCTTAGGAAAACTAAAATTCGTTAAATTTAATTGCAATTGTTTTTTAAACACAGACATTTTCAAAACCGGAAGTGGGAAACAGGGGGTGTCGTGGAATTCTTATTTGCGCTGAAATGCGCAGCACACAAGCCACCTTTAGTAAGATTGTGTGTACAGTTTATACACTGATTTATTACTTTTAATTTTTTTCATAAGTTCTCTGTTTTCAAGATGTCTGAAAATTACCAATTTTCAAGGCAAAAATTCGTATTTGAGGTCGAATCAATTAATATTTTTTTAAATTCGTCTGCAAGACATGCTTCTTATCTGTCTTTAGATGCTCACGTTTTACGCGAGATCACAAATTATAGCCAATCAAAAGAAGTTTTACTAAAGGTATCACGGCAGACACACCAAGATGGCGGAGGTAAATTGAACGCAACATATTTTTCTGATGTCGCTTCAAACAACTCGTTGTCCTTGTTTATAATAAGACTGAAACGGTAAAAAATTGTTATATTTGATTACTTTGATTATTATCTTTCTATTGATATAACCATGAAGAAAAGAACTGTAAATTTCATTGAAGGCATTTTTATCAACTGTTGATTTCGTACTGTATCAGAAGGTAAATTACCAATAGTATTTGTCCGCTGACCTCCCTATCCCTCAGTTCTACCCCTGCCGTTGAATATGCCAATATAGCAAGCCGCATCACATCCGGAGTTAATGCTGGTGAAATTCCTCCTTTTTCCTTGACATTACTTTTTACTTTGACCTAATGATTTCAGATTGTTTTTAGGTTCAAATCTAGTAGCTTAAGCCGATACCTAATAATTGTAATTTGCCCCATCATACTTTAAACGACAAAATTATTTTATATTTACCTGTGAGACATAAAGCGCGATTTTACGCAAGTACTTAAAATCATTCAATCCTTTATGGGTTGAATTTACATAGATAAATGAAATCGTATAATAAAAAAGCAAAATGAGGATGTTCAAATTGAATTTTTATGCCCCACCTACGATAGTAGAGGGGCAGTGGCGGATGCAGGAATTTTCGAAAGGGGGGGTGCTAACCCAGGGCACCCAGGGCAAAGGGGGTGCAAAACATATGTCCCGATACAAATGCATTGATCGGCAAAAATAAAGGGGGGTGCGCACCCCCGGAACCCCCCCCTGGATCCGCCACTGAGGGGCATTATGTTTTCTGGTCTGTGCGTCCGTTCGTTCGTTCGTCCGTCTGTCCCGCTTCAGGTTAAAGTTTTTGGTCAAGGTAGTTTTTGATGAAGTTGAAGTCCAATCGACTTCAAACTTAGTATACATGTTCCCTATGATATGATCTTTTAAATTTTAATGCCAAATTAGAGGGTTTACCCCAATTTCACGGTCCACTGAACATAGAAAATGATAGTGCGAGTGGGGCATTCGTGTACTGGGGACACATTCTTGTTGTGCTTCTTTTTTATTACATTTGTTTGTTTTTATTGTGATTAAGATGATATATTGTTAACTACTGTACCCCTATTTTTGACATTTTTACCTATTGTGTCAGTTTGTTTTGTAAATGTCCAATGAAGATAGTCACATTTTTAATGAAGTGAGCAATTTAATTAATAATTTAAATGTTATTCGAAAACAACTAATAGAAACTTTTCTTTTTGACAGTAAAATATGCAAATTTATATACTTTACCGTCAAAAAGACAGAGGAATAATTTAGATATTTGTAATTTTAGCTTCTTATTGTATGATCATAAAAGCACCAGGGGAAAAACCGGAATATTTAAATTCAGTTTCCTATATTTTTCATGATCACTGTATTTGTCAAAGTTGAAACATAATACACATGCATTATTTTATAAATATACATTAGTGTGTCTTTCTTTTCAATGATTTTGTAATCATTTGTACCAAATTTAACTTGTGATAATTCTGCCTGTAATGGGCGTAAATATAATATAAATTATATTTGATTTGATTTGATCATTGCTGTCAATATAATGGAATTTGTCGCAACTGTCATATGCAACTATTCCAGTCATAATTACGTTCGATAACTCTGCATATTACTGGTTTAATTAGGATGTAAAATTTACTGGTTACCCCATGAATGATTTAAAGAAAAATAAAAAATATAGTTATTTCATCTCGGTTAATTATAATATCCATTCGTGGTCTTCTTTTATAAATATAAAAAAAATATCGTAAGGAATTTCATTGAGAATCGGACAACACTTATTAATCTACATAGGTATTGTCAAAACTTACATCGTGATCAGGTGCCATATTTGTTTTCTTTGATCACGTCGATGTTATGACTAAAATATCTCCTTAATCTACCTATACGTCTTTGGCCATCATTATAGTTACAATATTAACGTGTCATATTTAATTGCAATATAAACAGTGAAATTAAATTGAATTATTTGCATGGACAAAATAAGTGTCGAACATCGTCTACGTTTGAAAATTATTTGGTCGCCATTTTTTTCAAAACAATATAAACAAAAACAGCATGTATCAGCTATACCTAAAGGAACAAATGTTTAATTCTAGAGGCTGCTTTAATGTAAGACAATAACTTAAAACGCGAGCATTCAAAGTATTTGATTTTCATTGGAACAATCTTACAAAATATATTTTTACCAAGTCGGCCCACGCTGTCAATGTGGTCGCCATTTTGAAAAATAATACCAGATTTTCTGAAAATAGCTAATTTTCAAATCAATTTGGAAGGGACATAATAAAAAATTAAACTATTGCACCTACGATATTTCAAATATTTTTGAATGTAGTGATAAGAACATATTCCCACAATTATTCCATCAGTTTTGTATAAATCGCAATTTCATGTTTAACAAGACAGAAAATACAATATTTATCGGAGTTGTATGATATAACATGGGAACTTATCGAGGCAACAAGACAAATTTTCAAAAGCATTTGGAAGGGAGAAGACCAAAAATTAAACTGTTCCAAAAGGCATAAATATCTTTCTAAATATATATGAGGAATTAATAAATGTCGTTTTCTTTGAACCAGAGATATTGTGCCTTGATTTTTTTTCCTATTGTTTCTTTTTGATTTGTCCATCCCAAGGAACTTTTGAATTATGGAATTGGTCCCTGTTCTTATGAGGAACTAATATATATTCCCACACTTTTTGTATCATGAACTCAAAGTAATTTATTTTATCGATTCCTGAAAGCCCCTGTGCATTTCTATATATTTTACTTGGGCTTGATACGGGTGATGTGTGACGTCACGAACGTCACGTGATGACTGCTATAGTTGGATATGCATGCAAGTGAGAGATTTAGCTAGCTATAAAACCAGGTTCAATACACCATCTTCTACATATGAAAATGTGTGACAGTTGTAAATTCATTTGGTGTGTTTGAGCTTTTGATTTTCCATTTGATTAGGGACTTTTCAGGTTGAGTTTTCCTCGGGAGTTCATTATTTTTTAGGTGAACCTTTAGACAAACAAACGACTTTCAAATAACATGTTTTTTGTTAAATTGTGAATTCAAAATGGAACCTCATTAACTTCCAAATGTTTCAGATAAATCGAGCATGGACTAATTTAGAAACATTATCTAATCACTTGTTTGCAGACATTGGGAAAACCTTCAAATTAGATTTCCTTAACTATAAATAAGTTTCTTTGATCCTCGAAAATTAGTATCCACGAAAAGAAAGAATCCATAGTCTGGTTAAGTGTGTTTTTGAATCATGTAAATAGATTTTAGGCAATAATAAAAGTAACCTGTGTTGGCATTTAAATAGGTCATCCATTCTCCTCCATGAACGAGGATCTGCTCCTTGTTTAACACATCAGATCCTTTTAATAAACTATACTTTGCAAAATTGAGATCTGTCATATTTAACAAAGTAATGATTGCAAAAGGACATCATCAGTCTCCAAAGCAGGTTTCTTGTGTCGTTTTCTTTGAACCAGAGATATTGTGCCTTGATTTTTTTTCCTATTGTTTCTTTTTGATTTGTCCATCCCAAGGAACTTTTGAATTATGGAATTGGTCCCTGTTCTTATGAATGCTGGAGTTGCAAAAACTAAATTCGTATGGTCCCTCTTCTTATGAATGCTGGAGTTGCAACAACTAAATTCGTAAGGTTCGTATATGATCATCATATTTTGAGGTCTGTTTGCAAATTCTATCATAACACCAACCAACCATCCAAATCACAGTTGTGGTGTTTACAATTTCTGACCAACAGAAAAAGATGATGTCTTATCCCTAATACATGAACCTTCTCTTCTTCACCATGGCTTAAGCATAATCTATTCTTATATATAGAATATTATACTGAGTGTAACATTAATACAAAAAAGGAGATACTGCGTATATAAGCTCATCAAAGATACCAGGATTGAAATTTTATATTTGCGCCAGACGCGTTTCGTCTACAAAAGACTCACCAGTGACACTCGAATAAAAAAATATTAAAAACGTTAAAAAAAAGTAAAAAGTTGAGCATTGAGGACAAAAAATTCCTAAAAGTTTTGCCAAATACAGATAATCACATAAGCAACACGACGGGTGCCACATGTGGAGCAGGATCTGCTTACCCTTCCGCAGCACCTGAGATCACCCCTAGTTTTTGGTGGGGTTCGTGTTGTTTATTCTTTAGTTTTCTATGTTGTGTCATGTGTACTATTGTTTTTTTGTTTGTCTTTTTCATTTTTAGCCATGGCGTTGTCAGTTTGTTTTAGATTTATGAGTTTGACTGTCCCTTTGGTATCTTTCGTCCCTCTTTTATAAGGTTATCGATTCCTAAGGTAGAACAGCCTTAATATTTAAACAAAAGTTTTTTAAACAGTTAATTTATAATTATGAACATATAATAACTCAATTCAACACAGAAGTGCTGAATACTGGGCTATTTACGTCAGGTTAGTGAGATAAGCATAAAAGCATGTATTGACCTATAATGGTTCACTTTTATAAATTGTTATTTGGATGGAGTGTTGTCTCATTGGCACTCATACCACATCTTCCTATATCTATAATAACCAAAAGACATTTTTAAGGTCAAATAGTCCATTCTAAATGGCAATTGATATTCTTTCTTGTGAGGGATGGATTTAGGTTTATAAAAAAAATAATTGTATAGGATGTCATAAAATATAGTGCTTCCATTCTACTTGTAAAGCGCTAGTCAAAACGGACCAACAACACATCTATGCAGCGCCACGACATGACATTTGGTCAAATTGCGGGTGATCTGTGATCGTCATACGACACTCGCACGTTATTTTAAGCATCATGACGCTGTCGTGTGTCTTGGGACGAAAATTGGACATGCACCTTTTTTGCTGTACAATTTTATGTCGTGAGAGTTTCTTACCATGGTCGTGCGATAAACACATTGTCTTTGGTACCAACATTAACCATTTTGATAAAACAATCGTACTACTGTCGTACGACAAATTCACGACTGTCGCAAGGCACTTGTGTTAAAGTCGCACGATGGTCTCACGAATACAAAAAAAAAACATTAATTGTATGTCGTACAACAGTGGTACGTTCGTCGTGCAACATATTTTCGGTTTATTTAGAAGAATACATTTCGGCGGGAATGAATGTTTAAAAAAAACCCATACCGTCTGCCGTTAAAGAGGATGGTTATTCCAACAGAATGATTACGATTATGAGAAGATACGAATTGCAAAATATGGTCCTGTTAGCGTTGGTTCGAGCAATAAAGGAACCAAAGAAATGCCCGACGTTGGTGGGCTAGGCCATGCATCGAACAGCGTCTGATGTTTGGGCAGTATAGAACACTGATGCAAGAGTTGGAGCGGGAATCTGCCAGTGGTTTCGTTGAATTCATGCGGATGAAGTCCGTCATGTTTCAAGAGTTTTTGTTGAGAGTCGCTCCTCGCATCACCAAAGGTCCACTGCGAGGCTGCCACACCCATCGTGTGACTGGACTGAAGCTGGCATAACCCTGCGCTATATGAAAAGTTACCGCAGCCTAGCATACTCCTTCCGTGTCCACCACAACACCATCTCAGGGGTCGTTGCGGAGATTGTGCAGGCCATCGTTGATGAATATCTTGGAAAGACGATGCCAACTCTAGATGGATGGCGCCAATTGTCAAACAGATTTCGAGCGCGGTGGAATCATCACAATTGCTGTGTGGCCATCGATTGCAAACATGTGACAATCAAGGCACCACAGAACACCAGAACCAAGCACTACAACTACAAAGGTAACTTTTCTATAGTTTTTGCCTTGTTTTTAATTTTTTGTTGATGTCTAGTTGTACATCATCTCGTTGTCCTCCACCCAGGCCGCATTTTTAACTCCTGTTCCTCAAAAATATCTTCTGGTAGGGCGATGTTAATAACAGTACCACCTCCGTTGTCAGGGGTCTTGTTCTTGGATTTCGCGTTGGTAACCACAGTTGTCTTCGCTCTTTGGAGACAGCACCTATATCACTGAACAATATTGAAAGCAAATGGCAAATGGGCCTTCTTTAAATACAAGTAGTTCTGAGTTAAACCTGCGAGTGGCCCACGACTTTTGTACACAGTGGCACGACAATTTCACACGCATCCCATGACATGAAAACCTGAAAAATAGCCCCAAACTACTCACGATTGTCGTACGACTGTCCCGCGACCAACTTGCGACAAACCCATCACAGTACAATAACAATTCTTATTTTCTGTCGTGTACCCATCGTGGACATATCGTAGCTGATGTGACCACTCGAAATATTTCTTTGACATTTTGGGTGACAGTGCCACGACAACTGTTTTATAGATCTTCCATGACAAAAAATCGTACGATATGTTGTGACCGGGGCTTGAGATAGCATACAGTAAATGTATGTCTTGCCAAAAACATTTCTGGAAGGGAGGCAATCAAGTTTGAAAAGGACAGACAACACCAACACATTCAAATGTAGTCATTTTGATTTCCAACTGAATACTTAAATGGTATAACCATTAATGTATATATAAACATGAATATATATGTAAAAATAAACAATGTGTCAAGTATTTATGGTTTATCCATATAACCAACCAGAGAAAAATACAATATAAACAAGAATATGTCCCTAGTACACGGATGCCCCATCCGCACTATCATTTTCTATGTTCAGTGGACCGTGAAAATGAGATAAAAAAACTAATTTGGCATTAAATTATCAATATCATACCATACGGAACAAGTGTACTTAGTTTCAAGTTGATTGGACTTCAACTGCATCTAAAACTACCTCACTAAAAACTTTAACATAAAGTGGGACGAACAAACGGACGCACAGACCAGAAAACATAATGCCCATAAATGGGGCACAACAATTATAATGTATTTGGACTCTGTGGAAATGTTAAACAGGTGATGTGTTACCATACAAGAAAAACATACATTAAACTGGTGTAGATGAGCAAACAGAAAAAAAACATACATTTTATTGGTGCTGTGGACAGGAAAAAAAAACCATGTAAACAGGTGTCGAAGACAAAAAACAATATGTAAAAAAGGATGTTGAGGACAAAAAAACTTACGTAAAACAGGTGATCAGGGGGGAAAACATACGTAAAACGGGTATTGAGGACCACAAAAATATATATACGTAAAATGCATGATGTGCTAGAAATTAACAGGCGTTTAAAACTTGAATTACCCGTAAAACGTGCGTTACATTATCACTGTACGCATCATTGACGTTGACACACGTATTACGTGCGTTTAATATGTGTTGCTCTCAATATGCGTTTTACGTACGTTTTATAACATTCGTAAAACCCATGTTGTACGCATGAAAATGGGTAAGCAATTTTTGCCGTGTAGGATCTACTGACAATAGTACAATATCCCCCAAGTGCGTTCCATCTAACACTACCATACACTCCTCTCTAAGCTGTTCAAATTGCTGCTGTAATTCTGCATACTTTTCCCTTACCATATCAAATCCCTTATCAGCCTGTCCTGTCCCCCAAATAGATTTAGGTCTAGTTTCTAAATTTGATAACGGAACCTTCATTTGAACTTCTCAGCTCAGTGTGCCTACTACAAGTTTAAAGGGGGTCGTCCCTACCCCCTGTATCAACACTCAATAGCCTACTATTGTTTCCGGTGACGCAAAATCTCCCTTTTCAAGTCTAAACTACATTTATGCTTTTACAAAATAAAACCCAATATCACTTTTGACTCGATATCCACCACAGCGATCTCATGTGTAATTGTAAAGAACAAATATCGAAAATAAAATTAGCCTTTCCTAGGCCGGGTACAGTATTATAATCGACCATTTTTAACCGACTTGTATTTTTTTCAATTCAGGTCTATCCGTGTCTGATATCTGATATAAATTCCTAGAATTTAAAACAGTTGTAATAGAACTTGTGTCAATCAAACAAGTAGTAGAAATACCAGCCATCCGTGAACTTACATACAAAGTTTAACTGAATTTACTACATTTGAAATATTTGCCACTGGTCGTTAAGCAACCAACAATCAATCAATTGCATTTCATTTTGAAATTGAAGGATTAATCAAGAGCTAGAGTATGATCTTGTTTGTATTCTGATTTAACTGGTACTGGCGTACCTTATTCTATAAATCCTTCTTTCTTTTATTACAATTTTTAGGATTACAATTTTTCCTAAAATGACCCTGTCCCCCATAATAGTGACACTTGTTAAAATTTATTTTACAAGAAGTCAATCAGGTAGTGTTAAATTAGGTCCGATAGAATAGGAGTTAATATTTGGTGGCATTGCTTCGGAAGATTTGGAATCAACTATAAGAAAACTGCAGAAATGTGAAAAACCACCGTAATATGTTGTCATACATATTGCAGGCAAAAATAGAATCAAGTTATAATTGAACTTCCATGGGCGCGGTAATTAGATTTTTCCCACAAGTGCAAAAGGTCGACCTCATTTTATGGAAAATCTAAATAAAACCATCCAATCACTTTCCTTGCTCACTTGCTCGGTGTCAAGGACGCCAAAAGCGTAGTAAATAATAGTAAAATGTCGTCTGTAACATTCTAAAATACAAAAATATCCGATACTTCGGAGGACGAGTTTGAGGGATTTTTGGAGGGTGAAGTAGAACTTGCTTGTCAACGGTATCAAATGCAATTAGCTCAAAATGACATAGGTGATGTTTTCATGATCAGTGATTTTGAAAGTGAACTTTCAGACAAAAATAACGATGAACCACAAATGGTATGTGTAAATAATGCCGGTGATGCCCCCAACAATGATGGATGGCACCAAGATTTTGATATTTTTGAAAGAGGTCTCCCCCATCTATTCCAGCCTAGAAGTTATACTGGCCCACAATACATATTAGGCCCAGAGAAGGATATCATTGAATTTTTTCAACTGTTCCTATTGTCATGGAGTCATTTTGGACCTCATTTTATATTTTGGTGAAAATTTAGTTTTCAGCAAAAAGGCAAAAGTTTAAGATATTTTATTTATTTAAAGATCATTTCGAAGATGCAGTATTAATTAAAAGTATTTTTTGTTTTATATTCGTTCATTATTGTTGAAGGAAATCATTTTTATATTCTCGAAACATTTAAGATAATATCTCACATCTGATAGATATTTATTTTGGCATTTGTCACTTTAGATTTTCTCTTTGTTAGGCTTTATTTTTATCAATTTAAGATGTTTAGCGACAAGCTAAGTGGACACAATTAGACATGTTTTTTTTACTAATTCTATTGTCCGGTAAACACAAACAAGTTGTTGTGTAAACAACATATGTCTAGGTAACCTGGTCAATTAGGGTTCTTTGTCCTGTCCAGCAAAGACCTTTCCACGCCCCTTTTTACCCCAAAATATCAGGGTAACTAAGATAGCTCGATTGTTTAACGAATCTGATTGGTCGAACCTGAAACAGTAACGCAAAATCGAACAAGTGAATTTCGGTCCCTAAAGTGGCATTATCGAATGCGCTTTAGAAGATATAACATCTAAAACCAACTTCACTGTGTTTGTTATAACTGTTTTCAGGTGAGTCAAGTATTTTTATTTATTACTTTATTTAATTGCATCATGAAACTTCGTTAAGTTTCATTTCCATTTTATTTTAGTAAAGTTAAAGTTAATTATCAATAAGTTCTGCAAGTAAAGAAATCAAGACCAAATTGTTGTTTCTCGATCAGTGTAAATAAATGTATATATGTTCAAAAAAAGGTTGGTTTATTCTTCACAAACTTTCTACACTCAAGGGTATTTTTAAACGCGTTATAGAATTATGTTTTACGCTCGCATGTTGGAAATGATAATTTTAACTTATCGCTTGTTCATACTTAATACGATTTAAGGTCAGTTCCGCAAGGATAAGAGATTGATTATTTTAATAAACGCGTTATGCGTAATTTTCACATGTGTATGTTAATTTAATGAGAAATTATTTATCGTAAACTATTCTTGTCGTTTAGTCCTATTTTATTATGAGTCATGAATTTTTGATACAAAGCAAGCTCGTATATTTTAATAGCTAGTTTTCCCCAATTCATATTATATAGTTTCATATTTATATTATTTGCATATTCGCGATTAGTTTCGTAATGCTAAGTTTAGTCTCGATTTCGAATATTTCTCAACCAATGCTCATTGTCGGAATTGATTATTTTTGGGTGGATAGGTTTATAGTTTTAAGCTTTTACAAGCGCCATATATGCTCTACCATGTTTATATTTCGAAAGATACCAGATCTCAATATGTTCTTACATATGTACATCCCCCTAGTCAAAATATTATATACTCATTATTTTATGCTGTTCGGCACGTGCTTTATGCTCTGTTAGGTTCAAATAGTCGGTCTCGCATTATGCTCATATATTTAATATTAAGTCTGCATCTTGCTCATATATTTGAATGCTAAATAAGCTTTTATTTATAAGAAATATTATAAGCATACGTGTTCGTCAGTTTAAATGCATATGCTCATGCATTTACATAAAATTTGTATACTATATTATTTGATCATTTATATGAATTATATGTTTCTATTATTTTTATTATATACTATTATATTGTGTAAAATATATATAAGATTATCGAATGCGCTTTAGAAGATATAACATCTAAAACCAACCTCACTGTGTTTGTTATAACTGTTTTCAGGCCCTTACCCATACTCATTAGTCCGTAAGGTGTGCTGTTGGTTAAGTCCAACCATAACAGGCAAACGACAGTCCACTCAACCCTGCATCCGACGAAACCTGATAACAGTCAGAAACCCAATTCTGATACATCTCCCCCCAATACGAGACTTGAATGTTTAATATACTAGAATGATTTACTCCTTGTGTTCACTGTATATGGTATATGAGGTTGCTGTCTTTGTTTCAACATTTTCCTTTTTTAAAATTTTTTTTAAAGTCAAGACCTCATCCATTGCCTTATAGTTGTGCAATTTTCCAACTAATGCATCATAGTGACATATTAATTTCATATATCCTTTACTGTTGATATTAGCCATTGATTAAGCTATGTAAATTGTTCTATCGGAAGAGGTCACTCGCAACTTTGTTGTTGTTTTTTTTTTTTTTGGTTCGGCTAGCATAATCAGAAGTGGACCCAGGAGCTTTCAGAGAGGAGGCAGTGAATTGTGATTTAGGGGATATGATAGGTGACAAACGTTATATTATGATAATTTTACTTGTTTTTCGAATAGTCTAAATAGAGTAGGACTTGTGAACCCCATATCCTTTACGGATCCACTTTTCTAATAACTAAAAATACTGTTCTAATCCTTGTATGATTTTTCGTTGATATTGCTAGTATAAATAGGCATTGATTTCTTTTGATATACCTGTAGTAATGGACAGTTTTCCTTTTTCTTGACGGGTAGACATGGATAAGGAGATATAAAACTCAGTTTTCATTTTTTTGCTACGCCGTTAAAAGATGTTACAACACTCGGCTGCCAATAAAAATTTCAAATATTCGGTAGGATGTATGTCTATTTTAAAAATTTAAGATTTGTGGAGAAAAAAATCATAGATATTCCAAAGAAAAACTGACAACGCAGTGAAAGCAAACGAAAGACAACTACAAGCTTAACTAATTATAAAAAAGAAGATGTGGTATGATTGCAAATGGGACAACCGTCCACAAGAGACCAAAATGACACAGAAATTAACAACTATGGGTCAACAATGAGCAAAGCCCATACCGCATAGTCAGCTATAAAAGGCCCCGAAATAACACTATCTAACAACCTTATACAAATTATAATTGAGAAAACTGAGTTATGCAAAGATGCAATTAGATATAAATCCTGACTAAAACAAATCAGCTTGGTCTTGTCCCTCATTGCCTGAGATGAAGGCTTTTCTTGGTATTAATTACCTTATAGGTACTAATGTAAAGCTAGACATAAAATCATATTGGTCTAAACATTGCTTAGAAACCCCATATTTTGCCAGTTTTGACACGTGACAGATTTATGCAGATAATGAGATATCTGCACTTCACTGATCCGCACCAGAGAGTTCCGCAAAGAGGGGAGGCTAATCATGATCATGGTACTTACAAAGTCAGATACATTATGGACGCCCTTAACAAACAAATGAGAGACCAATATATACCCAAACGAGAGGTGACAATAGATGAGTGCATGATACCGTACAAAGGAAGGGTTGCATTCAGGCAATACATGCCTGCTAAACAAACGAAATCGGGCATAAAACTTTGGGCATTGACAGAGTCTGACACTGGATACTTGTCGTATTGTGAGATCTACTAGGGCAAGACGGATCGAACACATGTAGGGTTGACCAGCACCATTGTTATATCTTTTTTTTATCCAGACAAGGTTACCATGTTTACATGGAAAATTACTTTTCAAGTCCTGCATTGTTTACTAGTTTGTTTGAAAATTTTGACACTGGAGCTTGTGGAACTGTCCGTCACAACAGAAGAGGCTTGCCAAAGGATTTGATGAAAAAGAACCCTGTTAATTTTACACAGAGAGGAGATAGTCAGTTTAGGCAAAAGGAGGCATTATATAAATTACATATTTCTTAATAGTACTTTTTAAAGAAAGATGTCATTTCATATATAGGTGTAAAGATGTATAGTTGTGACGACAAAATTTGACATTAATGTTCTTTTCAACTTTGAGCAGGAAGAGAGCAGCCGTAAAATAATTAGAGAGAGAAGTATTTTATCAAATACAGCTAAAGCAATATATTCCTAAGGTAGAAAACCCTTGGTATTTCAAAAGTTCAAAGTTTTGTTAACAGCAGTATACTACTGTTGCCTTTATTTGTCACAAAAGTGCTGACTACTGGAGTGGTGATAACCTCAGAGAATAAAAACTCAATCAGCAGTAGCATCGAACAAGTGGTTGTAAATTAACTCATCATAGTACCAGGAAAGGAATATTTCATTTGCGCCAGACGTTATTTTCTTAAACAAAAGATTCATCAGTGACGCTCGAGTCAAACAAAGTACGAAGTTGAAGAGCATTGAGGACCAAAAATTCCTAAAAGTTTTGCCAAATACAGCTAAGGTAATATATTCCTGAGGTAGAAAACCCTTAGTATTTCAAAAATTCAAAGTATTGTAAACAGTTAATTTATAATTGTAACCATATCAATGAGAACCTGTGTCAATCAAACAAGTAGTAGAAATACTAGCCACCCAAAATTTACATACAAAGCATTATTGAATTTTCTACTTTTCATTTTAAAATTGTTGGTACCGTCATCAGGATCAGGCGCCACTGGAGTAGGACCCGTTACGCTGGCCGTGTCTGGTTTCCCGTAGTAACTCTAGATTAGGTAGCAATACACAGCTAGGAGTTTGGTCTCTTATTTTGGCCCCGGTGGATTTTTCAAATATGAATGTTATTGTAAAATAAAATTCATTTTTAGACAGCTGAGTACTAATTTAGCCTTCGAAGATGGTTTATAAGAACATCAAGACTATTTTTTACATGTTTTATGGGCTATTTTCTGTTTGACTCGCCGTATTTTCATAGCTAAACGGACTATAGGTCCAGAAATTAATGTAATGTTTACAAACACTTTTTTTCCACACGAAGTTTTTGACACAATTTTTTTCAAAAATGAGACGAAAGACATATGGTTTTCATTGGATTTATTGAAAGATATATGCAAACAGTTTCAGAAAATCTATGACTTCAAGTGATTGAAATTCTACTTTTGGCCAAATTTTGGGGAACTATGTGCAACCTTCACCTTTTTTTGCAATATTTTATAAAAAAAATCAAATGCATATTTTGCCATAGATACACCCAAAAGAAATTATATTTTACCATTTTATGTACTGGATATAAAATCTATGGAAGATTCTGATTACATACATATGCACATATATAACACAAACAGTAAGCTTAATATTGCAAGAAAGCAATGGAAAAGGGAATGGGAAAACTTATAAATAATATTTTTTCCTAACTGTTTATTGCTACCTTACTGTTTGTATTCTGATTTAAAAAGTAAAATCACAAAAACACTGAACTTAGAGGAAAATCAATGAATTCGGAAAGTCCATAATCACATAGCAAAATCAAATAACATAAAGCATCAAAAACGAATGGACAAGAACAGTCATATTCCTGACTTGGTACAGGCATTTTCAAATGTACAAACACATTCATTGATTTGTGTGTCTGACGTCAGAAAATTTTATACGTCACATAGATTTGTCGTTCAATGTGCATACAAACAATTTTAAAATTTACATAGGCAATGTTAGCATGTTTTAACTCATATATTGGGGTTAGACAAGGGGATGTTTTAAGCCCTGCCCTTTTTAATCTATTCATAAATGATCTACCTAACTGTTTACTAAATTGTCCTGATAGTGTAAAACTCAGCACTAGTCGCATAGACTGTGTTATGTATGCAGATGATGTCATTGTATTTTCTGATTCTGCAGATGGACTTCAAAAGCGCTTGAAGGCATTGGAATCATACTGTGATATGTATAAGCTTAATATTGCAATGTAAACTTTAAAAAAACTAAAGTCTTAATCTTTAATAAAAGTGGACGCCACATAAAAGAACCATTTTATTTTAAAAGTGAATTAATTGAAACTAAATAAATCTTTAAAAGCTTCATATAAACTTAATAGATGTTTATCTGGCTCAGATGCTAGTATTAAAACAAATTTACATCTGTTTGACCATACCATTAAACCTATTATTTTGTATGGCTCAGAGATATGGGGAATGTTTAAAACCAACTCTGCTTCCTGTAAAAAAGATGCTACAAATGTGCTTGAAAAAATATACCAGAATAATGTTGCTGATAAAATGAACTTAAAGTTCTGTAAGCATATTCTAGGCTTAAATAATAAAAGTACAAATGTTGCTGTACAATCAGAATTAGGTAGATTTCCTATATATTTTAATATTGTTATATCTATGATAAGCTATCTGCATAGATTACATCATTATAACTCAAATTTATTGAAAGAAGCGTTTTTATGTAACAAAGATATGCATGAAAATAACACTATAACATGGTATTCCTCTGTTAAATTTATTTTACAAAAGCTTGAATTGAAAGAAACATATTGTATTGATTATTCAATTAATAGATTAAAACAACTTATTATGAAAAAGTTAAAGACATTATTTTTAAAAGCATGGTTCAATGATAAAGATAATGTTAATGGAAAGCTAGATACATATTTTTCTCATAAAAGTAATTTCCAAATGGAAAAATATCTTGATATTCAAAGTTTTCAATCAAGACAAATTTTATGTAAATTTCGCATAAGTGCTCACCAATTAAGAGTAGAAAAAGAGCGACATAAGAACAAACCTATAGAAAGGTCACAGAGGACTTGTAATTTATGTTCTCATAATGATATTGAAGATGAGTTTCATTTTTTAATTAACTGTCCATTGTATAATCAATGTAGAGAATCACTGTTTGCACAAGCTCATGAACACTGTCAAAATTTCAATAACTTGGACTGCAAATCAAAATTTTTATGGTTAATGACCACTGAAGATCAACATATACTGAAAAAGTTATGCATTTTTCTTATCCAGAGTTTTCAATTGAGATCCACAAATTCTGTTAATGGCTAAATCTCTTTTAGTTTATCTATATATATATATTTTAAATTCAAAAATTTAATTTAAGTGCACATTTCTCTATGTGTATGCATATTTCTTCTATTATTATGTAAATGCTTATAAACAAACTGCAGTAAAACTCTAAGGTGCTTATCATATTCCTGCAATTGTCAAAAAATATAATTATATACATAAATATCTAGTAATTGGTTGCTGTGTGTACATGGGAGAAAAATACCCTTATATCTAATCAGTTGGGGCTGCATATCATTTGTATGCAACTCAAAACACCATATCTGTTTAAAGGGGAATAATCCTTACAAAATTGATTGATTGTCTCCCATATTACTTTCTATTCCATGTGCATGCAATAACTGTCCAGAGTTCTATTGTCATGTATTTCATTTTATTATTTCATTGTTATAACAAATCATTGTAATCATTGTATGAAATTTAAAACCCGCAAGGGTCCATAATTGGATTAATAAAGTATTCTTATTCTTATTCTTATTCTTATAGGGTTAATAAAGTTATATATGGAATTTATAAGAATCAACAAATAGTTAATTCCACTACGCGATTGTATGATTTTGACGTTCATGGTTCAACGTGTTTTGTAATTCATAATAGAAATATATCATAATGACATAAAAAAGAACAATATCATACTGACGGGATCTTTTAAAGTACAGAGTCACGTTATAAGAACCAATTTGCAAAGAAATACAAAAAGTCTCATAAACAAAACACGCCACCGAAAAATGAAAGACAATACAAACACATTGACGAGATGTATAAGTACCAAGCCACGTCAAACGGATATCACATAAAACCATTCAACAGTAAAAGTAATATTAATAATAGAACAAAGACAAATGAAAGAACAATAAAACACGTTGTTAAGATGATAAACAACATCAGTACGCAGAATCTATACATCAAGACCCTCGTGTATTATTTGCGAAGTTGATACGGAATATTTATCAACAAGGTCTTGGTACCTTCCGATGAACTTTTTTAGAAAAAAGGACGAGACGTTCTTTGACATACCCCTGGTTCATCAACTTTCTACTCAGACACTGATGACGTTTTACAAAGTCTTGAGTAGGAGCTGCAAGCTCTTAAATATCGAATAAGTTGGGAAATATATATTCCATATGCAGGTGAAGTTGGTATATTGCTACTAAGGTGGGGGAAATTTATAATTTCAAAATTAAAATCGTCTCGTTTGTCATAGATTCTGGTACTGAGATGACTGTGTAAGTCAAATTCAAGATATAAGTCTAAAAATGAGGCGGATGAAGCTGTGTCTGTTGTTTCTTTAATCTCTAGTTCTGGGGGATATATTAATGGAACCCAATCAGAAAAGTTCGGATTGATCATGGAAAGAACATCAAAATATCTGAAAGTGAAATTAAATAATCTGGCTTCTTTGATCCTCTTGTTTTTGACAAGTGTCTGGAGGAACTCCGATTCATAAGAAAATAAGAAGAGGTCGGCAAGAAGAGGCGCACAGTTTGTTCCCATAGGAATGCCGACAATTTGTTGGAAAAGCCTACCTCCAAACTCAACAAATATGCTGTCTATAAGAAACTTCAGCAAACTGACCACTTGTTTTTCTGTGTAGCATGTTTTACCTTTTTGTTTGTCTTATTAACGAAATATGCCTTATGAAATCCCAAAGTAATAAATTTATAGCGTAAGTTACTATTTTTATGTTGAAAGGCATTGTGGATTATTTCTTTAATATAAAAAAGAAGATGTGGTATGAGTGCCAATGAGACAACTATCCACAAAAGATCAAAATGACACAGACATTAACAACTAAAGGTCACCGTACGTTTTCAACCATGAACAAAGCCCATACCGCATAGTCGGCTATAAAAGGCCCCAATAAGAAAATGTAAAACAATTCAAACGAGAAAACTAATGGCCTTATTTATGTGAGAAAAAAAAATTGAACGAAAAACAAATATGTAACACATAAACAAACGACAACCACTGAATTACAGGCTCCTGACTTGGGACAGGCACATATACATAAATCATGTGGCGGGGTTAAACATGTTAGCGGGATCCAAACCCTCCCCTAACCTAGGACAGTGGTATAAGGCGATTTTTCAATTTCACATGGGGAATGGTGGTATACAGGGTTGAAAAATCAAAAGTTTTCATAGAACTTATTTCAGAAAAAGACCAAGATTTAAAATTGTCTAGAAGTTCTTTAGAATTTTTAAGAATCCACATATGGTTAATACCACTACGCGAGTAAACAGTTTCACAGTATTTCTGAAGACCCTCTTTCAGTCAATCTAATGGACAATTCTTTAGTGGAACATGAAGATGAGCCAGCAATATACCGTTGTTTGTACGGAATTTTATGAAGCTTTGGTATCCAATACAAACAAGGTAAGTCCTCCGATTTGGTGTTCAATGTAATGTTTATTGAAGCCATGAAGGACTTATGATTTGCTAAAATCTCATCCTTGTCAAATGATATGTCTTTGTATGTGGGATTACCTGATTGCTCCTTTATATCCAATTCGTTTACAAGACATTCGTAGTAATACGATTTACATACAAAGACAATATTATTTGAAGCTTTGTCCGCAGGAACAACAACATACTCATCACGAAGAGATGATAGACATTTCATGGCCTCTTTGTCTCTGAAAACAGACTTTGGTCGATCGTTCACACAGTTTTTCAACTTGTGAATGCGACGTTTTATCAGAGACCTTATAGTTTTAACCCATTCTGACAAAGTGTCCAATTCAACTTCTTCTCGCTTAGCCCATGCTCTGGCGTAGTCCTCAATGGGATCCATAATTATTTTGAAGTTATGGTTCCAATTGATGTGTTGTGGTTCTCTAAACTTAGGACCATGAGAAATCACCTTTCGGAGATTTTCATGTTGAATTTTGATTAGATATGTTATAACATGACCAGAGGGGCTGTAATAATAAGGCGAGTGGGAACAGTCACATGTCGGAGGTAATGGCGTACCTGATTCTAAATCCTTATTTCTTTTATTTCAATTTTTCCACAAAAAAATACCTTGTCCCCCACATTAATGACACTTGTTGAAATTTATTTAAACTGATAATAGTGTTTGGTTGACGTTAGTACTTCCTCAAAATCTGAAGTCTGAAATCTTGACAATGTTGCATAATGATTCCTATTTTGGTCATTTAGGAATAAACCGGGCTCTGGATAGTAACAGGTTGAAGTTTTTCTGGCCAAATTTAAAGCAGGATGTGACTGGGTGGTGCGAAACATGTTCAGTCTGTCAAAGGAGAAAATAAACTCATCATAGAAACCAGGCTAGACGCGCGTTGTGTCTATAAAATAGTCATCTGTGGCCGCATACAGCTAAGTAATCTGTTCCTGAGGTAGAAAACCGTTAGTATTTCAAAAATTCAAGTTTTGTAAACAGAACTCAGAGGAAAATTCAAAACCTAAAGTCCCTATTGAAATGGCAAAATTAAAAGCTTTAACACATTAAACGAATGGATAACAACTGTCATATTCCGGACTTAATGCAGGCATTTTCGTATGTAGAAAATGTTGGAATGAACCTGGTTTAATAGCTAGCTTAACCTCTCACTTGTATGACAGTCGCATAAAAAATCATTATATTGAAAACGATGTGTGAACAATCGAATTCCATTATATTGACAACGATGTGTGAACAAAACTAAAACACACAACAGTTAAAAAAAAGTCAGAAATAGGGGTACAGCAGTCAACATTGTGTTATAATCTTAATTACTATAAAAACAAACAAATATGTAAAAAAAGAAGCACAAAAAGGCTTATATCAAATTTATGTATGTATGTATGTACTATTAAATGCCTCCGATATCCGAAGAACCCCTCGAAAGCTGCGAGGGTACAGTGGCATCCATGTACACTCCCTAACGGGATTAATGGAGATGTGTCACTAACGTATATTTATACGACAATTATTTTTACACGGACAATCAATCCCCACCCAACACAAAGGGAGTGCTAGGACACCGGGAAGTCTGTTATTATGGTGGAGGAAGCCGAAGTACTCGGAGAGAACCACCGGGCCACTCGGTGGAAACAGACAAACCAGAGAGATATCAGAAAATTTTAACTATCTCATTTATTGCTTTTTTATTTTATGATTTTTTTTTATCTATGTTAAATCCAGCCATGAAGGATTGATTAGATTATGTATCAAAGAATCACAAAAGGCATTTAGGCAAAGCATTAGCATATATGAAAGACATGAATACAAAAATTATCAACAATAACACAATGGTGGGATGTATAAGTACAGAGCCACGTCATATGACGTGGCTCGGCTCTGTACTTATACATCCTACTTTAAAAATATATGTAAGTGTCCGTTGAAAGATATAAAGCTTACGTAACACTATAGTTATAAGATAAAAACGTACAAGGCTTGCACGTTTCTATCTTATTACTACAGTGTTGCCGCACGTATTGTGGAAGCATGATTTGACCTGCACGAAATGCATATATACCAGAAATGGTATTTTACACCCGCATAGCATATACTGCTATAAAACTCGTAATGCTAACAAATTTAAGAATTGTTCTTTAAATAGATCTTTTCAACTGAATAGACGTTTTTAAAAAACTTATAAGTATTATTATAATGTTTTATTGTAATAAATTGTTATTCGTTTGATTGTATTTTATTTATTTGATAAAGAGATTAATAACTTGATGGTGCACGAAGATATCATCGGCTGAGTATTCAGTGCTTCAAATTTGACATGATTAAAACTGATTGATTCTCGATTTAGTCTGGGATCCTGACACAATATTCTCAATACCGTAATTGGACTTCCGGTTCAAACAAAGCTTGTTCAAGGTGCTGATATGAAAAAAAGGCTAAAACTAGTAACTCAACTACTCTGCAAACTTTGCGAAGTCTTTTCGGAAATCTGTGCCCCACTTCTCCACACAGTGTGCTTCGTCTACAACTAGATGCGTCAGCATATACTAGCATCTTTCGTGTCTCATTTCCTTAAGTAAGCTTTTGTTTATCATTTGCTCTGGTATCCAATGAGGAACATTAAGGTCCCAGTGGTAAATTGTTTTACCACACCTTGGCATGAGCAATTTCTAGTACTAGTAGTTTTACATATACTATGTAGTCTGAATTATTTTCAATGCATTAATAAATTTCACAAAACCTTCGCAAGTCTACATGTCATCGTAAGTCCACCATCAATAAATGATAGCAATATACGTCGGATCACATTTGTTGTAGTCTTATACCGCAGTCCCACTAGTCCACCGTCGCACTACGATCTGTGAAAAAATTTTGACGATCGTGTAGATCGCAGTAAGGTCGTATCACGGTCGTGATGAGGTCTTCAAGATCGTGATGAGCGTGGCCAACTTTAAACATGTTAAAAACAATCATGGTGCGGTCGTGGCGAAATCAGGTTGTAGTAGAGGCGTAGTGGGAACGTACTAAGGTCGTGGTAAGATCGCAAAGGTCACTGTACCATCGTAGCGAGATTCTATTCTGAGAGACTGCGCTACGATCTCACAGCGACTTTATTACGACCTCACTACGACCATAACGTTCTCACCGCGACCCAACGACGCTTCCAATACGACTATACCACGTTAACACTACGCTGTTCAAGACTATAGTACGAATCTAACAATTAGGACTTCTTGTCCATTTTCTCTAACGACTCAACCATGCTTCACACCTCTGTGTCTTCTCTGCTATCTTTCACTTAAATATCGTTATTTGAGCTTGATGGAACAGCAATAAGTTGTAATTTAGGTTGGATTGGTCGGTCCGACATCTCTGCTGGATCAGGATTCGTAACTATCAGAGCTCTATGTCAACCATTACCACCCTACCCACGTGATTTCGGTGGCATGGTTGTACTGTTTCCGAGAAATCTACGTATTAATCAGAAATAGAAGGAGTGGAACTGTATTGATATGGAACACGATGTTGACGTTATTGCTGAGAACATAGTAAGATCGGCGAGAACGTAGTAAGATCGGTATGAACGTAGTATATTCGTTGTAAAAACGTGCTATAATCGTAGTAGAAGCGTGGTAAGATCGTGTTGCAGTCGGATAACTCGTGTAATGGTCGTAGTGATAACGTGATGAGCATAGAAAGATCTTGATAAGCGTAGTGAGGTCGTAGAATAAGCGCGGTGAGAACCTGGTATGATTGTAGCGGGATCGTTGTAGAAGCGTGAAAGCAACGATAATTTACATTTTCATGCCGCTCATACTGCGACCTCACCACGATCTGAATTTATTTTAGATCGCGGTGAGCGTGGTGCGATCGTGGTCTTGTGGGACTGGGGCTTAAGATAGCGATATTAACGTAGTATAATCGTGGTAAGAACGTGTTAAAATCGCAGTAGAGGCGTGGTATGGTCGTAGTGAGAACGTGATGAGCGTAAAAAGATCTTATTAAGCGTAGTGAGGAGAGAACGTGGTATAACCGTAGCGGGATCGCTGTAGAAGCGTAATGAGGACGTAGTAGCATCGTGAAAGCAACGAATAATTACATTTTCATGCCGCTCATACCGCGACATCACCACGATCTGAATTTATTTTAGACCGCGGTGAGCGTGGTGCGATCATGGTCTAGTTGGACTGGCTTATATAACAGTTAATGTTAAGCCCCAGTCCCACTAGACCACGATCGCACCACGCTCTCCGCGATCTAAAATAAATTTAGATCGTAGTGAGGTCGCGGTTTGAGCGGCATGAAAATGTAAATTTTCGTTGCTTTCACGATGTTACTACGTCCTCTCTACGCTTCTACAAAGATCCCGCTACGATTATACCACGTTCTCGGCCGCGCTTATTCTGCGACCTCACTACGCTTATCAAGATCTTTCTACGCTCTTCACGTTCTCACTACGACCATACCACGAGTTATCCGATTGCAACACGATCTTACTGCGATTATAACACGTTCTTATCACGATTATACTACGTTCATAGCGCGATCTTACTACGTTCTCAGCAATAAGTTCCATATCAATACAGTTCAATTCATTCTTTTTCTGATTAAATCGTAGATTTCTCGGAAACTATACAGTCATGCCACCAAAATCTACCAGAACACGTGGGCATGGTGGTAGGAGTTGGTGTAGAGGCAGAGGGAGCAAAGTAACGAATCCTGATCAAGCAGAGATGTCGGACCGACCAATCCAACCTAAATTACAACCTATTGCTGGTCCATAAAGCTCAATGACGATATTTTAGTGAACGATAGCAGAGATGACATAGATGTATCAATATTTATCGCTATTTTGTGCATTTTTCCTTGGATCTTTTTTTGTGATAATTTTTCATATCATGCTACTCGCTTGAGATGGAAAATTATCGCTAGAAACTAAGGAGCCACGTGGCGTTGCTAATGAAATTGACATGAAATTGACAACGTCGTCATAGGTAAAAAAGCGATAAACAGATTATCATTGGTCTAACCAACATCTATAAATATAAGGAGATGTGGTATGAGTGCCAATGAGACAACTCTCCATCCAAGCAACAATTTATAAAAGTAAACAATTATAGGCCAAGGTACGGCCTTCATCACGGAGCCTTGGCTCACATCAATCAGCACGCTATAAAGGACCCAAAATATTACTAGTGTTAAGCCATTTAAACGGGAAAACCAACGGTCTAATCTATATAAAAACGAGAAGCATGGTTGAGCCGTTAGATCAAATGGATAATTACATTCAAACAAACAAAATCTAGGGAGCTTTTTTATATATTTTATGTGACAATGAGAATGATGGTCGTAGTGTGAACGTAGTCAGGTCGTAAGAAGAGCGTGATGAGGACGACAAGGGCGTGCTAGAATCGTACTATGGTCGTGAACAGCGTGGTATAGTCGTAGTGGAAGCGTAGCTGGGTCGTAGTTAGGTCGTGATAACGTCGCTTTGCAATCGTAGCGCAGTCTCTCCGAATAGAATCACGCTTTCGCTACGATTGTACAGCGATCTTACTACCATCTTAGTGCGCTCTCACTACGCTTCTACTACGACCTGATTTCACCACGACCGCACCACGATTGTTTTGAACAAAGTTGGCCACGCTCTTCACGATCTTGAAGACCTCACCACGACCGTGATACGACCTTACTGCGATCTACACGATCGCACTACGATCATCAAAATTTGCATTTTTTTCACAGATCGTAGTGCGATCGTGGCCTAGTGGGACTTGGGTATAAAAGAACAACTAAAAATAAATTGAATGTGTTAAAAGTTATATATATAAAATTTAATTGATCATTTACATACTGAATTCAAATACCAATAATGCACCTCTGGTACATAAAAGTTTCGGTCAAGGTTATAGCAAATAAGTAAGTGTAAAGGTGTAAAAGTCACATCGAATTAGTAATTGTAATCGTATTCAGATTAATGAAAAGCGATAGTGGGGTATGGGTTCAATCCTATTTAGCGTAAGATTCTAGTTTTTATTTGCATCTAGATGTTCTTTGTTGAATGGTGCCTCGAGAATGGTGCACTGCGTCAAAACATGATTTTTACTAAAACTTTATTTTACATTTGAATATGACTAGAAGTCTGGAGACTGGGTTATTGTATTGCTTATCTATGAAATTTGTTTATGTATTTCAAAATAATGTGTGTGCATTTATAAGATAAACATTTTTCTCCCAAATGCCTAAAAATATAAATGTATATAAACAAAATGTTATCGATTTAATGTAATTTCTCGGGAGTGATTCATTTAAGATATATTAAAATGAAAATTTGTAAGAGGTGAATCGGAGTCAGTCGCAGACAAGATTTGTATAACAGAGTTCCAGCTGCGTGATTTCTCTAGAAGCATCAGTTATTTTTGGCAATTGAAACAGTTTATCTGATTAAATATACCTGTTAACTATAATTCGCACATATGATGAAAGATTGAATAGCCCCCTTCAAGAAAGATCTGATATACTTTAACAATACCAGTCGATTCTTTAATATAATATATCATTTCGACTGAAGTCCTTAATCGATCCTTTGATTAAATGCACGTGCTATGGCTTTAAAGACTAAACTATAAAGATTAATGCATCAAATATACGTAGGTGTATATAAACTATGTAGAAATTAAATGAAATAATGCACAGATTACATAATAAAAGAGAGGGTTCTAAACTTTTGTTGTTGGCAATACCTAGGCACAAACATCAAACTACAATAATGAATATCCTAATTAAACTCCTCTACTGTTTCATAATTAATCAGTAAATTACTACCATAACAGATATACTGTACTTCAGAAACTCCCCCTAGGGATTGTGGGTTAATCTGATGTTTCGAGCTTTATTTAATCTACGAATATATTGAATTTGACACATTCAAACAATACGTTGTCAACCCGCCATCCATGCCATTTTAAATATAAGGGACTGTATTTATAACTGAATTAACAGTTCGCTGTAGATCGCTCGTCTGAATTCATTTCCAGTGTCGCACTATCCAACAATACGTACCGAACTTAATTAATACCATTAATGTCTTCCACATTTAAATCAGTCCGTAAAAATCATTGTGCAAAATGAGTACCAGGAATAAGATTGTGTAAACAGGAATAACATAAAAAGTTAATATAAAGTGTTCTTCAAAATATTTATAATTATGTATACCATGTATACAGTTACCATTCAGCGTGTGCATTGGGAGGGAAACAGTTAAAAACGAATTCTTTATTATTCAGTAAAAATTTCAATAGTGCCATTCTTCAACAATTTTTTTTCATTTGACTGAATGTAAGTCCATTTAAATTTTATTAATACATACTTTTCATTATAACACCAGTTTCAATTATACATGTTATAAACAGTAAACTAAATGCTTAGTGTATATTTGCATTCATGTATTAGACTGATGAGTATCGACAGCGTCGAGTATAAGTAAAAACATAGATTCTGTCAAAGTTAAGCTTCTGACTGATAACGATAGAACAGATACGAGAGGACGTGTTTACCTTTACAATTTCTATCAATCAATTTCATCTTTAAACATAGGTAAATCGTTGTGTGTTTTCATTGGCTCCCTCGCTTTCACGTTATTTAAACTTATAATTCTCCTCTCATCTTTTATATTCCCCACTCTGGACGACAAATATAGCTCTGAACAGTCTGAGTCAATTCGTAGTATATCAAAATTTTTAGATAATTAACTTGCAGAAAAATGGCAAAACCAGAGCTACCACGGGGCTACTTAGGAGCTCAACCAAAGTTTGGTGATGTTGGACTAAGCACACTCAGTCATGATAATCCTGAGATTACTTTGGATACTAACGAGGTAGGTTTTTTTTAACTTTACCATTTGTATTGTATTACGTTAGCTTCAATGAAAAACTACATATAATATACATATCCCCTAAAAGCAGACTTATCCGTTACTGTAAAGATACACTTTTAATTTTGAAGTTCTACATTTGTTTATATTACTAACGTCAATGCAAAACTCTCAGGCAAAACTACATACTATATATATTCTTAAAAGTCGATCTATGTTTTGCTGTCTGATGAATCATGCTGAAACGCCTGTCGTTAGAATCAAACTGCTGATATTTATGTTTTTAAAATGAGGAAAAAACTTTAACTATACATTAAATAAAGCTTAAAATTTATTTCAAATAATCTTGTGTATTTTACAAGGATCAATACCCTTTCAACTTTATCAAGGACACAACTTTAAAAATCATATGTAAAGGAAAGGGATATCCTGAAACTTTATTATATCTTATTCAAATATTGAACGTCAACTCTGATTTTTCATGTACGGGTGATATATGTTTTATTTTTAAACATAATGCATTGTGATGTTTAAATGCTCGATTATGAATATTTCATACTTTGAAATTAACGGTTAAGTTATTATGAAGAATACATATTTCATAAACTTATATTTGATAACCGATAATATATATATAACGTCGACAAAAGTTATTATGGAATTTGAATTCCTAGTTATCATTTATCGAACAATTTCTGCGAGAAATGATCTGGTATTTGTTGATTTCCGCATGACTGTATAGTGATTGTAATAAAGTTAATCAAAAGAGCCCACATCAAAAGCAATAATACTTATGTTTGATATACATAGTTAACCTATATATCAATCTTAATCATAGTAAGCATGGTTTATGATGGTGTGTATTGATACTAGAATTCTCTGCCTGAAACTATCAGTAATAATAATAATCATGACGAAGAGAGAAGTAGAGATACCGTTATATGTCAGTCTTTATACAGGATAGTTCATGTTTTCTTCGCTATCTATAACATGACGGAAGTACAGTATACAACCCCGGGAAGGGACAGAGCTTTTTGTAAGATTTTTCTATTCCAGAGCTTACAAGTTCTCTCATAACATCTTTGATAATGGGTTACTGCTTGCTATGAATGTATTTATCTAGGGTTTTTAAGTGGTAAAGTGGAAAGTTTTAATGACGCAATTTTGAGTTGATTGACCGTAATAAAATATGGTGAACAGCTATACCTCGACCCCGTCTTATTTTCCTCGATTGTAATATCGCCGAACGAGATGTATCCCAAATAATGTCTTATATGAGCAACACGACGGGTGCGACGTGTGGATCACGATCTGCTTACCCTTCCGGGGCTCCTGATATGTCATGTTTTTAGACATGTTTGAAATTCTCGTCATTTATCGTTTGTTGCGATGATTTTGTCGGTCGCTTTTCGACTTGTTATATATGTCAAACTTTTAAGTTTTCAAACATAATTTTGAAGAATAAATATTCATCCTATAGTACAATTCAAACTGCACAACGTCTGTACGCCGGTTTCGCATCTACGTTTATAGAACGTGGTTCATGGTTTTTATTATGCATTGTCCCTATTTGTCAAAGTTCTGAACAAGTGTTATGACTTGTGATGTTAACTTCATTGGGTCTTAAATTCAGTTTGAGAGATCCAGACGTGCTTGTACTTGCCTTTTACAAGTGGACAAAGTCCCTCATCTACCTTTTAATGCATTATCCAAGTTCCTTCATAGTATAACCCCCACCCCAATAAAACCAAAACAAACTAATTCTTGCTATTTATATGCACAAAATATGACGAAATAAACTTTAAACGTTGCAATTATCGTAGACGGCTATCGTTTTTACACTTCATCACAAAGGGCTTTCTCTTTTATAGCCCTCTTTAAAAATATCAATTGTAGTTGTGATATTTACGTCGGGTTCTCTTTTTGTTTAAACAGATTGAAACCGATTTAATTATATGACCAATTAATAAAAGAAATGTAACATCAAAGTAATTTTAAACTTTCATGTAACGATTTAGTATCACCATGAAATGAATTAAATGTAAAATTTGTTCTAAATTTTCATTAATCAAATTTGCTTAGTCTATAAATTATTTGCTTGATACCTCGATAAGGCACTCACTTTAAAGGTTTGTTTCCTATTAATAGCCGTGAGTTAGTAAAAATATTGATTTTTTTACACCCGTACCCACAATAAGACGGGCTAAATTGTGTTGGTCATGTCCGTCCGTCCGGATGATATTTAAGTATCGCTTGACAATATTTTTAAATTTGAACAAAATGACATAGGACCATATAATACTGGTCTTCTCTTATTTTGGCTTGTTTTGCATTTACCATTCCTGAGAGATATAAACAAAAGTGTGTTTTATATACATTCAGGGTCAAATATGTCAATTACGACATGTTTTGACATCATTGTAACACTCCAGTTGATATTTCTTCATTAAAGTGTCAAGATTATATCATCTCATTCATTTATCAATATAATTGGCAGGATTTTGAAGAGATTGGAGAATAATAATTTTTTGCGAGTATAGGAGCAAGATAATGGCTCTGATCCTAACTCTCGTAAAGCCTCGGTGTTCTCGTCTTAAAAAAACACTTCTGACTAGGCGAGGTCACGGTTTCTATCCCAGTAGTGGCTAAATCGAGATATTTGCTGCTTATCCACAACGGTTACGGTATTTATAATGAGAGGATATATGTATATATCAAATCGAAAAATGTAACTTTGAAAAGGTTGATATTTTCGTGTAAACTATGACCTTGCGAGCGCCAGCACGTTCAAAATGGATGTAATATTTGCCACTGGACTCGACACAATTGAGAATGGAAATGGGGAATATGTCAAAGAGACAACAACCCGATCAAAGAACAGATAGCAGCCATCTATCAATCACACTTCTTCTCGTTTTGATAAACGAGACTGAATCATAAAACGTTTGCTTCGCTAGATTTATATTTTAGAGAAGCAAAAATAGATGTAACCATAGGTACAAATCATTGTACCTTCGTTACATAATGGTTGTCGCGACAGGGCGCTTACAATTAATTTCATTGTAAACGCGATAAGTATTCAAGTGTGCCTGCATGATGCATAATATCTTCACGTAATGTGAAAAAGATTAAATTTCATATTTATGCTGTAAATACCATTTAGATGACATGATGCATTAACAAAACTATAAAAATAGTCAGCACATCTGTCAGTGATCAAACTTGAGAATACAATGTATGTCCATTTAAGAAGTTGTTGAAAACTGGCTTAGTAATCAAGTACGCCCACGCTTGCGTCCCAATAATGACTATGAAAGTAAGGAAAACTTTTATATGCTTGACGAATGAATGAAAGTGCAAAAAAATCAAATTTTATATGATTCAGAATCTGCCAGTTAAATTCAACACTAAGTTCTTTGTTTTTGTTTCAAACAGATTGTTATTTGATGATTTTGCAAAAACGAAATCTCTCATCAATGCAGATTTTCACATTCTTTCTGTAAACCACATCTTATATCATACCATCAGGTATTGTTGAGATCTGCAAAAACCTTTTCAGCAGAGAAAACAGATTGTCTAATTTGTTTTTTGGATACCATTCTTGAGGCTACGGCACAATCAATTATATTTTGGCATTAACAATGCAGTCAAATCATGAAGCACTCGTTACAGATATTTATTCAGTGTTTAACGATAAATAAAGCAAGCGCATTCCATGAGAAACTAATTTGTTAATTAAAATCCAAATGAAAGATTTGCATGTTTGTAATTGTGCAGTATAGGAATGTCTCGCTAGAGGAAGCAATATCCTGTTTGAAGAGTATAAACGCACTTAGATATAAGAAAATCATTCAGACATTCTTAAGACCTACATGTTTGAAATTTTACATGTAACGAGTTAAATCATACAGCTCTGTTTAGAATTTAACACTATGAGACTATGGTTGCCTCAAATTTTGATTAATTAATTGATTGTTACTTTTTTTTACTGTCTCATTTTTACATGACGAAATACGTCTAATATAGGTATAGGATAGACTTTAGAGGGAGGGGAATATTGACTGCCAGTCAAAATAAAAGGGAATCTTGGATAGGGACGAGACAGTTGTTTGCAGCAACCTTCATCTTTCGCATCCCCGACACAGATGTTCAGTATGCTATGCATATGTCTGACGATTGATTTATTGATTGTTTAACGACCAGTGGCAAATATTTCATACATGTTCAGGCCGAAATATATGCATGTCAAAAACAAATTAAAGTTAATTATGTTTTGCAAAGTAGGTAGACCGGGTAATATGTATATTGTCAAAGAGAAAAGCGGTATTAAGCAGGGCAACAATTGTTCCTTGCAGTTAATTAACGAACCCCTCAGTGACTTTTGAACGTTCAGATATCTTGGCACTTTCTCAAAACGCGGCATCAGAATAAACGAGCCTCTAACAAATGTACAGTGTTTGTACATTTAGATAAATCCTGTATATCATAGGGCTTCATGTTCTACTTGTATTTTATAGCTCAATCTGCAAATGCATTAAAAAATTACATGTGACTTATATTTGCCAAGATTTCCATGGAAACAAAAGATAACTTTTATTGTTTATACAAATTCTACAATTCTCTGATGTTAACATTTATATTTACATATTTTATGATTGTTTAGCTAACTTGATTTGTCTATTTGGACTTGCAAGAAGAGAGATAAGATATTATAATTAAGTATACTCATCCAGAGAACTGACAAAATATATACTTTATGATATGCTTATGTTTTTGCATGCACCTCTCCAGAATCCATTAAAAGATAACACATAAAACAAAAACGCTATATGCATGATAAACAAATAAAAATCCAATCAGCTTTTTGATTTGTGAATCATATAAATTGCATATGTAGCAAATGCGAACTTGCATACGCATTCCACATTATTTAACGGTACAGGGTTAGTAGAAAACTTGCAGTACATGTCCATTCATTTTTTTTTTTAACTTTTTCCTCTTTAATTAAATGATTCCTTTTATATTTTCATCTGCAGCGGGCAATCGGTATACTACTGGCATATTGTAGTATACATATATAAATTAGTAAGAAAGAAAGAAAAGAAAAGGAAGGTATATACTAAAAATGCTTCCACAGACTCTTCATACTATAAAGTGTGTTTTACCCAACGGCTTCATATCTTGACTTACATCTAGAAATTGACAATGAGGGTCGGTTGAAAACAAAACTTTACGACAAAAGAGATGATTTCAGCTTTCCAATTGTGAACTTTCCATTTCTAAGTAGCAACATTCCAGCAGCACCTGCATACGGGGTATATATCTCCCAATTGATACGATATTCCCGTGCTTGCATTTCCTATCATGTTTTCTTGATAGAGGTTTGCTGCTCACAAGGAAGCTATTAAACCAAGAGTTCCAAATGGTAAAGTTGAAATCATCCCTTCGTAAATTTTACGGACGCCATCACGAGTTGGTTGACCGTTATGGAATAACCGTTTCACAAATGATATCGGATATGTTACTTACGTCGTAACTACAATCCCCTTCCCTTTCATGAATATGACCTACCGAATTAGACTATTTACCGGATTTGTAATCACTTAAGCAACACGACGGGTGCCACATGTGGAGCAGGATCTGCTTACCCTTCCGGAGCACCTGAGATCACCCCTAGTTTTTGGTGGGGTTCGTGTTGTTTATTCTTTAGTTTTCTATGTTGTGTCGTGTGTACTATTGTTTTTCTGTTTGTCTTTTTTATTTTTGGCCATGGCGTTGTCAGTTTGTTTTAGATTAATGAGTTTGACTGTCCCTTTGGTATCTTTCGTCCCTCTTCTTTTACATTATTCTTATATGAAACCACTTTTCTTTTGTATATTCTAACTTTAAAATCACGGTGTTGGAGCAGAGTATCAACATTTTGGGTAGACTTAAATAATTTTCAGATTAAGTGAATTGTTAAATTCCATCAAACAAGCATCGTGGTCATCATGCAGAATATGTTTTCCATCAGTTGGTCTGCTTTCAAGGACATTTGTGTTTATGTTGGGTTATCGCTATCTATTGGGTATTTACCAAACCATTTATTATATTGAATTTATAATAATAAGCTTATCTAAAAACGAAATCGATGTTCCAATACATGTTGTAAATAATATCATTTGTGTTTGGTCAATATTTTGTTTTATCAACACTCAAAGTACTTTGGAATATGAAGGAATGCTTTTAAATCCTGTAATGCCATGAATGCAGACGACGTACATTCCGCGGATTTTCTAGTTTGACTGCACGTGCATGACGCGTGTTCCTGTGATCACCTTCATCAGGTACGCTGAAGACAAAAAGTGTGATAAGCCAAATACATTATATTGTAGTTGCCATGTTTAATTACGCAACCTGACAAAACAATTACAAAACCATTGTAAAAAAAATGTTCTACCCCTCAGTGACATATTAGATCGCAAACTACAGCTTCTGAAGAATGTGCACTGAAATTTGTTTTATTTTGATTTTTTTCAGGTTGAGATCAAATTTCGAACAAGATTCCCCGTAAAGGTGACAGCAAACCTAGTAAATTGTATCACCCAACAAGAATCCTCGGACACTATATTTACACAGACACAGGGAGATGTCGTCAGTTTCATCGTTAAGATGTCGTCCGTGGGATATCATAAATTTCAGATTTTCGCACTTAAAGCTTCAGATGATAGTAAAACTCTTCCAGGAGTATACAATTATCTTCTTAACTGCACTAGACTGTCTCATCGAGTCTTACAGTTCCCTAAACAATATGCTCAATGGAAGCAAGGCTGTTACTTGACCGAACCACTGACCATTGACCCTGATGGAGCATTAAATGACATCAAATTCCGGGTCTTGGTCCCAGGTGCAAATGCGGTAGCAGTAACAGTTGGCGATAGCTGGACACAATTAGAAAACATGGGGAAAGACAACTGGGAGGGACGTGCATCTGCAGCGAGGGGAGAGAGACTTACATTGAACGTTAATTACGCTGGTAAAGATAATACGAAATATGCAACTCTGCTGGAATATTCTTTGTAGGAAATTTTATTTAATTTTCACTTATTATCAACTATAGAGCTTTAATATGTTTTATAGCAGCAATAACTTTTTAAATTAACATTTAACTTGTTATTTTATGAAGAGACAATATGTCTGTGCAAATAAAGGTTGGGTTATACCAATACAATATTATTAGTGATATACGATTGTTCTAATGCTTTTGATATCATCTCTTAAAATATTTGTAATAAATTTATATATATACAAACAAACTAGTGTCTATTTTAGAACCGTTTGTAAAATATAATATCAGTAAAAGCTGGTCTGGTATAAAGTTTAATTGCTGTTGGCTTCAAAACTTTAAGACGATGTGCTTTGGATTGAAAGAGGTAATTCCTCTGTATATGTTTTGCTCGCCAAACTTTCTAGAATTTTGATAATATAGTCCACTTAATTCACCGAATAAAATTTCAAAAATTTAATCAAATTATATTTCAAAAGAGGTGCGAGACGATACTATAAGGGCTCATACAAAGCTCATACGTCAATGTGAACTGACAACGCAGAGCAAAAATAAAATCACAAAAATACTGAACTCCGAGGAAAATTCAAAACGGTAAATCCGTAATCAAAAAGTCAACAAATGAGAGACGACGAAAAGACAAACAAATCCACAGAACCACCGTCTGCATAAAAATACATTTAGCAACACAAAGCCCGCCAAAATTAACGGGGTGATCCCCCTTCACTCTAGTGGCATCCGTTAAAGTGAGACATTGCTGTTGGAGGCAATGTCGAGATGTTTTTTGTTACGAATTAAGTAGAAAGAAAATCTTTAAAAATAAAAAATAAGTTTTTTTTTTTGTATATGAAAGGTAGCTCATGCTTTCGTCGAATTTCGATATAGTATCTGTGTTGGTTTAGTAAGTCAGTCTAAATCTGTCAAAAAGCTGTCAAAATTGCAATTCTCAGACATCTTTCGGCATATTTTAAAGTACGCCTAAATGTTATAAACTTTACGTCCACACTTTAAAGCTGAGATAGTAAAGATAAAAAGACATTTAAACACAAAACAAATTATGAAATTGACTCATGAGACATTTGCCTTGCATGCTTTTGACACCAAAGCTACTCTTTAACCCATTATATAATTAAATGCATATGTCAACATAAAAAGACGAATAAATGGCTCATAAAAATCTTTAAACCTATAGAGTTTTTTTCTATTTATGATGTTACACCTTTCTTTACTCTATATTTTATTGTCCTTATGAATACGAATCGCAAAGCTCCTCTATTTTATAACCATCTTAAGTTAGGTAAACTTTCCTTTTACAAACAAATGTTATTATACATCTTCAATGGTCCTTCAATACTGAAATAATATTGTGTTGTCCATATTAGAAACGTTTGCAGACCCGAAAAATGGTATGTTAAGCAGATAAGGATGAGGCTCGATCGTATATTGTATAAAAAAAAAAAACACAACATATCTTATCAGAAGATACAATAAGACTTATTCACGTTTGAAAAATCAACATTCATGTCTTCAATATTTTTAATGATTTTGAATGAAAAATAGATGTATACCTTTTTTGTAAAGTTAGTGAGATTTATCTGCGTAGGATGTTAGTTATATACATATTTTCTTCCATTATTATTTAATATAGTACAATAATTTAATGAATTAACATTGCACTACAAATCAAACAAAGTCTTGGTCTTATAAATCACCTCGGAATGGTTTTTTTTTAAATTAAAAAAAATGTGTTCTGTACGAAAAGTAGAACTGCTGTGCCTATCCAACATTCCAGACTTTTCCAGTGTCACTCTCAATTTCTTTCTAAACCGATTTGAAAACCTGTCTATTTGATTGGTTTATTTAATATCGGCCGGTAGGACTAGATATGCATGACCTTTTGTCACTGGACGTCAAATTTAACCTCAATCTATTGCAAAAGACAACAATAAATCGTGCTTTATTCAATAGCGTTTGTTTTAGTTTAGTTGATAGACGTGGGAAATTTATTAAACAATCAAAAACACAAACTCGAAAACTTAACTATAACCACTGAACCATAAAAATGAGGTCAAAGTCAGATGACACCTGCCAGTTGGACATGTACACCTTACAATGCTTCACCAAATATACTAGACCTATTGCTTATATTATCTGAGATATGGACTTGACCCCCAAACTTAGCCTTGTTCACTGATCCATGAAATGAGGTAGAGGTCAAGTGAAAACTGTCTGAACGGCATGAGGACCTTGTAAGGTACGCACATACCAAATATGGTTATCCTATTACGTATAAGAGAGAATTTAACATTACAGAAAATCTTAACTCTTTTTCAAGTAGTCACTGAACCATGACAACGAGGTCAAGGATATTGAACATGCGACTGACTAAATCTTCGTAACATGAGGCATCCATATTATACAAAGTATGAAGCATCCAGGTCTTCCTTTAGGAATATTTGGTCCTCAATGCTCTTCAACTTCGTACTTTATCTGGCCTTTTAAACATTTTTGGTTCGAGCGTCACTGATGAGTCTTTTGAAGACGTAACGCGCGTCTGGCGTTAATATAAAATTTCAATCTTGGTATCTATGACGAGATTACTTCTACCTTCTAAATTATAAAGCTTTTAAAAAGTAAGCTAACGCCGCCGCCGGATCACTATCCCTATGTCGAGCTTTCTGCGACAAAACAACGGTCCACAAAACATAAAAAAGAAAACTACAGATCTTGTAACATGACCAAAACCAAAACCCAGAGGTAAAATCAATTGAAGATAAGCAGTTTCAGCTCAACTATTGGCACCCTTTGCCGCGTTGCTTAAGTCAAGTAAATATTCGGTGATAAGTCGTAATTGTTAATTGACAGAAAGAGGACGGGATTGTGATTACGATTGTATTGAAACATCTCCGTAATAATATGTGACACAAATATTTCATAACTGTGAAACATATCATGATAGCTTCTGTAATACTATTACACTGGTGTGGCTACATTGTATCCCGATAAACCTTTTATCATTATCTCTTCCTGGTAAACAGAAACTGCGTATCAAGGAAATCATTATATAACACACGCATTTAAATATCATATTAATGGGAAGATAGTTATCGCCATTATTATGCTAATGTATATTTTTTTTCAATTATAGAGAGCCCTACTTATTTTCGAGTTTATCTATGCATGCATCCATAAGCCAATTAAACTACTAGTAACATATATTATGTTAGCCATCGACGGGCGATCACTCCTACAAAGAGTCTACTAGAAATTACAGCAAAACTTAATTGTTCATCTGGTCTTGCTAATCATATTTGCTATTCAATGTATCTATGATATAGTCTTTATTGTTTTCAAGATAAAAGACAAAAAAAAAGGAAACACATGTGTAAAATACGTCCTTGCATGACAATAACTCCAATAAGGAGTCGTCTGACGATTTCTGCTGTGTTGACTTATATGTGAATCATATCGAGCTGATCAGTTTTGCGATTCCGATTCAAAGTGTCCAACTATCTATCTATTCTAGTTTTGAGGATAATATACAAAAACGCAAATAGTTGCTGGTAAAAGACACCATTTTTTAGATAAAAAAGAAACTTTTAGATAATAGGAAGTAACGAAAAATATGAAAAAGTCTACAGGGCAATATCTCGAAAAAGAGTCCTCTGAAAGTTTTTGTGTAAATGGACAGTAGCGAGATCAAAATAATCAAATTTAAACATTTCTGCTCCGTCATGTTTCCTCTAATCGAGGTTTTTAAGATTATATACAAAACTTACATTTTACCCCCATATGTTTTATTTTAAGCCATGTCTGCCATGTAAGTTTGCAGGCATGATCACCACGGACACCGGACATTTGTTTTTTTTTACATCAATAATAATTGTTTCCAATTTTGTTAAATTTAGCTCAGTAATTTCTGAGATCTTTGTAAAAGTTAACGGACGATGGACGACAACAGATGTCAAGTGATGGCAAATAATGGTCTTGATTATAAAGATCTGCATTTTTTGTATTTCAAAAATATTCATAAAAATCTATTTCCGAATTTTAGTTCATCATTCATTAAGTATAATTTTTTAAAGGCACAGGTTTTGATTGATTGTTCATTAAATGCATAACTGCCAAATTGATATTTAGAGATCATTCCTTTTATTCTCGAGTACTTTTATACCTGAATCACACAAGGGAAATTTACAAAAAAAATGTCCTCGGTTCCAAGAAAGAAATTATTATTGATTCAATAAAGTGCCATTTAAATGTTTAATCGGGGTATGTAATGATCGGTTATTTCACTAAGAAAAAAATCATACTCAAAAAAACAAAGCATACGAATAGTATTACAACTTGTTATTAAGTATCCCGAAGTAACATATGGTACACAATTTTATGTATAAGATACATTCTTGGACGATTTTTTGAAATTCTAAATACTTTTGTTTTACGTAAGAATGTGTTTTCGATATAAAGTTTTATTCCATAACTGTTTAGCTCATTTGTCCCAATGAGGAGCTATTGCTATCTGTTGACCGTCAACTGTTACAGTGTACAAAACTCTGTTCCTCTGAAACTACTGAGTCAATAAGAACTAAACTGGACCACACTGATCCTTTGAGTATCTTGTTTTAAAAAAATACTGCATGATTCCACCTGCTATACAGCAGCACCTAAAGCAGGTGAAATACAAACACTTTTATTGGGAAAATCTGGACAAGAAAAAAATGTTTAGGGCAAGAATTTTCTATGGCGTATCTCGACCAACATTGTCAGAACACTTCTTATAGGAAAAAAATGTTCTTAAATTGTAATTTATATTAAATTTGACGTTTGAGCTATAGTTACAATTACTTGTGAATAGAAATTCTAAGAAGCAGATGTTTTACAAGACAAGATCTACAAATAAATCTACGTTTCCGAAATTTTGAGTCAACTCCGTCTTAAATGCTTTTTTTTAAGTTTCTTATATATATATATAGTAGATACTAGTATAGGGATAATGTATAAACAGCAGCAAACAGTTAAATAAAATCAACAAAACAATGGTATAGCAGTTATTGTCCTAAAATGACGATGTTTACACATTTGTTTGCGTTGTTGTCTATAATCTTGATAACTGTAACTTTAAACATAAAAAATAACAAGCTAGAAATTGAAAAATGTAAAAATTCTAAAAAACCTTCGTTTTCCCCTTATTGGAGTCGTTGCCCTTCAATGGCGACTTCTTATACTAGAAGCTCTTCATCAACTTTTTCGTTTCTTTTCGAGTCCTCTTTGTTCAAATATAAGGCTCTGAGTTTTCACGATGAATGTAAACCCTGAAAAATGCTGTATTTCCTCTGATTTTAAGTTGGGATTTTTCCTATTCATTGCTTAGACTTGAAAATTATCATAGAAAAACAAGTAAACATTAATAAATATAAGAATTGTGGTTCTATTTTTTTAAAAATCAATTAACAATTCAATTTAAAAAAAACCTGTCATACTCAACTGGAAAAAAACAACAATAGGGAATTGAGATATGGCCTCTTCCGACTAGTAGGAAAACCATTGCCAAAGTGAAACGTCCGTTCTGCTGTGCGGGATGTACAAGTACGAAGCCATGTCGGGTCCATATGAATCGTGTAGTAAGAACTGTACACAATGTACCCTCTTTTCCAGTGGCAGTCCAAATTTCCCCGACCTTGATTCCGGGGGGCCTTTATTGCAGGACCTAACTATTGAATTTATTGTTAATTTGTTCTCGTCCTGAACATGCATGAAATATTTGCCACGTTAAGCAACCAACAATCAATCAATCACACTTATTGTTTGGGAAGGAATATTTTGGCTATTAACGCTAATCAAATCATGACCAAACAAGAATGTGTCCATAGTACACGGATGCCCCACTCGCACCATCCTTTTTCTATGTTCAGTGGACCGTAAAATTGGGGTTAAAATCTAATTTGGCATTGAAATTAGAAAGATCGTATCAAAGGAAATATGTGTACTATGTTTCAAGTTGATTGGACTTCAACTTCATCAAAAACTACCTAGACCAAAAACTTTAACCTGAAACTTGCACTATCATTTTCTATGTTCAGTGGACCATGAAATTGGGACTAAACTCTAATTTGGCATTAAATTAGGAAGATAATATCATAGGTAACATGTGTACTGAGTTCCAAGTTGATTAGACTTCAACTTCATCAAAAACTACCTTGACCAAAAACTCCAACATGAAGCGGGACAGACGGACGGAGGAACGGACGCACAGACCAGAAAACATATTGCCCCTCTACTATCGTAGGCGGGGCACACAAATGGATAAAGATTTTCATTGTAAATTTTCAACTTATCTTATTACTACGAGGTGAACTTATAGACAGTTTGTGTGGAAAAAGTACTGTAATTAAAAGAATAAACAACACATTTTCCTTGAAATAGAATCTGGTTAGGTCAAATTCGTCCCTTATAATGAACCCATGTCCTTTAATTGACCTGTTAAAGAATCTGTGGTATTTGGAATTCTAATTTACAGAAATACCGCATCCAATAGATATGAATGACTGAAACACGTACTATATGTATAGATCTATCGAAAAACTTCATTCATTAAACAATTCATCAAAATACACATATTTCTGCTGGTGTGATAACGGAGGATTAAACACTCAACCTGAGGTCCGTTTAATATTTGTAAAATCACGCCCTTCCGAATATTTACTGTCATTGACATGTTAAGTAAATAGAATAGTACATTTCAAATAACTTCGAACACGAATGACAATCGAAAAATTTAATTTCTGTGTATAAATCAGAATAACATGTACTTGAACAAAAATTAATGTGAACGAGAGTTTGTTTTATAAGATTAACAATTTTATTTTATATCAATAAAACCTTTCAACTTGTTGCACAAAGCATTTATACGAGTTGCCGCCCACACTTTCTTCCAGTGTTTTATACAAATAATGCAGACGAGTATATAAAACTTATTATTCAAGTTTTATCATTGCACAATAAAAAAATTAAAAAAAATAGAGAATTGACTATTTCAACAGAAACAAAATTACACTAAAAATTAAATTTGGGATAAGACGTCATACAATAAATATCATTTCGGTTTCATAAAGAAAAGTTTATCGGTATATCAAATTAGCCAAACAATTGACACTACAAATCTTCTCAAGTTTCAAGAAGAACGAATGATTTGAAATAAGTATTTTATTTTCAGTATTAAAAAAAAGATCCCGAGAAATCTGTACATATTTTAAAACATAAACGCAAATCATGTCCTTAGAAAATTCATATTATCATAATACATTGTTAGAAAGTTCACTTTATTAGAAAGTTTATCTGAAAATAATACTTTAATAGAAAGTTCATATTAATTAAATATTTAATACACATATACAGTAACGTATAAAATTGAACATTTTTAAACAAAATTTGTAAATTGAAAAACAATATGTAATTTTGATAATGACGATTTTCGACAGTATTTCAATTTCACAAGGAACAAGTTATTCAGTATGATTATGCAAACAACAGTTCAATAAAAAGTCTGAGGTTTCCGGAAGAATTTACAGTATGCATTGCATTTCAATATTTCATGAATTCCAAGAAAACATGGAAGAAAAAATATTACGCCTACATGATATTGTGCATTAATTCTGTATGTTATCATTGGTGTTTACTGTCGTAAAATCTTTTATGCAACTTTATCATATTATATTTGTAATAATTTCTATTCATTATACCATTGCATTGTTCTCAATTCATTTGCATTTGGTTAGTGAATGAAAATATCTATGTATCTGGTCGTGTACAAATTAAATTAAATTCTTTACATTTTTCGAATATTGTACCCGATATTGGTGTTTCAATCAATTTATCATTTTCCATATATGGAGGAATATGCAGTTGAAAATTGACACATTACCGTTAAAAATTATATAGCAATTTGAAGAAACATGCATACATGCCCGGTAAAAACAAAAAGGCATATAGACCAGGCACATCAGCAAATACGAAAGACAAGTACCGAGCCACGTCAAAAAGATATTAACAAATGACGCCATGTCACGTATGACACCATGTCACGTAATTAAGATAATAAAAAACATCAGTACCTGGAATCAATACGCCTGTGAGTGAAGACCATCGTGTATTATTTGTGAAGTAGAAAAAGAAAATTTATCAACAACTTTTTTGTATCTTCCGATGAACCTTAATTAGAAACTGGACGAGACGTTCCATGACCCTTAGGCTAATATATTAGCTTTTTTCTTGGACACTGGTGACGTTTTTATAAAGTCTGAGTAGCAGCTGCTAGCTCGTGAAAACCGAACGAGTTTCGAAATGTGTATTCCGCGTGCAGGTGAAGTTGGTATATTGCTATAAAGTTGGGTAAAATTGATAATTTCAAACTAAAAAAAACGTCTGGATTGTCACATAATCTAGTTATTATCTGACTGCTCATGTCAAATTCGAGGTAGAAGTCTAAAATGAGGTAGAGGAAGCCGTGTCTGTTGTTTCGTTAATATCTAGCACTTGAGGATACACCAATAAAACCCAAATCAGAAAGTTTGGATTGTTAATGGAAAGAAGAACATCACTTTTTTTCAGAATGTGAAATTAAATTATCTGGTTTCTTTGATTTCTTTTGACAAGTGTCTGAAGAAACTCTTACTCATACGAATACACTAAATCGACACAGAGAGACGCGCAATCGTCCCCGTTAGTATACCGACAATTTGTTAAAAAAGTCTACATCAAAATTCAACACATATGCTGTAAATAAGAAACTGGTATACTGAACACTGAAGTAATAACATTATAACGTATGCTAACACTTAGTATGTAAAAAAAAGAATGGTTTGTTATTTCTTTTTAGACGATTTATTTCAATTTCACATTGGTGGTGTACAGGATTGAAAAATCAAAAGTTTTGATAGCACCGATTTAGAGAAAGATCGAGATTTAAAATTTTCAAATTTTTTTTTATAGTTTTATTAGAATCAACGTAAGGTTAATAAACCACTACGCGAGTAAACAGTTTCACATTATATCTGCAGACACTTTTTCACTACAGACAAAGTCAATCTTGTGGACAATTCATTTGTCGAACATGCAGATGAGCCGGGAGTAGTACTTCTGCATTTTGTGAAGCTTAGTTATATCTGGGAAGTGAAAATGGAAACTGCAAAAATGATCAGCAAGATTTAAGAGGTCCGCGGCTTTTTGAGGATTAGGCTTGAACATTCATGATGATGGTAAATCCAGAAAAAAGCTTCTGACGCACTTAAAAATAAAGTATTATTTTCATTTTTTCCAGATCAGACACAATAAGGGCAACAGTAGTATACCACTGTTCGAAAGTCATAAATCGATTGATAGAAAACATAGACGGGTTGGTTACAAACTAAAACCGAGGGAATCACATCAACTTTAAGAGGAAAATAACGAAACAACAGAAACACTGAAGTGCAACAAAAATATTCTGAAAGTACAAAACAAATGACTAACAATGGGATTTACAAACTGACATTGGGTCAACCGACATGTTGGACGGGGAAGTTCGACTGTTACAAGGAGATGAGTCATGTGAAAAGGATGTTTCTTTGAAACAGGCTTTCAATGTATACTAAAGCGGACTGTATCGTAAAGAGACGGAATTGGTTTTTTTTTCAAATACTTGATTGTTCAAAGAAGAATGCAACCTACCATATCCTTTGTTTTTCTATTGGTTTAGATTCAATAACGAAATTAAGATGCCTAAAATAATATCTGACATATCTTTGTTACATAATTGTTTGTTCTCATAGTGTTAAAGATTATAACACAATTTTGATATTTTTACCTATTATGTTAATTTTGTTTTTTCACACATCGATGCCAATATTAATGGAATTTTATGCGACTGCCATAAATGTGAGATGTTCAGCTAGCTAAACAATCAGATTTGACTTCTGAAGAGAAAATGCCTGTACCAAGTCAGGAATAAAACATGAGGGATTTTCGTTTTGAATTTTCCTAGGAGTGCAGTATTTTTGTGATTTTACTTTTCACATTAATTTTTCCAAACAAAAGTTTTTTAAAAGTACCATTTTAAACAATGGAAATATGTCTTATCCGCATGCAAAGTATTATTTTAGAGAACATAATGATTACATAATAATGGCATATTCAATACTTCACATGTTTGATAGCTTAAAATATTATATTGGAGAACACATTTTTCAAGAAAAAAAACCCGGTTATTTATAACTACAGAAAACAACGATCACTACGGTAGTTTTCAATGATTGTGATGAATCTGTCAGATATCTCATGTACGATCTCGCTGATAAATCTTGCAATATGAGACTGATAAGAGCCCTCCTTGAACCCGGGAAACAATTTTCATTATGGCATACATTTGATCAGAAGAGTAATATACATTTAATAGTCAGTTATCTTCTCATCTACTGATATAACTTACTTACAAAATTGTGTCTATGTTATTTGACGGCATGATCAACAATATAAACATAAGTCGCAACAGGCATTAATCTATACAATGTTTTGATATTGTTAATTTTACAATTTCGATATTAACTGACTTCCTATGTATCATATATTTGGTATTTATAACTTAAGTGGCAGCAAGGATGTGTAAATATTTATTTTGTCTGGCATTCAGATCAATGAAAAGTCCGTGGCCGAATTTCAACATTTACAGTATATTCGTACAGTGCTACTTTCTTTAATTGTATGCGTTTGCATGTATTCACCTACATTGTCAACAACAGTTTGGTCCAACTTTCGAAGCTCTCGATAAACACGAGACCTAACATTCACAATTCTGAATCTTTGAATTATAATCAAATGTAGACATTTTTTAACCCCCTTTAATGTACGAAAATGCTATAAAATTTATTCAATCTAATGCGTCGAGTATCATCTTATTTGGTCAATATAGAGCAAGTCTAATTGACTGTGATGTAAGCGAGAGGTTTAGCTAGCTATAAACCCAGATTTCATCCACCATCATCTTCATAAGAAAATGCCTGTACCAAGTCAGGAATATGACAAGTTGTTATCCATTCGTTTGATGTGTTTGAGATTTTTATTTTCCCATTTGTTTATGTACTTTCCGTTTCGAATTTTCCTGACAGTTTGGAATTTTTGTTATTTTGTTTTTATGTTTCACGTTCATTGGTAAATAATTTATGGATATTTAGCATATAAAATTTTAAGGTATACAACCGTTGGGTATATTATGCAGTGTTTAATTTGTTATCAAAGGTACCAGGCTTATAATTTTATACGCCAAACGCGCGTTTCGTCTACATAAGACTCATCAGTGACGCTCAGATCAAAACAAGTAGTTTTCAAAGTTGAAGAGCATCGATGACCCGAAATTCCAAAGTTGTGACGAAGACGGCTACGGTTATCTTTGATTGTGATTAGAAAATCCTTAGTATTTCGAAAAATTTATACTTTTAAAACAGTGAAATTATAAAAATGACTATATAATTGATATTCATGTTATTACCGAAGTGCTGACTTCTGGGCTGGTGATACCCTCGGGGACAAAACGACCACCAGCAGTAGCATTGACCCATTGGTGTTAATAGTTATCAAAGGTACCAGGCTTATAATTTATTTAATACGCCAGAAGCGCGTTTCGTCTACATAAGACTCATCAGTGACGCTCAGATCAAAATAGTTATAAAACCAAACTGCATCTAATGAATTTTTTTCCACTTTCTTTTACTTATTATGAGCAGCAGGATGTATGTCAATGTCGAATCAGGATATGTATATCCGTCCAGAGCATCCGAGATCAGGCGGGTTTTGACGGTTCTTGAGATGGTCATGCAGTTTTGGTGTTATGTGGACGTTTCTATTTATTATTTTTTACAATGATGATGGTTTTCTTTTCATCTTCTCTCTTAAAACAAATGATAATTTGGAATTTGTAAACGTCTTGCACATTTAACATGTGTTCTTCCTTAAATATTTTAAACTATCCAAATGTTTGTTTGTTCTTCAGTTAGACTACTCCCTAAACACCAAAAGTTTATGGCAATAAATTGTTGAAAACAAATCACTTCAGACACCCATTTTACAGTCATTCACTACAGGTTATTTGCTCAACCTCTTGATCGCAAAGGAAATTATTTATAAAATATTGTTTTAGCAAGACAAATATACTTCATCTTTATGGCTTAAACATCTTAACTTGTTATGACAGATTTTTCAACAAGACATCATGGTATCAATATATATGCAAGTCTCAAATCGACGTCCGGATCTCATCGACGTCCAATTCTTACGTCACAATAAAATAATATTACAAATCGACGGCCAATTTTTAGCTTCTCTTATCCACGTTCGTTTTATGGACATACAGCAATGACGTCTTTTAAAAGTTTATAAAATGACATTGTAGATGATTTTTAGCAATAACAATAGAGCAAGACACAGAACCTAATGAAGAATATTTTTTTAACTGCTTTGGAAAGAAAAAGAGAAAAAAACAAGAATATGCAAGGATCAAAACGCTGAGACATTTTGTGGCGACATGTCGTATTAGATGGATATATCCCAAGCAAAGAATCAAAGTGGTATATTATGGGGACCTAAACAAATTATAGCAAAATAAAAATGAAAATGGTTGAAGACCGAATACTTCCTTTTAGATGTTGTTCGGTTCTCTCTGTCGTTGGGTGGTTTTTTTTATCGATTTAAACATGCATGTCATTTATTGATATGATAAAAAATGCAGTAACTACAATGTAGATCGATTGGACAAAGTTCTATCAAGATAAATATCAATATGCATCTTACCTATTTCGGATTGAAGAAATCTATATGGAAGGTACATGTAGGTACAAATGTTGGTAAATTTAATTGTCATCAGATGCCTACAAAACATAACATGTCAGTGGCAGATCTAGAAATTTTCATTAGAGAGGACCCACTGAAGCCTAAGATGGGGCACGCTCTTGTCATGCTTCAGTAATTCCGTGTATAATCAACCATTTTTTTCCCAATAAAATTGTGCATTCCGCCCCCCCCCCCCCCCCCCCCCTCCCTCAAATTTACCTTCGCATGTATAAGAGTAAGTGCAGTAATTTATTATTCGTTGATATTAGAGATTACTGCACTTACTTAAGATAACAATTAATTGGACGTCGTTTTGTCAATACATGTCGTTGTATTGGACGTCGATTAGAGGATCAAAATATTGGTCTTCGATTTGAGAATATGACGCAGACTTGGACGTCGATTTGAGAATCAAAATATTGGACGTCGATTTAAGAATGCAAAATCAGATTTGGACGTCGATTTGAGGAACGGACGTCGATTAGAGACCGGACGTCGATTTGAGAACATTTATTAAAAAAAAAAAAAAGAGCAGACATACTTAATATTGTTCAAAGTACTATTTATACTGTACCAGTATTTAAGTATCTCTCTTTGTAAGGAAAATTATTTTCTAAAATATATATATTATAGAATTCGTATCAAATTGAACCCAAAAATATATATAAATAGCTTGGATAACAAAAATACCTTACTCGTCCTTCAACAAAACACGTATAGTACGCCGTTAATGCATGGTATACAATAAAGGTAACACGTATGTTATAACTATGACCATTGCTTATTTAATTTAACTAATATATTTAACTAATACACAAATGACAAATATTCAAAAAACATAATAAGCTGGAAAAAAAATTATATATATATTCACTTTTTTGGTCTTTTGGAAAAAGTTGATTGTGCTGTATTAAAACCCTTCTACAACGAAATTTGTTTTACATGCACACGTATAAAAATTGCGGTTTTTATCCAACGTAATCATAGGTTTGAACGTAGTTTTCAATTGAGACTTGTTTATATATATATATATAATATATATACAACTCGTCTAAACATCAACCCAACAATGTTAGATCTGTAAATTTGCTTTCGCAAATTTTTGGTTCTTCCCTCGCCGGGATTCGAACCCAATATATATCTATACTATTAAACGAGAAGACCTCATTTTTGGTGTCGCTTCTCTTCTTTCCAGAATAAATTAATCAACACGCCTCTGTGTCCTATAGGTACAGTGCATAGTCGCATTTGTCATCCATTCATATGATTATTCAGATTGAGTTATTTTAGGAGAAAAACGAGAAAAAAAAGGCATCCGGATATTGTCCCGTCATTGTACGAAATTTTAAGTCAGATTAGACTTCCGGTTTGCGTTTTTCTGTATACTTTGAACATACATATACTACGAATAAAGTGTATTTTCAGAATTTTATCTGCTATCATTTTCAAGTTTACTATCCACGGCGGTCACAGAGTTTATTAAATAGAGAGGGTCTGTATACTATATCAATGATCACCATGGATCGATTAGTAAACTTAGAATTGAAAGTAAATACGCTTTATTTATATAGTAATGAATGTTCATAATATACAGATAAGCGCTAAAATTATTCATGTGAACTTGTGATACTTTTTCTGAAATTCTCCAGTCATTAAATCTTTTACAAAATTCATTGATTACATAAAAAAAAAGAAGATGTGGTATGATTGCCATGTTAAGACAACTCTCCACAAGAGACCAAAATGACACAGATATTAACAACTATAGGTCACCGTACGGCCTTCAAAAAAGAGCAAAGCCCATACCGCATACTCAGCTTCAAAAGGCCCGAAATGACAATGTAAAACAATGCAAACGAGAAAACTAGCGGCCTTATGGCCTTATTTATGTACAAAAAATGAACGAAAAACAAATATGTAACACATAAACAAACGACAACCACTGAATTACAGGCTCCTTACTTAAATAAATGTTCATAACATACTAAATGTATGTTCATACTGAAATTGATAGAAAACCAAAAATTGGGAACTTTGGAAATAAAGGTGGAGGGTAAAAAAACATTTTCCTGACTTATGATACTTTTGCTGAAATTCTCCAGTCATTCTGTATTTTACAAAATTCTTCCAACAACACTTTAATACTTTAAACTACGCTCTGAATGCCCGCGATTTCGCGGGTGTGTTCTAGTATATATGTATAAATCCGTCTCTTTTAATAAGAACTTCTTAATGTTCTAGTATATATGTATAAATCCGTCTCTTTTAATAAGAACTTCTTAAAAGCTAATAGTGGAAACATAGTTTGTAGAAACAAACTTCAATGTGACATATATAAAAAAAAAAAAAAAAAAAAAAAAAAAAAAAAAAAAAAGTACGCTGACCTATAGTTGTTTATTTCTATGCCATTTGGTATCTTGTGTCTCATTGACAATCATATCACATCTTGTTTATAAATACTTTATGTTTGTTCCGAAATTTGCCAGATAAGCTAAGATGTGTCACTTTTCATATTCATTATATATGAGAACATGCAAAATTTTAGTTAAAATATTTATTGAAGTTGTTACTATTAACATTATTACATCAATTGTGTTGTAGATAAGTACTGACATCTATTTTGATCTTATATCTGAAACGGTGACACTTGCTAATCAGAAAACAGCTAGCAAATATTAAAAGTAACGTAACAGTATGCAGTATAAAATTCACTTCAAAGGGATAAGTATATATTTTTATTCCAGATCAGTTCTCGAGTTGATGTTGTCTGGTTGCTACACAACATGAAGTAACTATTTGTATACACTTGCAAACTTGAAGAGCTCATAATGATAAATGAATTGCAACAAATCACTTGAAGATTCCATTTTTTATTAGTTATCCTCTTCAGTCTACTTGTTTACCTACATAAAATTATACAATAAAACGCAATATTTTATTGTCTGTCAAACGTGGAGGGTAATGAGGTTTCAAGTTAAACCTTGACGGGAAAATGTATTACTCAATATTGATGATTTTCGCTTGCTTAAGGCACATTGGTAATTAATTAACTTATGTATTTTAAGGCAAAAACAAATCTAGAATTCCTACAAATTGAACGATCAGGAAGATAAGGCGAGCAATACCATGGACTGCCACTGAATATAAGTCAATTGAGTTTGGTTTTTTTTTCGATAGGAAAATAAATGTTGCAATTAAAACGAATTCTTAATCCTGAATACTACGTAATTGATCAGTCTTATGAAGATTGAACGCGCTAAAAGCGTACCAAATCCTCATAGCTTACCTGACGTGGTTGCGTATTTATAATCCTACACAGTACATCTATTGCATTCAATTTACTTCCGAGTTGGTTAAGTTAATATGAGTCTAATGAGTATCATTTTATTTTTTTAAAGAATGGGATCAAACGGAAATTTTGTATTACTCTAAAATGTTAGAGGCAATTGTGTGAGACATTTGCCTCTAGTTTGGAAATAAAAATGGCGCCTAGCTAATGCTAAATTGGAACACTATCTTATAAGAGTAGATGTTAAATTTAAATTAAAGGGCATTACTAGGTTTGCCTAACAGTTTCAACATAGTATGTCAGAATGGAACAGTTATGTATGACCCTCATGAATTTTTGAAAACATTAAATCAGAACGCAATATTTACAACTTGAATGGACTAATAAAAGATGTATTGGTTAGTTTGAGCAAAACTATGGGTTCCACATATAGAGCAGAATATTATTACCCTCCCGTAGCATCTGAAAACATCCCGGTTTATTTTTTTTGTGTTTTTTTTTTTGTGCTAAGTATAAAGTTTCTAAGTTATGTACTGAGTATCATTGATTGTTCTATCTATCGTCGTATTTCGTTGTTAGCCACTGCATTGATATATTTCTCCTTTATTTTGAAATCTATGTGTCAGAGGTTTTATGTTGGTTGACATTGCTTTACACTGTTTGATTACAGAGGAATTGTTTGAAATAAAATTAGAAACAACACGTTTAATAATTTCATGCGTCCGAAGCGCTCATCTGGATTTACCTTCATCAGGAACGCTCAAAGCCAAACATTTGAAATCCGAGGATTTATAAGTACCGAAACCGTCAATAATACCTAAAATAAACAGCCAAATTCATCTAAAGTCAACTTTGCCTGAGGGAGTTGAAACCTTAGTTTCTTAATAATTTTAAAATTTATAAACGGACAATTTTAGAGAAGTATGTTAAATCATGTCAGTACCGAATTACTGACTACTGAGCTGATGATACCCTCGGGGACTGATAGTCCACCAGCAGAGGTGTCGACCCAGTGATGTATAAAAATGAAAACACGTTTAATTATTCCATGCGTCCGAAGCGCTTTTCTGGATTTACCTTCATCAGAAACTCTCAAAGCCAAACATTTGAAATCCGAGGATGTATAAGTACCGAAACCGTTGAAGAGCTATATGTCAAAAATACCTAAAACAAATAGCCAACTTTGCCCGAGGGTATTGAAACCTTAGTTTCTTTATTTCAAAATTTATAAACGGACAATTTTAAATAAGTATGTTAAATCATGTCAGAACCGAAGTACTGACTATTGAGCTGATGATACCCTCGGGGACTGATAGTTCACCAGCAGAGGTATCGAATAAATGAAACGAATGAGGAAGCAGAGCATACTGAAATTCCACTATCCAATAGTATTTTGATGGAGGCCGGTCAATTGTTAGACAAACTACTGAACAAACAGAAACCAGTAGAAACCGCAGTGAATCATGACGCTCTAGAAGCAATTGAGAAAGAATTGGAGAGTTGTTTAAAGAAACCAAGGACTTCTATCTTATGGTTGTCATTTTGCGAAATCGTTGCAATTCTTGAACGATTTCTCTTTGCTGAATGAACTGGTGACTGGGAACTACATTTGACGTCAATTCAGCTACTATACTTAGTTGCTGCTGGCCATAATCTGTATACAAAATAGGCTCATACATGTATTTATCTCCCACAGATGCTGAAGCTAAAGACAAAACATCCAGATGTATAAACTCGTTTTATGTGTGTACATCATGTTATACGTAGGAGTAACCGACTTTGGGCATGATTATCTTTAAATCCGATTACAGAGGAAGTCCTTATGAGAAGCATTAAGGCCACTGGGGGGTTAACAACAGGGAGAGGAATGGGAGAAGGTCAAAGGACACACTGGTTACTAGGAATGCCAGTATTTGCAGAATATAACAATGCAATTCAACAAGTAACAGGCGCAAGATATAAATCAAGCGACCAGCATGTTGAGTCAACTAAGACCAGAAAAGAAAAAGATCACAACGACATTGTAACGCTTCATGAAATTTTGAAGGAAAGAAGTGCGTTTACAGGAGATAAATCACTGCGGAATATAGAGACTGGTATGGTTGCAAAAGAGGGACGAAAGACACTAGAGGGACAGTCATACTCATAAATCGAAAATAAACTGACAACGCCATGGCTAAAAATGAAAAAAGACAAACAGACAAACAAAAGTTCACATGACACAACATAGAAAACTAAAGAATAAGCATCACGAACCCAACAAAAAAACTGGAGGTGCCCCGGAAGGGTAAACAGATCCTGCTCCACATGTGGCATCCGTCGTGTTACTTATGTGATTATGCAAACGATGAAGCTTACTCTAATAGTACAAAGAAATTGGTGATAAAATATTAGTATCCATGTCTGATCAACTTGTTACTGAATTTTTATTTAAAAAGAAATGCCATGCCATTTCGTTAAACGCAAAAAGACCTACTAAAACCAACATAATACAGACACCGCAAGTAGATCCCCAGATGTTCTAAAGTCTAATAACCGCTGGTCAGGAATTTTTGAACAATATGGCAGAGTTATTTAAATTTGAGCTATCAAACTCCCCTTCATCTATGTTTGAATCGAATGTTTTTTTACGACAAGCAATCTGGAATTCTGGAACTTGTCAGTCTACTGAACTTCCTGAATCAGCTACGTTTGCTCGGGTCATTGATGGTGGATCCATTCTTCAGACTCCCTTGGACTAAAGGCCAAATATTCTCCCAGATATGTTCAAAGTATGTAGACTATGTTGAAATTGTATTAGATCTTCTACAATTGTCCTGGATGGGACCTTTTGACTAAAGATATTACTCACATGAGGCGTAGTAAAGGTATTGCGTCTAAAAGAGGGACGAAAGATACCAAAGGGACAGTCAAACTCATAAATCTAAAACAAACTGACAACGCCATGGCTAAAATTGAAAAAGACAAACAGAAAAACAATAGTACACATGACACAATATAGAAAACTAAAGAATAAACAACACGAACCCCACCAAAAACTAGGGGTGATCTCAGGTGCTCCGGAAGGGTAAGCAGATCCTGCTCCACATGTGGCACCCGTCGTGTTGCTTATGTGATTACAAATCCGGTAAATAGTCTAATTCGGTAGGTCACATTCATTAAAGGGAAGGGGATTGTAGTTACGACGTAAGGAACATATCCGATATCATTTGTGAAACTGTTTTTCCGTAACCGTCAACCAACTCGTGATGGCGTCCGTAAAATTTACGAAGGGATGATTTCAACTTCACCATTTGGAACTCTTGGTTTAATAGCTTCCTTGTGAGCAGTAACCCTCTATCAAGAAAATCATGATAGGAAATGCAAGCACGGGAATATCGTATCAATTGGGAGATATATACCCCGTATGCAGGTGCTGCTGGAATGTTGCTACTTAGAAATGGAAAGTTCACAATTGGAAAGCTGAAATCATCTCTTTTGTCGTAAAGTTTTGTTTTCCACCGACCCTCATTGTCAATTTCTAGATGTAAGTCAAGATATGAAGCCGACTTAACTGTATCTGTAGTATCCTTTATCTCCAATTCGGTGGTATAAATGCGTTCCACATAGTCACCAAATTTTGAATTGTTTAGTGAAAGAACGTCATCTATATAGCGGAAAGAAGAGTTAAAGGATATTGCTAACTTCTTATCTTTCTTCCTAAGAAGTTCCTGCATGAAGTCAGCCTCATAATAATAAAGAAACAAGTCGGCAAGTAGAGGGGCACAGTTTGTTCCCATTGGGATGCCGACAGTCTGTTAAAAAACACGTCCTCCGAACGTTACAAATATGTTGTCAATCAAGAAATCAAGCATTTTGATAATATCGGTCTCAGAGAATTTTTTGTTTGAATCAGAGTGATTCTTTACAAATTATAACTTAACAATTGGTCTGTTAAGTTTAGAGTTAGATGTTCGGACCGTCGCAGATCGCACAAGGTTATCGTTTCCATAGGTAAGTTCTTCAATCACACCGAGTATCCATGTCGTACGTGGAGAATTATCATCATATATCTGGACTACATCTCCTAGTTTTACACTTTGATTGTTATTTGCTGAGTGTGAATTCGCATTACTATAAGACGGGTTACGGTGCTTGTCTATCCCAAATTCATGTATTTAGTTTAAATGTTTAATGTTATATTTGTAATTCTCATCGGATTTTGTCAAATGTGTTGACGTCTTTTCTATTATATTTATGTGTTATGGAAAGAAAAATTGATCACCGCCGTCATTTATTAAATTTAATTTTGGTCAACGTAATCTGTACGGTAATTTACATTTGAAGTTGGATTCATAACAAACTGCACATATATATATATTATAGTTAATATGCATTGTGTTTATAAACGCAATATCAGTATTTAGTTCTATTTTAATCTTTAATCACTCCTAATTCTATCTTACTTTTGAGATGTAGTTTTTCACATGTGACGTCATTTTTCTGCTGTTTCAGAAATTTCATATATTCAAATGTGACGTAATTTTTAATGCCCTTTTCACCATCGTATGTGACGTCATTTTCATAATTTACTGCGTTGAGGCCTGGACTGAGTCGGGTGTGTCTATTCTGTGTTGGTCTTTCATTATGTATTCGTGTTTGTTTTATGTAATGAGTTAATACTTCAGTTTCATTATGTATATCTGTTATATTCATTTGATAAAATTTACTGTTTGCAATAGCATTAATTGTTCTAAATAATAAGGATGTTCTTATCCCAAGCATAAAAACTTAGCCGTATTTGACACAACCTTTTTCAACTTTTGATCTTCAGTGCTGTACAACTTTGTACTTTTTTTCGCTTTCGATCTTTTATATCTGGGCGTCACTGGTGAGTCTTGTGTGAACGAGGCGCGTTTTTGGCGTATTAAATTTTAAACCTGATGCTTTTTGTTATTCATTAATCATGTGTTTCTTTGTCTAATACGTTCTCCTATTTATTTGTATTGTAGTCCTGTAATATTATGTTGTCATTTCAATGTTATATTTAACATTGCCATTGAAGTGCGAGGTTTTGCATGCCACAAAACCAGGTTCAACCCACCATTTTTTCCTTTAAAAATGTCCTGTACCAAGTCAGGAATATGGCCATTGTTATATTATAGTTCGTTTCTGTGTGTGTTACAATTTAACGTTGCGTCGTTTGTTTTCTCTTATTTTTGAGTGTAAATTGACATTGCGATAAGACGTGTCACGGTACTTGTCTATCCCTAATTCATGTATTTGATTTTGATGTTATATTTGTTATTCTCGTGGGATTTTGTCTGATGCTTGGTCCGTTTCTGTGTGTGTTACATTGTAGTGTTGTGTTGTTGTTCTCCTCTCATATTTAAGCGTTTCCCTCAGTTTTAGCTTGTTATCCCGATTTTGTTTTTTGTCCATGGATTTATGAGTTTGAACAGCGGTATACTACTGTTGCCTTTATTTATTTCCAGACACTCGGTAAGGAAGTCAAATATTCGTGTTTCCATCTTGCTAAAAATAGTTCAATAAGACGGAATCTCCTTTTCGCTTGATCATTTATAGTTTCAGGTGAGCCATGCTGTGGGAGGACATCATTTAGTTTTTTGTTAACATCATTGACAGTTCCAGGTGAGCCGTGCTGTGGGGGGACATCATTTTGTTTTTTGTTAACTTCATCAACAGTTTTAGGTGAGCCATGCTGTGGTAGGACATCATTTTATTTTTTGTTAACTTCATCAACAGTTCCAGGTGAGCCGTGCTGTGGGAGGACATCATTTAGTTTTTTTGTAAACATCATGGACAGTTCCAGGTGAGCCGTGCTGTGGGAGGACATCATTATGTTTTTGTTAACTTCATCAACAGTTCCAGGCGAGCCATGCTTCATCAACAGACGTAAGACTTTGTCTATTTGCCTTTAAGATATCGGAGAGGGAGAACTGATTTCATTTGATTATGGGGACGACTCAAGTCAAATGGAATGGCGATCTATGAAAGAAAACACGGAATCCTCGCATGAAAATGCTGTTCCAGGTGGAAGAAACCTTAGAAGAAGTTACCGCCAAACTTTTCCGCCCTTTTTTGCAAATTTTATAATAGTAATGTTCAAGAATCGGCATTCGTAGAGAAGGAAAGTTTAAGCTTTTGAGATGTTTCAGAATAAAAAGAGAATAAGCCCAGAATCTGATGCAAAATTTTGGTGCGAGAATAACCTCGACAAAGATGCATTCTACAAGAAGTATATATCCGATTAAAAAGGTTTTGGAGTTTTTTCTTCGAGAAATATTAAAAAAGGCGAGTTTTTTGCTTGAGTACGCCGGAGAGAGAATAGAGCCGAAGGCCGCTGCTGAAAAGGAAAGACAGTACAAAAAGAGCCAAAGAAACGAAAACCCCAGATGTTATATTTATTATTTCAAGTGTTTAATGGCAGCACCAAGTGCATTGATGCCACCAACACAGATAGACTTTGTCGATTTGTGAATGACGAATCAAGACTGTCCAAACACTGTAATGCAAAAATGAAAATACACCGCCTTTCATCAACAGACGTAAGACTTTGTCTATTTGCCATTAAAGATATCGGAGAGGGAGAAGAGATTTCATATGATTATGGGGACGACTCAAGTCAAATGGAATGGTGATCTATGAAAGAAAACCTCGCATGAAAATGCTGTTTCAGATGGAACTAAGTCGGTAAAGAACTTTCATTGTAACGTCATTCTTTTGTAGTTGTTACTTTATACCTGAATGTGGCTAATGAAATACAAATATACAGCTTACAACTTTTGTTTCCTTCACAATATTAAGGTGCCGTGACTGCTTGAAAATGTCAACCATGTTAAAAGGAACACGTTCGGGACACAGGAGCGCTTTCACAAGGCTTTTGCGGAGATTTGACGAAGAATTAGACAGAAATGAACTTTCAACCATTTTGGATTTGATCGTTGATAAGTATTTGTCAGACTTAAACAATCAAATTATTAGTGAATTATCGGAAGAGGAACTTGAAGCGGAGATTTCTGATTCAGATGAGTATTCTATAACTTTAAAGACAAAAATACGCAAAATGCGTAAATTTTTAGAACCAACCGCCCGTAGCTATTCACTCCCAGTAACAGATAGTTCACTTAACCCCTTAGCTCAGAGTTTTGATGTCAATAGAAACCAAACAGCATCGTTCAATTCGCAACTCATGTACACTCCTCATAGGTCAAACAGCAACAACCAATTTCACAAGTTACCAAAGTTAGCACTTTCTAAATTCGACGGCAACATTCTTAATTGGCAAGCATTCTGGGAATCTTACGAATCTTGGGGTTCGTGTTGTTTATTCTTTAGTTTTCTATGTTGTGTCATGTGTACTATTGTTTTTCTGTTCGTCTTTTTCATTTTTAGCCATGGCGTTGTCAGTTTGTTTTAGATTTAAGAGTTTGACCGTCCCTTTGGTATCTTTCGTCCCTCTTTTACGACACAGCAATTCATAGTAATCCCTCATTAACAGACGCCCAGAAATTCAACTATTTGAAAACACTACTTCAAAACGAGACCTTGACTACAGTTTCGGGTTTTACACTTACAAATTTAAACTACAGTAAAGCAATAGATTTATTTCACCCGCGATTTGGACAGACTCATAAAATCACGCACACGTACATGCATGCAGACTTTGATAGCTCTACCCGCACCCGATAGTACAGTACAGTCATGTCGCAGATTTTATGACAAGTCAGAAACGCTCATAAGAGGACTAGAATCACCAGGTCAAAGTCAATAATCATATAGTGCATTACTTATACCTATTATGCTCAACAAGTTACCAAGTAAAGTTAAGGAGCATATTACCCGTGAACATGGTTTAAAACAGTGGTCGCTTGATGAACTCAGACAAAACTTATTAAATGAGATAAGTATATTAGAAGCCGGACAAAGAGTTAATCTAGAATCAGATGATACATTGCATAGCACAGTATACCTTGCTAAAACTGACACACACAAAAAACAACAATAACAGAAAGCCACAGAGAAGTGAGGTAGCCGTTCACACGCGGAAACCATGTATTTATTGCGGTGAGTCGCATAGCCCTAATACATGTATGAAAATTGTTGACCAAAAAGCTCGTCCAGGAATCCTTAAACAAAAGAAAGCTTGTTTCAATTGTCTTGGCAACAACCGAGTTACAGATTGTAAGTCTAAAGGAACGTGTAAACAATGTGGACGAAAACATCATACCAGTATTTGTTTAAATAAAGGTCAGTTTTCGTTTTCTAGCAACAGTAGTCCGAATTATAACAATAAGAATAATCCATCCGCTTCGTCCGATCAGCAAGATATAGCCAAAACCGCATCAGCAATGTATTGTACTACATATTCACAAGTACTTCTCAAGACCGCGATAGCTACGGTACACTCGAACGCTCAAGTCAGTATGGACGCAAATATACTGTTCGATGAAGGGGCTCAGCGCTCGTTTATTACAGATAGTCTAGCGGAGCAACTAGAATTAAAACCAAAAGGAACAGAAGCCGCATACAGCTGAATATACTCATTGTTCCTGAAATAGCTTCACCAATACGGATACATACTACCGAGACAACTAACTTACCATACTTGCGCGGATAAAAATTGGCACACCCGCTTTCAGGACATGACCTTTTCTCCTTAAATTTATTGATAGGCGCTGACCATTATTGGGATTTCATTGAAGATAAGATAATACGAGGCAATGGTCCAACTGCAGTTAAGTCAAGAATAGGGTATTTGCTACCCGGCCCGACACAGAAGGAACTACTTCAATGATGAACATTGTAATTGGACACAAAGAAGAGGAATATGATTTAGAAAACTTCTGGAAAATCGAGTCATTAGGAATAACGCCTCAAAATAAGGAGAAATCAAACGCAGAATATTTGGAAAATCTACAAATATATCGTACGATGCCAATACTTGTAAATACACAGCAAAACTTCCTTGGAAAGACGACCATAAGCCACTTCCGTCCAACATCGACATAGCTAGACGAAGAACAGAAAATGTAGTACGAAGACTCAGTAACGATCCGTTTTTACTTAGAAAATATGGTGAGATTATAAACGACCAGGAAAGAGATGTTTTATTGAACGCATAGACAGCCTTACAACAAGCACAGAACATGCGCATTATATCGCTCACCATTCAGTAAAGAAAGATTCAGCGACGACACCCATCCGTATTGTTTATGACTAGCTGTCGTCGATCACAAGACACACCTAGTCTGAATGATTGTTTGCGCAAAGAACCCCCGATCTTAAATGACACATCAACACTTTTGATGCGATTTAGAGAGAATAGATATGCTGTTGTCACCGATATAGAGAAGGCGTTTCTTCAAATCACGTTATACGAGAAAGACAGAGATATGACGGGATTTTTCTGGCTATAGGACTCAACAGACCCTACATCAGAGTTGATTACTTACCGCTTTAAAGCTATCCTATTCGGCGCAACGTGTTCACCTTTTATATTGAATGCGACCTTATTACAGCATTTACGTGAACAGTCTAGTCATACATCTGAAACACTCATAGATGGATTATACGTAGACAACATAATTGCAGGCTTCGACAACACAACTGAACTATTGAAGTTTTATAAAGAGTCAAGAGCACTGATGACAAAAGGTGGATTCAACTTACGATCATGGGCATCGAATTGTACAGCACTTACCGATTTAGCTACATCTCAAAACGTTAACGATGGAAATAACTGTATTAAAGTTTTAGGATTACGATGGAACACCAAAGATGACCGTGTTAGTTTTGGATTTAAACCATTGTCTATGCTACCGGATTATCAAATCACGGAACGAGAAATACTAAGAAGATCGTCAAAAATCTACGACCCACTTGGAATTCTAAGCCCAGTTACAGTGCGTAGCAATATACAATTGCAGGATTTATGGACACAGAAACTAGGGTGGGACGAACAAATACCTGATGAAATTAGACCACAGTGGTATTCTATCGATCAAGACTTGAAAAAATGCACAGAGATTGAATTTTCGAGACGTTACTTTGAAAATATGGACACTGCCGATGAACCTACCTTACATGTATTCACCGATGCAAGCGCAGTAGCGTACGGCGCTTGTGTGTACTTAGTAAAAGGGAAAGAATCCAACTTTGTCACATATAAGGTCAAGTTTACGGAATGTTAAAAAAGTGTGTACTATGAAGCGACAGTCAAATTATTTTACACTGGATATCTTCCAGGAAGCAACTCAAAACCTTTATAGCAAACAGAGTTATCGAAATCAAAGAGCTCACATGTGAACACAGCTGGAAATATTGCCATACAGAATAAAACCCTGCTGATTTATTATCACGTGGCTTATCGTATGAACAATTGAAAAATAACTATGGATGTATGGTCCGGACTTGTTAACAGACGAGAAACAATGACCGAATGAATTTCAAATCGACAATAAAGTGATGACCACAACTAGTAGGGACAATGAAAATCAAAAAACGCAAGATGACTCTATACGGACGAAAAACAACGTATTGAACGTACCGGTAATCAACGTTTATAGATACCATTCATTCAACAAAACTGCGCGTATCTTAGGTTACGTACAGAAATTTCTAGATAACTGCCGTAATACAGTTCTAATACTAGGAGACTGGTCACAACATATCTAACACCAAATGATATACATAATGCAACAATGAAGTTAATTGAGCTGTGCAACACCAAAGATACAGTGATGTTTTTGAAAGCTTATGTTCAAAGTCAACGCATAGTTTGATACGTCAATTACGTTTGTATCTGGTCAAAGACGGATTAATACGATGTGGTGGACGCATAAATAACACACCACTTCCAGAGAATGCAAAATTCCCCTATTTAATACCAACAAAGCATAGACTAACAAAATTACTTACAAATCGATCCGGTTATAAAGTAACAACTACAAAAGAATGACGTTACAATGAAAGTTCCTTACCGACGTCCGCAGGACGTCACGCTAAAGTTCGTGGGTTTCTCAACACCAGTCATCTGTGAAAATGGTCTAAAAATTATGTTTTAACCTGGATTGGGGTTGTTAAAGGTTCCAATTTACCCTGAAAGAGTATGTGGTCCATGCAGAATAAGCACAAAAAATCGCTCACCTGTATTTCAGAGGAGAAGGTTTTTAAATGTTAGCAAACTTGATGAACAAATTGTGTAAAATTATCTTTAAAGGGCAATTACTCCTTAAGGGGTCAATTGACAATTTTGGTCATACACTTTTTTGTAGATCTTACTTTGCTGAACATTTTATATCTATCTATCTATAATAATATTCAAGATAATAACAAAAAACTGCAAAATTTTGTTTGACAGCAACCCAACAATAAGATGTTCGATTCGTCTGAAAATTACAGGGCTGATAGAATTTTGACTAATTGAACAATGTTACCCAATATCAGATTTGCTCTAAAAGCTTTAGTTTTAGAGATGTAAGACAAAACTGCATGTGACCCCTATGTTCTATTTTAAGCTATGGTGGCCATGTTTGTCGATGGATCGAAACTTCGGATACAATTTATAAACTAGATACCCTAAGGAACATTTAGGTAAAGTTTAAAGGTATTTTGCCCAGTAGTTTCAAAAAATAGTTTAGGACGACGGACGCAAAGTGATGGCATAAGCTCACATGGGGTCCTTTGGGACCCACTGAGCTAAAACCCAACCACAGCAATTATTCAAATCGACATTCAACAATCTAACATATTCTTGATTAAACTGGGTAAACCCTATTCCGGTGGCCAAAATGTTAATCATTATACCAAAGTGCCGGTCCAACTACACATAATATGATACCCATTTGTCTAGCTTTGTCAGTTTAATAAATGATTCAAAATCGGTGATCACCATCCGTCATTGTTTTTTTTCTTATTAAGCTTTTTCCGGTGAAAAGGTAACCTATAACATAGAGGACAACTAGGACCACTAATGTACCTCATTTTGAGCATCAAATAACACTTAATATTCTAGTAAAGAAGTATAGATCAGCTAAAAATTATTTTATTTAGAACAAATTCACAAATTTACAAATTATATTTGACAATATGAAAAGTGTTGAATATATGCCAGATTTACTTAAAAGATGTAATAAAACTGTTTTATTTCATTAAAGGGGCACTAGCTACGAGATATATAAAAAATCTAATGTATTATTTGTTTTGCTCAATCAATAATGAAAGGCAAATAGTGAAATAATAATTCGCTTTTACCAGCCAGGATGGTTCAATTTTGTCATAATAAGCTACAAAACATTGATTATGAATTATTCACTTGCAAGTGAACAACTCGACCTCATTGAATCCGTATTCATGTGAACTTCAACGTAACCCCTTAGCTTGAGAGGGATAACACGTGAATTGTATGTGTAAAGTTATTTTGGGTCATATTGCTTTTTCTCCATAGTGAAGATATCTGTAAAAAAAAAATGAACACTTATAAACATTTAAAAATGATTGGCATTATTTTTAGATACTCGTAACAGAACATTTACTCCTTTAAAAATACATTTTTTACCCAATTATTGATTGTCCTTGTGCTTATTTCGAGATGTCCGTTTTCACAAACTGAATTTTGCATGAATAACGATCTATGCTAAATATCCCCAGTGGCCGTTTTTATATTCTTATTCTACATACTCCCCTGATTGACCGTTACAAGACGCCTGTAATCAATATGACTGTAAGATTTGAAATATTCAAATTTTAAATATAAGTTAATTATTTACGCCTTTGACGTGCGCTGCGTCGTCTAGACTTTATTTGATTACATACGGATGCACATTGTTTTTTATTAGACTGATCATAGTTAGTAAGAAACATTTTATGTATACTATCTTTTTATTACATTAAAACTTATTTCAAGAGAGAAAACATTGTATACTATTTATTAGAAATATGCGTAACTTTTAATTATTATTTTAAACGTAATTTAACTTATGAGAGAACTTATGATACTTGAATGAAATGGTTTTTATTGTTTGTTTAGTTTAAACACTTAAACATGTATCTTATTATAATTTATGTATTTTTACTTATGTGAAATTATTCTTTATTTGTAGAGAATCGATTGTTAGCGACCATATGATATTATATATGAATAAAAGATAGATACATGGTGCATTCTCATCTCTTCGCCCTTAAGTAAACCGATGTGTACAATTCTCAACTCTGGAGACAATTATCAAATTCTGGAGGAAATTCTAAAATTGTGCCGATTTTTGACTATTTTGGTGAAAAATGGCTACCGATAGACGAAATGAAGACTTTCTGGACTTGTGATGTAAATAAAGGCAACAGTAGAATACCGCTGTTCAAAACTCATAAATCCATGGACAAAAAACAAATCTAGGTAACAAACTAAAACTGAGGGAAACGCATTATTTATAAGAGGCGAACAACGACACAACATTAAAATGTAACACACACAGAAACGGACTAAGCATTAAACAAAATCCTATGAAAATAACAAATATAACATCAAAACCAAATACATTAATTTGGGATAAATAAGTACCGTGACACGTCTTATAGTAATGTGAATTCACACTCAAAAATAAGAGAAAATAAACGACACAAATGAAACACAACGTTAAAATGTAACACACACAGAAACCAACTGTAATATGGCCATATTCCTGACTTGGGAAAGGACATGTTTAAAGGTAAAAATGGTGGGTTGAACTTGGTTTTGTGGCATGCCAAACGTCGCACTTTAATGGCAATGTTAAATATAACATTAAAATGACAACATAATATTACAGGGACTACAATACAAATAAATAAGAGAACGTTTTATGCAAAGAAACACATGAATAATAGATAACAAAAGGCATCAGGTTTAAAATTCAATACGCCAAAAACGCGCCTCGTCCACACAAGACTTACCAGTGACGCCCAGATATAAAAGTTCCAAAAGTAAAAAAAAGTTCAATGTTGTACAGCACTGAGGATCACAAGTTGAAAAAGGTTGTGCCAAATACGGCTAGGGTTTTCTGCTTGTGATAAGAACATCCTTATTATTTAGAACAATTTATTCAATTTCAAACAGTAAATTTTACAAATGAATATCAAAGATATACATGATAAAACTAAAGTAAAACGGACTCGTAGTACGAATTTAGCGGAGCTTACTAAATTGTACAAAGAATTAGAGAAGAATTTAATTTCATATGAGAACGTGGAACATGTAAAACAGTTATAATCAAAGTTATGTGAAAGGTTTGAACAATTTAAGTTACCACACTTAATGTGTTTAGATTTATGTACACAATCAGAAATTTGGAAGTGAACTATGAACGTTGTCATGAGAACTTTGTAGAATTCCGGGAAAGATTTTCCCAGTATATCGCGAGTGAAAAATCGCATGAAGAGGAAACACCCGAAGAAAGTGATACAGTTTCAATTGATAGCCAATTGAGTTCACGATCTTCAGTTTCATTACAATCTAGATTACGCAGTGCCAAAGCTAAGCGGTTCATTGCAGAACTTAAACTCAGGAAATTATCAGAACACCATGAACAAGAACGTGAACAGCATGAACTAGATCGTGCACAAATAGAAATTAAATTCAGACAACAGGTATTTAATAAACGATCCGAGCTGGAAGAGGCCAATCTCGACGAATCAGTGTGGCAAGAGGCAGTGGAAGAAGACACATATAATAACAGTGGAATCATGAACATTCGGAACATTTCGCAAACATTACAGAGCTCTATTCATGAGAGTGAAAAGGAATGTATTAATATGAACTATTTCCCGACAAACTGCAACAACTGATAAATCAACGATGAACATTAATAGCAGTACACAGGGATGCAGTACTCAGTCTGGATTTTCGAATGTAAGTGTTTCTAGCATAGATTCGGCTTTTCAACGCCTAGCACATCTACACTTCACGAAGGGTTTAATTTGCCAAAACCAGAATTATTGACGTTTAATGGAACTCCGTTAGACTATAGTAAGTGTATAAGGAACTTTGAGACAAAAATTGAAGGTAGAATAAGTGATAATAGTTTGAGTGAGTTATTTTAGTCAGTACTGTAGAAGTGAAGCAAAGTGTTGTATAGAAGATTGTGTATTATTAGATTCTGATGAGGGTTACAAACGTGCTAGGGCAATATTGTACTCCCGATACGGTAGGCCACATTTAATTGCTAGATCATTTATTGAAAAATTAGTGAACGGCGCTCATATTAAAGCGTCAGCTATTGAAGGTTTATCTAAATTGGCATTAGAAATGCAAAAATGTGAAATCACATTCTCTCAGTTAGGCTTTAATTCAGATATTGATAATTCTGAAAATTTAAGGTGTATTGTTAAACGCCTTCCAATGCATATGAGAACCCCGGTTTTCTGATTTAGTTAAATTTGTAGACAAAAAATCACGCATTGCTAGTTCTATGTATGGTTACGATCTTTGTAGAGAAAATCAGAACAAGACTGATAATAGGGTTTTTACAAGTAAACATCATAATAATGATACAGTTAAGAGTAAGGTAACTATGTTAAGTACTCAAAGTTTAAATAATACAGCTAAGTATGAGCCCATATGTAACTGTTGTACAGGTACATGTGTAGATTTGACATCTTGTAGCAAATTCAAGTCAATGAGTTTAGATGATAGGTATAAATTAGTACGCATGTTAAAATTGTGTTATAATTGTTTAAAAGGGAAGCATTTTGCGAACAATTGTAGAAAACCAAAAGCATGCACTGTATCTGACTGTAATGTTAAGCATAATATTTTATTGCATAGTTGGTCTAAGCCCGGTTTTGATCATGCTGCTGCCCAGCCTTCAGTTAATTGCGCAGCTACTAAAGGTTCTATGACTATGAACTGTTTAGGGATTATTCCTGTCCTCGTTAAGGGTCGGTACGGTAACTCTTGCACAACATATGCCTTGCTAGATGACGGAGCAGATAAAACTTTATGTGATGAACGGATTACTTCAGAAATTAAATATAGCCAGCAAGCCGGTCACTTTCGAGATGTCTACTGTTAGCTCTTCTGGTAGTACAATTCACGGTCAAGAAGTTGACTTACATTAAGTGAAAGCTATTGACGGAAATGATAACGTGTCTTTAGAAAATGTCTGGTCAGTAAAGAAGCTTCCAATTTCAACTCGATCTGCCGCAGAAAATGTAGATATAAGAAAATTGCCGTATTTAGCCGATATACAGATACCCTCTTCTGATTTAACCGAGGTCATGTTGTTAATTGGTACAGATTCACCTAACGCTCGCATTCCGCTAGAAGAGAGGTCCGGTAACGAAAACCAACCATATGCAATTCGCTCACGCCTCGGATGGGCTATTCGTGGTCCTATTGAAGATACGCATGCGTCAAATGATATAAATGTACATTTTGAGGAGGCAAGAGATGTTTTGTTGCAGCGACAATCAGAATGGATGTGGACCTCTGATTTTGATGATAGAGCACGAGAAGACAAGAATGGCTTGTCTATAGAGGATAAAAAGGCTATGAAAATGATGGAATCCTCAATAACGCAGGAAGATGGTCATTACAAGCTCGGACTACTTGGCGCGATAGAGAGACCACGCTACCAAATAACATGGTTATTGCACATGCCCGTTTACAACAATTGAAACGCAAATTGTCAAGTAATGAGACGTTACATAAAATGTATACGACAACTGTCAATGATTACATAGAAGAACTAGGGATATCTGAGACTAATACTGAAATCAAGAAGGAGATAGCTATACATGCTACAACCAATAATGCCATCGACAATTTGATAGGATACTTCTCCGACTGGATAAAACTCAGACGAGCTATTGCATGGTTTAGGAGATTTAAGATTTATTGCAGAAATCGTTACCTTGGACATCATTTGCCGTGTAACAGTGTTCATATTAATGTAACAGAACTTCGGGAGGCTACCGATGAAATATTAGCACATGTCCAAATGAGCTATTTTTCAGATGAAATAACAAACTTGAAGAAAGCAAAGCCCGTGAAAAAAGAAAGCCGTATTGCTTCTCTCAATCCTGTTTTTGGTTAATGAACTTATCCGATCAAAAGGGCGCCTAAATTATGACTTAAGCACTTATCCCGTGAAACTGCCAAACAAACATCACGTGACTACGCTTATTATCCGCTATTATCACGAAACCACGGGACACGTGGTGGGAAAACAACAGGTGCTTGCAGCTTCTCGTGAAAAATATTGGATATTGAAAGGATCCAGTGCTGTGAAGACAGTTATCGATCGTTGCGTTCCATGCAAACGACAAACAACATGGTCCGTTTTGTAAACAGCAGATGGCACCCCTACTCGAGGAACAGATGACTGCAGACAAACCTCCTTTTACCTTTGTCGGAGTTGACTACTTTGGTCCATTAAACGTTAAACTTGGACGGTCAGTTGTTAAGAGATATGGATGCCTCTTTACGTGTCTTACAACAAGAGCGGTTCATATAGAAATAGCACACAGTTTAAATACGGATTCTTTTATTTCAGCCTTTCAACGCTTTACAAGTAGGCGAGGCATTCCCGAAAAGGTCTATAGTGAAAATGGAACAAATTTCGTTGGCGGTGAAATTGAACTTCGAAAAAACATTGAACAATGCCAATGGAATAAAGCAATTATATCAAATTATATGCTACACAAGGACATTATTTGGATATTTAATCCACCATATGCAAGTCACCGCGGTGGTGCATGGGAACGAATGATTCGTTCAACAAGGAACATTTTTAAAGCACTGATCAATCAACAACTACTTAGCGATGAACAATTACTGACATGTATGGCCGAAACTGAGCGTATTATAAATGATAGACCGATAACAGCAATAAGTGACGATTGTCGTGATTTACCAGTTTTAACGCCAAATATGTTATTGATGAAGAGCAACACGTCAACACCGCAAGATGTGTTTGACAAAAAGGATATATATGCAAAACGATGGTGGAAACAAATACAACACCCAGCGAATGAATTCTGGAAACGTTGGTTGAGGGAATACTTATCAACCCTACAGCAAAGAAGCAAATGGCAGAGGGGACAACGAGATGTTTTGCCCATAAACAGGGTTTAATCAGTTGCTAGATAAATTACATCTTTTCTGGAATAACCATAACCAATACTGGCCATATGTGCAATGTGGTCCACCATTTGTTTTCTATACCCTCATCAAACAGGTAAATGATGCATCTCCCATCCACAGAAACCAAACCAAGTGTCCTACCTCTAAGAATGCTTTCTGGAATACCCCAGTTTTCTTTTGCAGCTTTATAAACAGACATTTCATTTTGGACAGCATCATAGGTATATTTCAAAGCAGTTTGGTCATATTGCTTTTTCTCCACGGTGAAGATATCTGTAAAAAAAATGAACATTTATAAACATTTAAAAATTATCAGTAGAATCGAAAATGATGTTTAATACCGTCTCGTTATCCTGATTGGCATTATTTTTAGATACTCGTAACAGAACATTTACTCCTTTAAAAATACATTTTTACCCAATGATTGATTGTCCTTGTGCTTATTTCGAGATGTCCGTTTTCACAAACTGAATTTTGCATGAATAACGATCTCTGCTAAATATCCCAAGTGGCCGTTTTTATATTCTTATTCTACATACTCCCAAATTGACCAAACACAGTTTTTACTATTTATTTATAAAACGCTAATGTAAAGTTGCGCTCTTTTAAATAACCAATTTTCCCGTTTCTGTTATATGACGTTGCGCATTTGACGTGCGCTTCGTCGTCTAGAGTTATTTGATTACATACGGATGCACATTGTTTTTTTATTAGACAGATTATAGTTGGTAAGATTTTTTTGTATGTATATATACTATCTTTTTATTACATCAAAACTTTTATAAAGAGACAAAACATTGTATATACTATTTATTAGAAGTATGCGTAACTTTTAATTATTATTTTAAACGTAATTTAACTTATGAGAGAACTTATGATACATGAATGAAATGGTTTTTATTGTTTGTTTAGTTAAATGTGAACACTTAAATATGTATCTTATTATAATTTATGTATTTTTACTTATGTGAAATTATTCTTTATTTGTAGAGAATCTATTGTTAGCAACCATATAATATTATATATGAATAAAAGATAGATACATGGTGCAAACTCGCATACTCATCTCTTCGCCCTGAAGTTAACCGATGTGATTTGTACAACGACAACAGACATTCTGCAGGTGTATCAGCATGTTTGGCATATAACAGTAAGAGCCGCTGATGCACATGCTAAAACTGTAATGAGGTCGTAATCCGTCATTTGTTGTCTGTTGAAGCTATAATTTTTTGTTTGATTTGCTCAGTTCCTTCCCAAAGCCGGCTTTGTCGGCGTTTCAGATTTGGGCAGGTTTGTCTGTAAGGCCGAGTTTTTCAATAGTTGTGTTGTGTTGAGTAATGTAAAGTCATCATCAATTACTTGTTGTGATGATACAACTACTCTTGATCTTGCGAGAGAAGTTGTGTTTCTGAAAGCTCATCTGAAAGAAAGATTGTCTTTTCATAAACCTTTGGCACCATCTCTTTGACGGGGAAGAAATGTACACATGTAATTTGCAAGGGATGCATCCTGTGATTGTGTTAGGTAGGGCCTTTGTCCACTCTTTTTGCCTCTTGTACTTTCCCCCGAAAGGTAGTCACCTAATGTTTTCCTTGTGATGTCGAATCGTTTTGACGCTCGGGTGTGTAAGGATGCCCCTTTTTAATTTGGCCCACAGCTTCGCATAACTGTTCATGTGTGTATTTCTGTCTAGCCATCTAAAATGAAAAATTGATTTAGTGATCGGGTGTGTAAGGATGCCCCTTTTTAATTTGGCCCACTGCTTCGCATAACTGTTCATGTGTGTATTTCTGTCTAGCCATCTAAAATGAAAAATTGATTTAGTGATCGGGTGTGTAAGGATGCCCCTTTTTAATTTGGTCCACTGCTTCGCATAACTGTTCATGTGTGTATTTCTGTCTAGCCATCTAAAATGAAACATTGATTTAGTGATGACACAATACATAGATTGTATATATATTGTAAAAACATGCTATTTTTAGTAAGACGATGCATACTGGCGATCTCTTATAGCATCTTATAATTGTAATCACATAAGCAACACGACGGGTGCCACATGTGGAGCAGGATCTGCTTACCCTTCCGGAGCACCTGAGATCATCCCTAGTTTTTGGTGGGGTTCGTGTTGTTTATTTTTTAGTTTTCTATGTTGTGTCATGTGTACTATTGTTTTTCTGTTTGTCTTTTTTATTTTTAGCCATGGCGTTGTCAGTTTGTTTTAGATTTACGAGTTTGACTGTCCCTTTGGTATCTTCCCTCTTTTATAAGTATCACATTTAAGACAAAATGTACGATATATGAGGGTATGGAAGGGGGTTTCTTAACTTCTGTATTCCTTTTTTTCCCTTTCAATTTCACGTATGTGAAAGGGGCATATCGATTTACCCTCGTCTATCCGTACGTCCCGCTCATGGTTACAAAATTGAAAACAACGCGTTTAATAATTTTTTGCGTCCGAAGCCCTTTTCTGGAAGAGGTATATGTCAAAAATACCTAAAATAAATAGCCAAATTCACCTAAAGCCAACTTTGCCTGAGGAAGTTGAAACCTTAGTTTCTTTATAATTTCAAAATTTATAAACGGACATATTTAGTGGAGTTTGTTAAATCATGTCAGTACCGAGGTAAGTGTTGACCCCCGATTAATTGAAAAAATCCCAATCAGACGAATACATGTAGTACACTATTGAATTAGAAAAACAAAATTTGTCAAAGACGGAATACTTTATAGGAAGAGATAAAATACCACAACAAATGAAGAAACATTACATATCAACCTAGTAGCGAGTAAGTCAGTCCCTCTCCGTTATTGATCTCTTCTTCTTACTTGTTAATGAAGCGGATATAATGTATGAATTATTCGGGTTAACCAGTGCAGTTATAATTCAAGTTCAACTGTTGTTGCACAATGAACAACAATGAGGTAAATGTCTGCCAAACAAAACTAAAGCCTTTTGAATTAAAATAATTGAAATGTTTACGAATCGAACAGACTGAAAACCATATTGGTGATATCCATTACACGTGACTCGGTATTTAGTTATCCCTCATTGTGTTCTTGTTCTAATATGTTATTGTATTCTTGTCTTTTATTTTAGCTAATATGCCTTTTTGTGTTTCTTTGATATACATATGACGTGGTTCTGTACTTATGCATCCCGTCATTGTCCTTTGATCAATTTTGTATTCTTGTCATTCAGTTATGCTTTTATGCTCTGCCTATGTGCCTTTTTATATTTCTTTGTAACATCTTTGTTTGTTTTATAGTGATTAGGATTATAACGCAATTTTGACTGCTCTACTTCTTCTTTTGACATTTTTACCTATTATGTCTGTTTGTCATATTCACAAATCGTTGTCAATATAATGGAGTTTTAGGCGACTGTTACAAGATTGAGAGGTTAAGCTAGCCATAAAACTAGGTGTAATCCATCATTTTCGAAACGCTTCTTAGTCAGCAATACGACAGTTGTTATCCATTCGTTTGATGTGTTTGAGCTTTTGACTTTGCCATTTGCGTTTTATAATTATCCCCGGAGTTCAGTATTTTTGTTATTTTACTTTCTACTCTAGTCAATAAAGTGTCAATATAAAAGATTGAAGGTCAAGGACATAGGACCTAGGGGAAAACAAATATCAGGTCCTGGGTAGGAAATTGTGAATGCTGAACCTACGATTCACACCTTTCGTACTCGAGAGTATCACAAGCCGTATAGTCAGTACTTTGTTTTGACATATATTAGCATTGATGTTGTTTTACTGTAAATTTACTGTAATATCAAATGGTGTCAAACACTTATTTTGTACCCCGAGCATTGCAGGTTAGCCACATTTGTCGGTTCGTAACTGTGTACTAGTATTTCATTTGGACTTAAGCCACATTTTGTCGGTAATTAAACTGTATATTATTTGGACTCACAGTTTGAATCGAGTGTCTGGCATATTAAAATATGCCCCATATTTCAAAGAAGTCTAAAACAACGTTGTTGATTTTTCATGAATGAGTACCCTGCATCTTTCATTCAAATGACAAAATCTTGAAACATCGCTATTTAAGAGATAACTGTATTGTATTTGAAGCTTTAAGGACGTCCATCGGTAGTTTTACTGTCGCAAATTTAGTTTACCTGGCGACGCTGAGCGGAGACGGGTAAACGGGTATTTGCGACAGTAAAACTACCGATGGACGTCCGCAAAGCTTCAAATACAATACAGTTATCTCTATTTTAATGCAGATCGAGTTCATAATTGAATTTCAATCATTATTTCAGTCTTAAACGTTCATTAACGAGTTCTGTGCCATAGGGCCGATGATCGGCCCAAAGTCATACTCCTTTCAGTGCCAAAGGGCCGATTCATCGGCCGATTGAAATGATGTTATGAACTACGTAATGTACTATGACGTCGCCGTTTTTGTGATAAATTTAATTCCTCCGTCTTGAAACATTCGCGCGTTTTTTTACCAATATTAAAAGATATGAAAGGGGAGCTTTTTTTATGAAATTTATGAAAATAAAATTATGTAAGGATGCGTTTATAAATATATATAAAATTATATAATATTTAGAACTATAGAGTTTCAAATCCACTCTTTTTTCCCGACGCTATTGCAGTAGGCCTTTTAGTATATTTATATATTCTAGGCTTACTTTCCTAAACTGCCTAAAGTTTTTAAGCATTTACTTTCCAAAATTGTAAGACTATAATAAAAATAAAATTTTACATACATAAAATAAAGAAGATAGAAGTTATTCAAATACCTTTACAAAGAACGGATTAGAAAAAGCGCAAAAAAAATCAAAAACTTAAAAAGATGAAAAAGTACGTAAAAAGTGCACTACATGTTAATGACGTAATTAATCTAATGACGTGATTCGTTTATAACGCATCCATCGGATTATTGCTAATCCTTATCCGTGGTTATCCTCCTGAGTGAGGGATCACACATTATTTAACCAGAATGTAGGTCATATAAAAGAATACTGCAGGGAAATTTCAAAACCATTGCCTATATCGTGCTGATTTTCACAATTCATTCGACGAAGAAGTTTGTCTTGCTAATATACATTTATGCCCATATTCCATTAAAACGCCACCAGAGAATTTTAATGCACGGAATAAATTTCGTTAATTTCTTTTTGTTTAGCTGCGTTTAATTTTTCTAGGCTTTTTACGGCATACTTTTATATAAATTTCAAAGGCAAAACAGTTAAACATGAATAATACAAGAGATACAAGGAAAATATTCAATATTGTATTTATCGTGTGAAAATGCAATGTCCTGTATAGCATCGTAAAAAAAGAGTATTGCCGGATTGTGCCGGCCAAATTAATATTCCAGGTCAACATGACACTTTTAATTGATACATGTAGCAGGTTTCCTAGTAAACTACATGTTCTTTGATCGGTGCATGTCTGTACTCATTTATTATTTATCCCTTCTTCCATTTGTCTTCCAAAATAAAAGATAGCAAAACCGCAAACAACATGAAAACTTTGTGAACAATTATACATTCAAAATTACAATCACAGTAAATTATTATTGTACGGTTGTCAAGAATTAATAAACACATTATTTTTAATATTAAGATACGATAGTAAATTCCTATTAAAAAAACTCTGACAATGTTCGATCAGGTCTTTTCTTTTATACAATTAATTGTTTGATGACATTTCCGAAGATCATATAATAAGAACAAAACGACATTTGAGAAAACTGCCGGGTCGAAAATAAGAGAGTGTTCTGTATGTTCTGTACGAAATGTCCCTGGTTGCAGGAAAGGGCCGAAACATGTATATGCATGTGTGCTCTCTGTCGTAAAATTGTTCATAAACCATGCAGTAAATATAAGAAACACGACAGACGATGTAACACCGACGAATAAAATATCTTTCTTGAGAAATGTTAATATGAATCTTGAATTTTGTATCAAGCTCATATAATGAGGTTGTTCACACGAAATAATCACAAACTTTCTTTAATTTATAAGTAGTGACAAATTAATTTGCATTATCTCTTTTCGTATTACCGAACTTTGACTCGGGAGTATATGATTTTTAGACAGGTTACCTTCTCTATAGTAGGGATTTTCTGGTATTAGTTCAAGTGAGAGCAACTAAAAGAAGTAAAGTCAAACTTAAAATCGGTGCAATTAGTTTGTCATGTTTCATGGAAAACATAAAATAGTGACCCCTCCCTCAAAAAAAATAAATTTACCTTATCTTGTTGCTTTTACTAGAACCGGGACCAGAATATCTTATAACACGTAACTTGTCTAAATATTATAACTTCGGGGTCAAAAATCGGTATTATATGTAAGAAAATGGACTATTAGTAAAAAAAGTTTAATTTTCCACCCACTTGCAGTTAACATCTTTTGGCGATATTATACCTTTACTATGACGTCGACGTTTTTGCGGTCTTGTTAAGACAATCAAAAAAAGCATTGGCACTGAAGGGGTTTGTTAACAATTTGTTTGGCAGCGAAAGGGTTAAAGAAAATTCCGCGAAAAGATGTTATCTTCTTTGGTCCCTATACTAGGTGACGTCATAGGTATGCTTCCGGCGTCAAACATAAACACCGGGCGTTTTCTGGATTCTGTGCCGCTTCAGAATGTAATAAAATTTGATAAAAAGAAGATTTTTAGGTGCAACATGTGAGTTTTTTGGCTTATTATTGTAGAAACTACATGTCAATACATTCAGCAATTCAAAATGTCGGCCTCCTTAGTTACAGACAAGGAGATAGAGAATTTTACCCTTACTGTCATCCAATCAGAACCATGGATACAAAATAATTGCATTAGAATTTCTTATCAGCATCTTTTAAAAGTATTATTTTTAAATCGGACACATTGAGATATAAAGACGTTTTGTTGGATGTATTCATTCATACGTAGGCACGTCCTTTCGGAAATCGGATGCACACTTAGAGTGGGGTGCTCATTTTCGCCATATCTTTCCATGTTTTCTTCAGTTTATGTTCAGGTCTTTATGTTTTTGAAGTATACTGATATTTCTATATGAAAATAACTTCAAATGCAAAATATTCTTAGCTTGAAAACGTGTTTGGTTTGTGTAAAATCATCTGAACAGTTGGATTAAAGGGTGTTTGAAATTTCCTATTTTTTTGTCAACGGGGGACACATATTCGCCGTCTTTACATATCTATTTAAAACCAAATAACTGCAGCTTTAAACAATATTTATCATATAAATTTCATTATAGACGAATAGCAGACATTTGAAGAGTGTAAAAAAAAAGAAATTTAGGGCAATCAGTCAAAGAATTACTAAGAATTGCACCTTGAAATTGTTTTTTTCATTCAGGAAATTGGCTGAAAATCGTTGCCCATTTTGTGGTCCTTTGCCATAAGTGCCGAAATTTAGTCTCATTATCAAAAATAATCATATTTGTCATAAAAAATATAATCTAACGGCATATTTCTTCCATTTTAACCATCCTTTGAAGTTTTTAAACCTCAAAATCATAAAACGGCGAAATCGTGTCCACGGCGAATATGAGCGCCCCACTCTAATGCTTATATTCTAACTCGCCAGCTCAAACGAATATAAATTATCTAATAAATAAAACAACATAAATATGATAAGTGTGCATACAGTTGTATGTATCAGCCTTTTGATAGTTTTTACATTCAATTGTGAATTTTTTTGAAATACTAAGGCTTTTCTACCTCAGGCATAGATTAACTTAGCTGTATTTGGCAAAACTTTTAGGAATTTTGGTCTTCAATGCTCATCAACTTCGTACTTTATTTGGCCTTTTTAACTTTTTTGGATTCGAGCGTCACTGATGATGGATTTATGGGCTATGGATTTTTTTCAAGACAAACTTTTTTTTCGCCTTTGGCGACAAGTCGAAAACATTTTCTTTCTTTCAATTTTAGCATTACATATAGTGGCAGCTGAGGGTGAAACAAACACATTTTGTTTCTCAGGGTCAAAAACAAATTATTTTTTTCTCCAAAAACTGGAAACAAACTTTTTTTTCAAAAAAAATCCATAGCCCCTCCCCGCAGAAAATCAAATGGTTGCTGCCTAACACAATCAAAATCTATCTATAAAAGAGGAAAAACTCATATTTATATAATATATTATTTGTATATATCCACATTATTAAACAATTACAAATTCAAACAAGGGGTGGGTGGGTGGCTATACATAATAACGAACTGCTGCTACGTAAACTATAGGCATACTTCGAATAACTTTATTTTCTCAAACGAACCCCTCAAGTATACTTATGCATGCTTTTCACGAATCCCGTGAGCGCATATACCCGAAAAACCGGCAGTACGGGAATATGCCATCCAATCAAATTGAACATAAACACACACATGTTTACAGTAAACTATCACTTGCATGTTACTACGTCATGTGACCTATACATTTAATAAATATATCTCTTGTGAGGATAGTGCCTTTAAATTTGAGATACTATAAAGTTGAGTATAAGACGACTTCTAAAAATGACCCTTAATTGTTAATGATATTTCAGTTAAATAAAAAGTTTTAACTAAAACTATACTCAAATTAGGGTTATTACTGTTCAGATAGAAATTATTTAGTTAACAGTTTGATGTACTTTAATTCAAATTTAAATGAATGCGTAAAAATTTCTTTTAATTTACCTTTTGAAAAATTAAAAGGTTTTGGAAATATATTCAGGAACATGGCAATTGTTATATTATACTTCTTTTCTGTGTGCGTTTCATTTTAGTTTTTCTGTTGTTTCGTTGTTCTCCTCTAATATTTGATGTGTTTCCCTCAGTTTTAGTTTGTAATCCGGATTTGTTTTTTTCTCAATCGATTTATGAATTTCGAACAGCGGTATACTCCTGTTGCCTTTATCTTACCCTCAGAGTGAAATAAATGTATGTAAACTGGTTACATACCTGCTTTTGGTCTATGTACCTGTTGTATATTCCTTAGTAAATACCTTCACCAAATAAAAAAAAAGCCAAGGAATTACAATTTGACTGCATTACGGAAATCAAATGAGCGTCAATAAAAAAAAGTTCATCGGAAGATATCAAGACCATGTAAACGCTTTCGTATCAATTTCAGAAATAATACACGATGGTCTTGAAGTATAGATTGTAGGTACTGAAGATGTAATAGTGTTCCTTTATTTGTCTTTACAAATTATTATATTTGCTGTTTAATTTTTGTCATCTACACATGACGTGGCTCGGTACTTATGCATCCCGCCATTGTGTTATTGTGCTATATAAAAAAAATTGTAGTCTGTCTTTCGTTTGTGCTACATTGTAATGAGCTTTGTCTATAAGCCTTTTTGCGTTTTTTTTTTTTTTGTCATATATATATTTCTTTATTGATTAAGATTATAACACAATGTTGACTGCTGTATCCCTATTTTCGACATTTCTACCATTTGATTCTGTTTGTTTGTTCACACATCGTTGTAAATATAATGGAATTTTGTGCGACTGCCATACAAGTGAGAGATTTAGCTAGCTATTAAACCAGGTTTAATCCATCATTTCCTACATAAGAAAATGCCTATACCAAGTGAATTGTCATTAATTTGTTTGGTGGGCTTGAGGTTTTGATTTTGCTATTTGATAAGGGACTTTCTTTTTCAAATATCCAAGTCCGGTCATTTTGTTATTTTAATTACTTAATAGCGTAAGTATGTTTTTCTAGCAACACGCTTCCCAACAGATCCCTAAATGAAAAATTCAAACGTCCATTAATGTGCAAAGTAAAAACGCAAAATAAACTGAACTCTCAAGAAAAATTCAGAATTTAGTCTTTTCAGAAATGGCAAAATCAGAAGCTTATTCACATTAAACGAATCGAAAACTACTGTCATGTTCCTGTCTTTGAACAGGCATATCCTTATATAAATAGTGGCAAATAAAAGCTGGTTTTAAAGGCAGCAGTAGTACACCGCTGTTCGAAACTCAATCGATAGAAAATAACAAATCCGTATTACAAACTAAAACTGAGGGAAACGCATTAAATATAAATGAACGACACAAAATTAAAATGTAACACACACAGAAACGAACTAAGCATTAGGCAAAATCCGATGAGAATAGCAAATATAACATCAAAACTAAATTCATGAATTTGGGATAGAAAAGTACCGTGACACGTCTTATAGTAATGTGAATTCACACTCAAATATAAGAGCAAACAAACGACACAACGTTAAAATGTAACACACACAGAAACAAACATGTATCAGTCTCATAAAATTTCACTATATTGACAACAATTTCTAAGCAAAACAAACAGATGTCAAACGTAAAAATGTCAAAATTATGGTACAGTAGGTATCATTGTGTTATTATTTTAATCATTACGTAACAAACCATGTCAATAAAGAAAAAAACATGGGATGTGGATGCTCTTTTGAAAAAAGAGGAAAATTCTAAAAGGAAAGTCCCTAGGCAAATGGCAATATCAAAAGCCCAAACACATCAATCGATGGGAAAGTTTATAATCAATAAAGAAAGGCAATAATACATAAGAGGGGCGAAAGATACCAGATGGACATTCAAACTCAAAATAAACTGACAACGCCATGGATAATAGTTATCAAAGGTACCAGGATTATAATTTAGACGCGCGTTTCGTCTACGTAAGACTCACCAGTGACGCTCATATCAAAATAATTATAAGAAAGTAAAAGACCGACAAATAATAGTTCACAAGACACAACATAGAAAACTAAAGACTAAGTAACACGAACCCTACCAAAAAACTGGGGGTAATTTCTGGTCCTCCGGAAGGATAAGAAGATCCTGCTCCACATGTGGCACCCGTCGTGTTGCTGATGTTATTAAAACCTGTGAATAGTCTTATACCATAGATTGTCACAACCACGCAATAAGGGCGGGATGAATAAATACCCTGCAACGTCAAAAGAATATTACCATAATGGACTAAACGAGAAGGTTAAAATTATACAAATACAGATAACATTAACACTATAACACATAATCTAGTTGAAAAGCATAGTCAGTAGAAGTACTCAAGTAGTACAGAGGAGGTTTTAGTAATAGTATGCCCTTTTTCTTATCATATCACAAACTTTAAATTACTCCAACTATTAAATGTTTAAAGATTCTGACAAATTTTAAGCATTTCACTCCAAAGAATATAAGAACATGCTGATGTAAAGATAAACATTTTATCATTCTAAAAAAACATACAACGATTTTCTATTAAACTGGTTTGATGTGATCGTAATATAGTCTACATACCCTGTCTATAAACACTGAGTCATTTTTAACACATGTTGTTGATTGTATCTTTTGTAAGTTACGTTTACGAGAAAATTAGACAATACATCTTTCATTAATGAAGTAACACACTTTAAATATGTAACAAGTCTTTCTTTTGAACTCTTTTTTCAATATGTTTTATACTGTAATGAAAGACCAATGGTTAACTCAATAAGATGAAAAGACTGCCTTTATATTATAGTCAAATTATTTACAGTTAACAGTTGAGTGCAATTATAATTTGACAAATATATTCTCACATTCTCATAAATAATTAAGAAAATGGAAAATAGAAAAATATACCGAAAATGTGAGGAAGGGTCAATTTCTTGGAAATAGATCAGGACAGGGTAGAAATAAATGAATTCAAAGAGAAAATAGAATATCTTAACATTAAAATTTTTAAGAGGTTTAAAATGAAACCCTTTTGTTCTTAAAATGTGAAATAAATTCATCTTGACATCAACAGCTTGAAAACAATATGAAGAATATTCATCACGACATACGGGGACTTTTAAATAGAAGTTTCCGTTTTGCCACAACGAAATCCGTATAAAATTTAAAAGGCCTCAAAAACCTAACGTAACAAAAGACTAAGGCCTTCATAGTTTGTCGCTAAACTTGTCATATATGGTTAACTCTAACTCATCGTTAAATACTAATCATATAAAATTGAGAATGGGAATGGGGAATGTGCCAAAGAGACAACAGCAAAAGGTCACCAACAGATCTTCAATGCAGCGAGAAATCCCGCACCCGGAGGCGTCCTTCAGTTGGCCCCATAACATATATATATACCAGTTCAGTGATAAGGAACGCCATACTAAACTCCAAATTGTACACAAGAAACTAAAATTAAAAATAAAACAAGACTAACAAAGGCCAGAGACTCCCGACTTTGGACAGGCACAAAAATGCGGCGGGGTTAAATATGTTTATAAGATCTCAACCATCCCCCTATACATCTAGCCAATGTAGAAAAGTAAACGCATAACATACGAACATTAAAGTTCAGTCCAAGAGAAGTCCGAGTCTGATGTCAGAAGATGTAACTAAAGAAAATAAACAAAATGACAATAATACATAAATAACAATTGGACAGACAACACGTGTATATATTGACGGAGCGGCGTACTAACTGTTCAATTTATTCTTCAATAGCTCGCGTATCACACAATACATGTAACTTATCGTGTACAATTAAATTACATGTTTATCGATTGATTTCAGTTAATTAACAGACTACTGGCAGTAATCTGACATGCCAGCTCCAGACTTCAATTAAACTGATTGAAAGATTATGTCTTCATCATATGAATATCAGGCACAATCCTTCTTGTTAGGGGATTAGTATCATACCATCATAACATATATGAGAAGAACATAACCCGTGTCATGCCAAAAACTGTTTTTTTAAATAAATGTGTGTAGTTCCGATGCAAAGACCCTATACGTGAATCAGTATTAACGCCAAAATATGCAATTTTTAATGACCTGACAACAGTATCGCAACTATGTCCCTTCTTAATAAGTTTATTTAAAGGTTTTGTTAGCTTATGCCGATATGCCGATACTGAAACTGTTTTGCGCTGCTGAATTAATGTAATTTGATTAATCAATCTTCAACTTTTTTCTATCGTTTGCATCATTGGCAACAACGGCAATTACACATCCTCTGAGTAAGTCTTTAATTTCGGTTTCATCCTAAGCCTCAAAATCGGATTCCCTATTAGGCTCATATTCTCTTATCAATGTTATTCTATGTTTCATTTCGATGATATGACAATTTGAATAGTGATCAGTAGTTGCCATTTAAACAAGAATCAAATGAATAAGGGGATAAATTTTTTACCGAAATAATTCTACTATCAACGCAATGTACACGGTGAATAGACCTATAATAATAATTATCCGTCACCAGTTTCAATCACATCGGTTCGTCACGCTCGATAGTATCTAATAGTCTTAAAATCCTACGTTTACAGTTTGCAGTTTCATTTGGTATGGTCATTTTTTTAGTAGCGAAATGATACATATCTTCAGCAGTTTTAATTTCAACTTTATCTCGAAGAACAGCAGTATTTGCCTGTCGTTTATCAAAACCACTTGCGGTGTTCTGTGGTCGTTTCGTGTGACCTGTTTCAAAGTCGATATTGCAAAGTATTCTTTAAATCAAAAAACTATCTGTAGAATAACTAAACCCCTTCTAATATTGAGCTTGAAACCCGTAGTCTATGTAAATTCATGAATTGTAGTCACGGATGCAGAAATGGACGTTTTTCTAATATGTGATTTTTCATGTTCTATTGTGTGATCGGTACTGACTCATTGATTTACCCTACAGGTCTTTTTGAATGTACTTTTTGATTTGGCTCTTATAGATTAATGTCGACGTTGACTTGGTAAATTTATGTGACACCTTTGTAATCTCTGTAAATAAAAAAAAATACAATCAATATCTTTTATATGACAAATAAACACCATTTAGCTAAAAAAGTTCACCCTCATTCAAAATAGGCAATACTGAGAGTTACTGGTAATCATAAAACAAATATATTTTTACAGAAAATTTGCAATATTTTCTGTTAATTGCATCGTCTTGAACATGTTTTGTGTTTGAGAACATGGGTACAATATATATGGACGCAAGTGGTTACGTATTTTTGCGGTGAACGTTTATTTTTTTACGATAACTGGTTACTTTGTATTCTACTTCTGCATTTTAGTTACCAAAAACCGTTGATTGGTTTCTATTTACCTAAGCTGTTTGGCAACACTTAAAGGAATTTCTTGTCCTCAATGCTCTTTAACTTCGTACTTTATTTGGCGTTTTTAACATTTTTTTATTCGAGTGTCACTGATGAGTCTTTTGTGGACGAAACGCGCGTCAGGCTTAAATATGAAATTTAAAAAGTTATATTTTGTATTGCTTGGTTATAATTTGTACAAAGGAGTAATTTGCATTCCTTATATACACTGGCTAGCTTCTCCGTAAAGTTGCTATTGTAGATAGTTAAACCTTTGCACATCTCTCAACGAAGGATTTCATTGTCATGTATGGCAGAATTATAGGAATCCCCAAAGGCTGACCATTCTAGTAAATTTCCGCCAAAAGTGGGCAGGTTGAGTTTTTGCAATTTGTTATAATGACTTGACGACATAGAGTTGGGCATGTTTAACTGGCTTACGCTTGTTTGTTCTGAATTGAAAATTATCGGACTTGAATGTTCTTCCACACTGGGGTTAGTCTTACTTACTTCTTTGATGAACTTCTCAATTTTCGTTATTCCAACTCGTATCTGTCGATTTCTTCAATTTCTTCGTCGAAGTCTTCTTCTTCTTCATCTTCTTCTTCAATAGTTTCCAAAATTTTATCATTAAGGTCGGCCAATGTCTTCTGCTTGGTTTTGATCAGCTCCATTATAGATTTCATCTTGTTGAGGTTCTTCTGTGTGGTCTCTTTTTTTCAGTAACTTTATTACTGCTCGTCGATGTGCTGCTCGTACTGTTTTTAATTTCGTTTTTTTTGTCGCGGCACCAATATCTTGAGGGTTATTAACATTGTAATACTTGTGGAAGAAAATAAAGTTTTGCTAGTTGAGATGCTATATAATCGTAAGATAAAGATACGTAGCAATAGCGTTACGTTACATTACAATAGTGTGCGTAAAAGTACGGGAAAGAATTACATAACATAACGTTCTAAGGTCTCTTGGCCTATATTCATGACACCACACACTCAAACCTCTCATATCTATCTTATATCTCCCTTTTCATTTCCCCAAGGATTCTGCTAATTCAGAAGCTCTTTTTTACGGGGTTGTTTCCCTTTTCCCTCTTTTTTTGTTTTGTTTTTTTCCAAACGCAAATCCATGGCGGAAATGGTCTTAGTTGGACGGATGTTGGGGTTGTCCCCGACAGTTCCTTCCATTTCCTCTATGTATTTAAAATTATGGGTTCCCTCTCCGCTCTTCCTGTTTTTATCTTCCACCTGCTTAAATTTTGTTTCAAGCTTCTGCCACTTGGATTTTAATTGCATCCAAGAGACAGACTGAGCCTCTTTACTACTAGTTGCGTTAAATATAAGGGCAATAATCTCCCATACTGCCTTTTTTGTTATCCTTCCCTCCTCAAATTTATACGAGTGCTCCTTACGATACTCAATCAGCCTTTAAATGCTTGAGTCATCCCAGATGTATTTCTCTGAAATAATATACAATTTTACTAACTTTTCATGTTAAATTGTATGTATTATTTCAAATCTAGATTAAGTGGACTGTTATAGTTAAATAAATTTTATTAAATTGTTTGAATACTTTTCATTCACAGTGTTCACCTTTTGACACCAATCATCAGTTAAGCTGATTGTGGATGAAATAAACAATTACAGTAATGCCTTTTTGTGGTTATCTTATATTTGATACGTTTCCCTCAGTTTTAGTTTGTAACCCGGATTTGTTTTTTGTCTATCGATTTATGAATTTTGAACAGCGGTATACTACTGTTGCCTTTATTTAATGTTAGCGCAATTCTAAACACTGGTTACAACTGCTTTATATGCGACGTATAAGGGGTCCATGGTGATAGCCACTAGCCAAATCGAGAGCACTTAACCATTGGTTTCTCATTTAGTCCTTTATCACCCTGTATAACCCCGATACAAATGAATCCGGACGTTGATGCGTTCGAAGCGATAATCAGGACAACATTTGGTATGACAACAATTTCGAATGCTTCTTTTGAACTTTTTAAAGTATATATAAATATGTCAATGTGCATGTTAGTTTATTTATTCAATTATACAGTTTTGGTAAGTTTTAGATATTGGATTGAACGTTTGATAAAACTGCTAGATGCAAAACGCATAGACATGGTGCAATTTCATACGTTTTATGGGGTAAAAAATGCTGAATATCTTTTCGTGCATACACCTTTGCATATTAATACCTTACGCAATAATAAATAACTACACGTTGAATTACTACGTGTCTTTAAATGTTCCCAAGAACTTAGGGAATCTCATACTAAATAAATTTTCTCTTACTGTATTGTTTGTTCAATCAAATGTGTCGCGTTCGTTGTGCGTTTTTAAATAATCACTGTACAGTTCGTTGTACACATCTGATAGGAATGCTTCTATTGAAAATTAGGACTTTCAACGTTATTCCAGATGAAATGAACAGTTAATAAATATATTCCAGTAGAAATAAAGTTTCAAAAAGTATAGTACAGTCAATACTTAAATTACTTACTTTTCACAATTTGAGACTCTTCCAAATGCCGATGTTGGTCCAAATTCGCATAGACGAAAGCAGACATAGGAACTCGTTGAACTTAATTTGCCGAATGCCATACTCGATGGCATTCCAACTGCTTTATTTATTCATTTTTATATATATATAAAGCTTTGTAGATGTGATGTGGTGGCCAGTGAGGCAACTTTCCACCAACGTTTTTTTTATATTATTAGATATAAGTCACCAATACTCATATATTTTTTTATTAGTTAACTTATTTCGTTATCATAACCCAATAAGTTAACTAATAACATCATACCTTAGACATATATTCATAGCCTTCATTCTTTTGTAGCACTGCAGATCAAACTCTATATCTTAAACTGGCGGAGCCAGAATAATGTAACTGTTTAGGAGCTTTGGATGCCACTGTGTTGTTGAAGCTCTCATTAGCTTGTGAGCTGGATAGTTTTGAAAGTTGATTGGCTTTTGAAAGATTGTTTCCAAGTCTTCCAATTGTTTTGATGTTAAATCTTTTCATATGGAAGGTTTAAGTGTTTGTAGGCATCTCCTTTTGTTAATCCACCACACCAACTCGCATTACAAAATGTAGGGTTACCAAATATGTGTTCTGTAATTGCTGTAAGTCCATTTTTGATACCGTCTTCTGAACCTTGATTTTTATCAATCATATATGAAAAGTTTTTCTTGATTGAGGCAACTACCTTCTGTGTAAACTCTTTGTGCATTTTGAAATTTTTTAATTCATACAATTTACTTTTCCCATTTTTCTTAATATGATTTCTGTCACTAGTTTTTTCGATTTCTAAATGTGGCATCTGCTTTTTTATTTTTTTCAAAACCTGTGGAGTCGTCGTCTCCTGCAATTTCTGACACATTTATTTTCTCAAACACAACCAAATCCTCCACCATTTGAGCTATCATATCCGCTTCCATAGCTTTTGCGGAACCCCTCCAATTTTGTTTGCATTCATTCACTCTTGCGAAATCCGCTTTCTTTTTTAGCTGATTGACATATTAGACAACTGGAAACCTCTGTGCATAGTGAAGATTTTTTTGTGTTTTTACCAATGAGGGTTGCAACACCTTAAGAAAAATGCAAACATACAAATTTATATATTACAGAAATCCATATTTTCAACGGTTCAGGAGTTATGATCATTGAAAGACTGATGTATTTATCTAGCCTGTAACTTTTGTCGCAATAAGCTCAATATAGGAGTAGTGATCAGGAGGAGGGGACTATGCAGTAGTGTTAGCAAACTACTAAAAAGCATAATATTTTAGAAGGAGGATGATATAGATAATGTATACTTAGTATAAAGATACCTTATGTTACAAAGTTACTGTCTGTCACATGCCAATTGCCCTTGACCTTGTTTTCATGGTTTAGAGACTACTTGAAAAAAGTTAAGAATTTTTGTTATGTTAATATCTCTCTTATTATGAATAAAACTTTCTAACGGCTTAAATGAAAACTTTGCCAATAGGTCAACTATATTTGTTGAATGGGAGGATTATAAGCTGTACAAATCTGCATACCATGGCTCATCTGACCTTGATCTCATTATTGGTCAATGTTTAAAAACAATTGGCAATATATTTGAGTCAACTATATTTAGTATATTGAATAATTGTAAGGTATATAAGTATTTCTCATTGGATTATATGAGCTTCACCTCATTTTTCTGGCATTATGTTAAGTTTACGTAATAGTTGTAGAAACGCTTTCTTTTTAGGACTATCAACATAATATAAATGGTTAGTATAGAGGTCGATATTTCAGCAATTGCACTGGTGTTGTACTAACAGATATAAACAAAGATGTTTACTGTCATACTGGCAGAATATGCATTATTTTATTAAACTACTTTTTAGGTTACCAGACCGACTATTGTATGATCTCCCAGAGCCTTTCTTCTGCCAACATGTGTCAGTGGAAACACTAATCCCATTACCTAACATATTCTCTTCAAGATCAGAATCTTCTTCATAATAAAAAGTTGGAAAAAGTTTTACTTGAAGTGCATTTTATAAGTAGAGTCATAATTTTATTGGCATATGTACAATTTGTTTCAACTTAATATACAATGTACATATATATACTAGTAAATGAAGTTGTTGAGTCAGCGATTTCTACCAATATTGAAGTCCCGTACTACCAGGCAGTATCTATTTTTTAATAATGACAATAGTGCAAAAAACTATTATTTTGTGAATTATCTAATTCAAATAACGTGCCTGCAAGCAAAATATCCAACCATATCAAAATTAAAACTTGATAAGTGTAACTTGTCATGGTTATACATCAAATATTGTATAAAAAAAAAATAATTATTTACTGGACTGACAGATAGACAAGGAGTGAGAACATAAAGTCTCCTTAAGGTTTTCTGGGTATATTTTCATAACCTTTCTGTATTTCAGGATGTATTGGAGATTTTTCAAGTTAAATTTGTTTGGCCTTTTATAGAATGCTGTTCTGTCACAGTGTGAGCCAAGTTTCCACTTTATAACTTTACTTTGACCTATAATATGATAATGGTTATTTTTTTCAAATTATGACTTGGATGGAGAGTTGTCTCATGGGCATCCATACCACATCTTGGATCTATTGATGTTGAACGATTAAAAAACATAGTCACGATAGTAATTGAGTGTAACAATTTGCTTTACAAAAAAAAGTGTAAGTCTTTCAACATTTACTCAATCATTATTAGTTGAACAACACCAGAGAAGGCCACAGCACAAATTGGTATTCAATTATGCGCAAGAAACTCCCGTACCTAGAGACGTGCTTCAATTTGCCCCTATATAAAGATATAAACTAGTGAACAAGTATTAGTTAATCAAACCTGCAGCACTGGGTTCACAAATAACCAATGATCCAATGGCCTCTTCTGTCAGGAAATTGTTTTCTGATGTATTTGCATTTTTTTTCTATAACATGTCCAATTTCATTTTCCCTTCCTTTTAAGCTTTTGTGGTCAATACAGTGCAGGTTTATGGTAGACAGCAAGTTATTCAATTGTGTTTCTCAAATTCCTGAATGAATCATCCCTACAGATCAAATGTTTTTTTAACAAAAGGAGAAAGAACATGTAACAGTATAATTATAAACTCATAAAGAGTCATAAAGTAGCTCCTGGAATTTAAAAAAAAGAAAATTACGTATGTCATTCAAAACTGTTCTAATATTATAGATTAACTGAATACATTGTACATGTACTAGTAACAGAATAGTATGATTGTTTAAGTTCCAATAAGTCACAGGCCTGTGGTGAAAATGTTTTACACATATTGTGAATTTGTCAGATCTGTTAAAAATTCATCTTGTAGTACAGAAATGTTCAGTTGCAAAATAACTTTAAAATGATAAAACTTTTGCTCCTTTTTCTATTTTTATGACAAGATCTCAACATGAAGTGTGAAGCCTACGCCTGATGCATTATGAATGAACATGTGTACACGTACATGTGTACACGTAAGACACCGACACAATTGACAAATACACATATAAGTGTTTGTCAGAATAATATAAAAAATTTAACGCATCTTGATTTTTTATTTTCAAAAGTAAGATAAATGTACATGTATGTACAATGTACAAATACAACATTTTTTTTTATCTGAACTGTCTATTAACAATGATTAAGTCACAGGCACAGGAAATTCTGTCAATAAAAATAAAATAAGGGGAGAAAAAAGAAATGGCCATATATCTGTAAATATGGACACTATTTTCTTCACATTGCCCATATTTTATTGCTACATGTATATTAGCAGAATGTCTAGATGGTTAGTGCCTGTGATCAAATATGCATAGCGTGTATACATAAATCTTGTTAAAAATACATGTATATTTTTTTATTTCAGTTTAATTGAAGTCTGGAGCTGGCATGTCAGTTAACTGCTAGTTGTCTGTTGTTATTTATGTATTATTGTCATTTTGTTTATTTTCTTTTGTTACAATGTACATCTTCTGACATCAGACTCGAGACTTTTCTCCAACTGAATTTTAATGTGCATATTGTAATGCGTTTACTTTTCTACATCATGTACATTGGCTAGAGGTATAGGTGGAGGGTTGAGATCTCATAAACATATTTAACCCTGCCGCATTTTTGCGCCTGTCCCAAGTCAGGAGCCTCAGCTGGCATTTGTTAGTCTTGTGTAATTTTTAATTTTAGTTTCTTATGTATAATTTGGAGTTTAGTATGGCGTTGATTATCACTAAACTAGTATATAGATAAAGGAAGATGTGGTGTGAGTGCCAATGAGACAACTCTCCTTTTAAATAACAATCTAAATAAAAGTAAAATTAAACCATTATAGACCAATGACCGGCCTTCAACACGGAGCCTTGGCTCACACCGAACAACAAGCTATAGAGAGCCCCAAAATGTATTTATTTAGGGGCCAGCTAAATGAAGCCGCCGGGTGTGGGAATTTCTCGCTGCATTGAAGAACTATTGGCGACCTTCTGCTGTTGTCTGTTCTATTGTGGGGTTGTTATCTCTTTGACACATTCCCCATTTCCATTCTCAATTTTTATTTTATGTCTATTTTTTTATGCAAGTATTTTATTCTTACCAGCTGCAAGTTTCGTGTTGACATTAAATATTCCAACACCAGTTCTTTTACTGTCAGGGGGTCGATGTTTCTTTACAAGTTTCAATTTGTTGATCGTGCCACACTGCGTACATTCAATGTACATCATTCCAGAAACACCCATTGGTCTCACCCCTAATGCGTTTGACAAGTCCATCTTTTCTAAACATGTTTCACAGTGTTCTAATTGTTCTACTAAATAATCTAGTTCAATTATAAAGTACCACAAAGGGAAAGCCTCATGATGACTGGGGTTGATGTATGATAACCCGTCGAATTGTTATCAAGGGTACCAGGATTATAATTTAGTACGCCAGACTCGCGTTTCGTCAACATGCCTTGTAAATATTCGTCAGCTTCCTTTCTTTGAGTTAATTGACACTTTGTTGCTGTGTTTTTACAAGAGATATCCTGTATTAATTTCATTAAGATTATGTATTCAATGGTGCCTAATGGTGTAACATTATGCCCGGCTGCCATTTTCAAGTCATGTTCTTATAGTTGTAAAAGAAGCGAAAGATACCAGGAACATGGAAACTATAAGTAAAAAAAGAAACGAAGAACACCATGATAAATAATGAAAACCGACCAAAAGGCTAATCAACAGTATACAAAACACAACATATAATTTTTTTAAAGCAGCACAATTTCCACCAAATACTTATGATAACCTCAGGCGCTCCCGCCCCCGAAGCGTAAGCAGGTCTTGTTCTACTTGGGATATATTCGAGGTAGAGAATGGTCCAACAACTCGCGAAAGCGTCCGTAAAATTTACGAAGGGATGATTTCACCACTTGGAACTCGTGCTTTTATAGCTCCCTTGTGAGCAGCAACCCTCTATCAGAGAAATCTAGGAAACACAAATCCTGCAATATTGTATTAACTGGGAGATAAGTATTCTATATACAGTAGCTGCTTGAATGTATATACATAGAAATCGAAACATCATAATTGGGAATCTGAAATCATCCTTGCTGTCGTAAAGCTTTGTTTATAACCGATCACATTGTCAATCAACTTTTGAGTTTTCTGGGGGTTTTTTTATTGGACCAGCAATTTAATTGTCCAACGATTAAAAATGGCCGTAATAAACCAAAAATGTTATTTTTGGTGTAGCCAATATTTCCTATGGTATGGTTATTAAAATTGTTACTTGAAGTAGATTCAACATGTTTATGTTGTCAATCAGCAGAGATGCATTTGGTATTTACCTTCTAAGCATGCCATACTTGGTTGAGTCTTACAATTTGTACTTTTTCAGGATTTTGTACGTTTTGGTTTTTTGATTTGATTTTTTTTTATGTACACTATGTTCCGAAAATACAAATGTAGTTGGATATTTGGAATGTTTGGACTATGAGAGGGTTTGTCATTTAGACTGGCATTGTGGCCAGATGCATAATTATTTATTAGTTGTTATTTGCTTTGAAATAGTTATAATTAACTGTGAGTACTGTCAGATCTGTACATAAACTGTCTTTTTGTTGTTGGGATGTAAAAGTCCTTCCCACGTCTACTCTTTGTTTTTGTTAGATTTATTTTTATTTGTATCCATCTGATAAGTTAAGCCTTTATTAATTGATTTCCACAGTCTGCTTATGATATTGTAACGTTTTCGCTCAGTGTTGCTATAGCGTTTTCGTTACCCTGAAGTGAAACTCTGACCCACTGACAAAACTAGACAATCCGCCAGACAAACTAATACTCGGCAATAAATACTGTTTCAAATGACTGCTCCCTTGGGTTAACTCAACCCTGTAATCCAATAGGTATATTAAAAGATGCGTTGTTTTAGAAGACAGGAATAAATAATTCGTTTAAAGTTAATGATTTAATGAAGTGTTACTATGATCAGTTATAGATATGTAATTCAGACAATTTCAATATTGTATCTCTTTTTTCCATCAGATCAACACAATAAATAACACTTAAATAGTATGCAAGCTAGTGAGTACTCTGGTCAAGTTCTATATACACATTTATTAAATAAAACAATCTTATTAACAAGTAATTATAGAAATCTCTATAATTATATAAGTTATGGCGACTTCTCAAATGTATAAGTTGCGTCTCCGGGTTTTACTGTACTTTTTGTGAATATTCGACTTCGTAATATATATGTAAAGAATCGTTAATACATGTAATAACAGTTTCTTTACTATTGGTATATCAAGTAAATAAAACAAGAATAACTTTAACTTACTTTCTCTGAAGAAAAACTATATTGACGTCTTATTTGAATAGCGACTTTAAGACTCGAGACTGCGTCGGTGAGTTTCTGTATAAAATATGGAATATTTTATATTTCTGACTTTTCTGTACTTTTAAGTATATAACTTTTTGTACGTCTAATGATCTCTAATCTTTAGAGTCTCTTATAATATAAAATTATAAATCTATGTTTTACATAAAGTAAAACTCTGATAAAATATTTCCTAACCTTTTTAGAAGTGCAAGACTCAAATTGTAAGTTACAGTGAAGAAAGGATTTATTATTAGGCTTGTGATTGTAAGCAACCTTTTGCCACGGTAGTCCGATCACGACTTACGCGCTCAATGGTAGTGCAATATATATACAACAAAAAGACTTAAAAGACTTCATATTGACGTCAAAGGCGACTCGAAAGACTCTATTTCAACGTAAAATTGCCGTTCATGACAGTGCACTTTGACGGTTTACGGTAAAGCGACTCCAGTAAACATGGCAGACATTACAAGGAAAAAGAGAGACTCTGAGTCTCTAGAAACTTGACCAGGTTAATTAATTCACTCAATATAATTATATATAGAGATTAAAACAACAAAATACAATCATTAACAAATATATAAAGGTAGGTCCAGTATAAGGAAATTCTGTATTTACACTGTACAAAAATAAATAGAAAGGCGACTCAGTTATCTAAGGTAACTTATTCTAATAAAAAGAAACATATTCAAAAATTTATAAGTATCAAATACGGTTTAAACAGAGATTTAACTTGATAAAAAGTGAAAAGGGGGAGGGGACACAAACTGTTGAACAACGAGGCCGAAATCCGTTACATTGCCCTCTTCTTTAAAAAATTAAATTGATTTACTCAAATTATTTTTAGCATTAATGAATATAATACATTTATAATACACATTACTTCAAAATTGATTCAAATAAATACAATAAATAAATGCATTGTATATACAAATATGCATACTCTCAACACACAACACTCTAAACTGGAATGAAACATCTAAGTTTCATTAATATTTGTAAATTACTTTCTTCAGTGGTAGTGTTTATCCACTTTCGGTACAACTGTTTATTAGTACAAAGCGATCCCACTGAGACCAGTATTTCTTAAGTTTTACATTGTGTAAAGCCACATCGGCCCATTCAGGTCTGTTGTTATTATCAAGTCAAGCCAAGTTAAAGCTCCATGATCTGTTCGTACTTTAAAATGTGTACCATAGAGATAGTGATGAAAATGTTTAATGCTTAATATTACAGCCAAAAGTTCTCGTCTTTTTACACAGTATTGTCTTTGCGCTTTACTGAGTGATTTACTGTAATATGCTACTACAACCTCTTTGCCTTCGTGAATTTGAGAAAGGACTCCACCAATTCCGAAACCACTAGCATCCGTATCTAGTATGTAATGTTTTGTCATATTAGGGTAGCCTAAAATTAGTGCAGACATTAAAGTCATTTGGAGTTTCTCAAAAGCTTCATTACATTCATTGGTCCAATCAAAAGTACAATTTTTCTCTGTTGATTTATGAAGTGGTCTTGCAATTTCAGCAAATTTTTTTAATAAATTTGCGGTAATATGAACATGTTTCTAGAAAACTTCGAACATCTGTCATTGATTTTGGAAATGACCATGTTTTAACACAAGCAATTTTATCAGGGTCTGTTGCTATACCCTCACTTGAGACAATATGTCCAAGGAAATAAACTTGTTTCTGAAACAAACTACATTTTTTAGGTGAGACTTTTAGTCCTTGTAGTGCTATTCTATCTAATACATCACTTAGTCTTGATAAATGAGATTCAAATGAATCTGAAAACACTATTATATCATCAATATAAACCAGACATGTCTGCCAATTAAGGCCAGCCAAAGTATACTCCATTAGGCGTTGAAAAGTGGCAACCCCATTACACAGACCCATAGGGATTACGTTAAAATGAAATAGCCCTTTTGTACTAGTAAAAGCTGTTTTCTCCTTATCATTTTCGTCCAACTCAACTTGCCAATTTCCACTTGAAAGATCAAGTACACTCAGCCATTTAGAGCATCCAGAGAGTCGTCAATGCGGCATAATGAGTATGAGTCTTTAATTGTAAGGCTATTTATGGGTCTAAAATCTATACAAATTCTCGTGTAGCCATCTTTCTTTGTCACAGGCACTATACAAGATGCCCAGGGACTTTTTCAAGGCTCAATTAATTTACCTTCCAAAAGACGTTGAATTTCTTTATCGACTTCATCCCTTTTTGTTAGAGGTAAACGCCTAGGGGGTTGCTTAACTGGTTTGGCATTACCAGTGTCAATTTTATGTTTAATGGCAGTAGCCCTTTCTAAATCATCTTTATTTTTAGAAAATGTTTGATTGTTGTGGAGGTTAAAAGTATGATATTTTCGCTAATATAAACAAACACGTCTGTTCAGCCATAACTTTTAATAACAACTCAAAGAGCCCACGGCGACGTCACTGATAATGTACAAACTTAGGAACGTCGTAATCCCGCGGTAATGTCGACATACTGGGGGCCGCAAAAAGTGCAAATTATCTTAAATTTCACATTAACTGTCCATATTTGTAAATAAATCAAATTAAAAAAGTCTCTATCTTCATGAATGAACTAAATTGAATTAACTAAGTTCTTGTTCACATAAATGAAAAATTGAATTAACTTTGAAAGCCCTTTTTAAAATTGTTAAAGTTCTAGTCTTCTTCATCATTTTCGTCTACATTGGTTATCCACCAGTGAGGTCAAAACGGTGTTTTTTGCGCTGTTTAGTTCTGGCCATTTTGTACTATCTGTTAACCAATTTGGTCCTTTCCGCCAAAGTATACTCTGGTCAAATTGTTCAATTGTAAGTCCTCTTGTAAGAAGATCTGCCGGGTTGTTATCAGTAGGGCAATACCGCCATTTGTATGGATGCGTCAATTCTGTTATTTCCTTCACTCGATTAGCTATAAAACGTTTCAAAGTCTTCGTAGATGTTAGCCAATGAAGAACAATGCTGCTATCTGACCAAAATACAATTTTTGGATAATTAAGTGTTGAATGAAGATGTGCAGCTAGTCGTGCGCCGATGATTGCTGCCATAAGTTCAAGTTGTGAGAGGGTTAAACATTTGACTGGTGCTACTCTGGTTTTCGCCATTACTAAAGTTGTTTTGTTTTCGTTACACAAATAAGTTGCTGCGCCGTACGCCTTTGGACTTGCGTCTGTAAATACATGAAGTACTAATTCTGTTGATGCTGATGGCTTGCTAAAATAATATCGAGGAATAGTGAATTGTATTGCCTTTTCCAAATCTTTGGTCAAATCTATCCACGTAGTCTTTAAATTATCTGGTATAAGTTCGTCCCAATCTAATCCACATTTCCATAACTCTTGTATCAGGATTTTCGCTCTAATTGTAACCGGACTAAGTAAGCCGAGTGGATCATAAATCTTTGAAGAATATTTCAAAACTTCTCGTTTAGTAACATGTTGAAGTAGTTCCGGTGTAGGAATTTCACGCTTAGGGTAAAAAATCGTCGCTTCGACTGTTCCACAACATTCCAAGTATTTTTGTTTACTTATCCGTATCTAGGACATTTTCCTCTTTAGCTAATTTTAGTAATTTAGCACTGTTTGAACTCCCATGATCTCAAGTTGAATCCAGCTCCAGCCATCAAGCTCCTTGCTTCTTTGAAATACGTATGTAAATCTTCCTCTTTATTCATACTAGACAATATGTTATCAACGTAAATATCTCTTTCTAGAATTTTAGCTGTTTCACTGTTTCCGAATTGTTTCAAATGTTTCTGTATTGTGGCGTTGAGTATAAAGGGCGAAGACATCGCTCCAAATAACACTGCTTTGAACCTATAAGTTTTCAACTGACTTCCTGGGTTTGTAGGGTCACTAAGCCATAAAAATCGGGTAACGTCTCTATCTTCTTCGCTCAATCCAACATGTAAGAAAGCTTTCTCAATATCAGTACATGTAGCAAACTGGTTGGCTCTAAACTGTACTAGGAGTTTTGTCAAATCATTTAATTTTAGTGGTGTGTCCATCAGACAATCATTTAGACTTGGATGACTTGGTGATTGACGACAATTGCAGTCGTATACTATTCGTATAGGAGTTGTGCTAGATTCCTTGTGTATAGGGTGGTGTGGAATGTAATGAATTTTCCCGCCTTTTTGTTCTTTTTCATCTACGGATGACAGCGAAAGTGAAGAGGAAATAGACAACTTGGATATGACGCACCAAAATAGTCTAGGCAGTATAACAAATATATTGGATATTTCGAACCATGGATCTTACATGAAATTACTACGTATTACCGCCTATGTCATCCGTTTTATCCGCAACTGTAGATGGGATAGGATTTCCAGAAAAAGCGGACCACTGGAGGTCAATGAAATTCAAACAGCAGTAAATACTTGGATTCTAGATTGTCAAGAGTCGACGTATACAGATGAAATGTCATATTTGAGAGGAGCACAACACAGACACACAAAAGTACCCAGAGTCCGACAATTGGGACTTTTATTAGACGAATCCGGTCTTATCAGATGTAACGGGAGAATACACAACGCACCAATACCAGAATCAGCGAAATGTTCGTACCTTATACCGGCAAATCATCCGTTAACTAGACTAATTGTATTGCACGCACACGAAAAATTACTTCACAGTGGAATTAATGCTACAGTCACCTATATTAGACAAACGTTTTGGATACCAACTATTCGACAGTATGCAAAGAAATTACTCCGCAAATGCGTTATTTGCCGCAAAGTGAATGGAAAATCGTGCGTTGCACCAGACCCACCACCTTTACCAAAAATCAGATTACAGGAAGCACCCCCCTTTACAGTCACGGGAGTGGACTTTACAGGAGCATTACTTGTAAGAGAAGAAAATAGAATTTTAACAAAAGCATATATATGCCTGTTTACCTGCGCTTCTACCAGAGCCGTTCATCTAGAGGTGGTACCGAACCTAACCGAACATTCGTTTGTTCAAGCTTTTAGGCGTTTCGTAAGCCGCAAATCAATACCTAAGACACTTATATCAGATAATGCAACTACTTTCATTGCAGGAGCAGAGGAACTAAAACGATTATGTGAATCGGCAACACTAAAAGAAACGTTGTCTATACGAGGAATAGAATGGAAGTTCATACCAAAACGCGCACCTTGGTATGGTGGATTCTGGGAGAGACTTATTGCGCTAACCAAAACAAGCTTAAAAAAGACACTTGGACGAACTCAAGTTAGTATGGAAACTCTACAGACTGTCGTGACAGAAATAGAAAGAATTTTAAATGACAGGCCACTTACATATTTTTCATCAGATATCAGAGATTGCGAGACGTTAACCCCCGCTCATCTTTTGTATGGTAGAAGAATATCAGCGCTGCCATATACGCAAATAGACATAGAGGAATTCAACGATCCAAACTATATGAATCATAAAGAAATCAACAAATCCTCTGCGTTCCTGTTCGGCGATTATATCTCCATCTTTAGTAGTTTAGGATCTTGACTAAGTTTCTTAATAACGTTCTCTGTTCTTCTTCTTGTGACTGTATAGTTTGATGGTAGTTCGTCATGTTCCTGTTTCCATGGCAATTTTGCAAAGTATTTATTACCTCTGAGTTCAATCGAAGTGTCTTGATATGTTTCCAAAAAATCCGTATCTTCTTCGTCTGTTTCCTTCGAGTTAATACCAATCGATTCCAATCTCCAAAATGCTTCTATATCATGCTCCTCCGTTTTATGAGAAACAAGAATATTAAAAATGCTAGTACCCATCAACGAGTTATCCCTCTTGTCGCTTACTGGACCGGAAAGTAAGAAACCTAACTTTGACCTCACGGCGGTTGGACCATTTTCCCGTATGACTTCATCCTCGACTAAGTCCCAGTAGTAGTCAGCTCCGATCAATAACGATATTTCGAAAGACTCTTCCTGTGTTACCGGATGTGCTAACTTAAGTCCCCGTAAATAATTCAGTCCTCTGTTGATGTGGCGAATATTGTTCTGCAAAGGTACGGCAATCATTGGTACAATTAGAACGTGTATCGGTATTTTCTGTCCTGCATCTGTTTCTACGAACACTGTCGATTTATCTAAATGTCTTACGTTTTTGTTTCTATCTCCAAATGATGATAACTGTAGAATTTCAGTTCCCTCTGAATGTAAATTAAGTTTTCTAGCTAAATCTTCAGTCACAAATGATCTCTGTGCTCCCTCGTCAAAAAGTATATGGGTGTCTCTACATGAGTGGTCTGACCATACGGGTGCTACTGCAGTTTTTAAAAGAACATTTGTACGTACCTCGACTGACGATGAGTATAAAATTGACGTGTCCTCTTCCTTCTGATTCGTGTCATTTACCAAATGTACAGATGTCTGATTAGCTTGTCCATTGTTACCATGAAAATTCATATGCTGTTGGCTGTAATTTGCATTTTGTTCGCTTTGTCTACTCTTGTCATTATCGTGGTTCTTGTTGTTAAATTGGCGTACAGTACACAGACTTGTGTGGTGTCTTTTGTTGCAATTTCGGCATAAGTGTTTTGACTTACATTCATGTATACGATGTGTTCCAAGACAGTTGAAACACAATTTCTCGCGTTTTACAATGTTCATGCGTGATGCTGGAACAGATACGTTCTTGCAATGCGCTGGTGCGTGTACATCGTGGCAAAATACACAAGGTTTAGTGTCTAAATTCTGGCGTATATTTCTTGTATTCAGAGCTTGATTTTGGCGGGGTTTTGTTGATTTAGTTCCGGTAAAGAAAGATGATGTACTTGGTAAATTGTTAGAAGTTTCAGTGTCTTGTCCCGCATCAATTATGTTTATTTCATTGCAAATACTTTTCTGGAGGTCTCGTAATAACCAGTTTTCTGTTCCATGTTCACGGGCAAGGTTTCTTTTAATTTCTCCCGGTAATTTATTCAAAATAACTGGTACAAGTAGTGTTCCGTACGAGTCTTGTGATTGGCCTAAAGATTCTAGCCCTCTTACATAAGTTTCCATTTGATCATAGAATTGTCTCAAACTGATAAGATTGTTTCGTGGTGATGGAATTTCTAATAATGCTTGAATGTATGCTTGCGTGATTTTGTGTGTTTGTCCGAATCTCTCCTTCAATAAAATAATGGCGTCTGCGTAGTTTGCATTAGTAAGTGCAAAACCAGCTATGGTGCGTAATGCTTCATTCTGTAACTGCGCTTTGAGGTAATTAAATTTCTGGACATCGGTCAATGCAGGGTTTAAATGTATGGCGCATTCATACGAATCCCAGAAAGTTTGCCAATCTAATATATTCCCTGTGAATATCGGAAGTGAGAGTTTGGGTAAGTTGTGATTCTGACTGCTTGCGGATGTATACGAATTTATATTAGTACTCACTGTGTTACTAGCTTGAGAGAACGGATTTTGGGACGACTGCGTGCATGAGTTTTCTGTGAGGTTTGCTGAGACGAACGGATGAGAATCAACATTTAATATTTGCGATGAAGTATCACTCTGACGTGTCTTTGATGTGGTATGAGTATCTTGAATAAAATTTCTTATGTGTCTTATTTTTGTTTCTAACGTAATACAATACTCATCTGAGTCTAGAATTTCACTTTCAATATCTTCTGCTTCCGCTAGGTTGAGTATCTGCTCATTCAAATTGTTCAGTATCTTTTGCTTCTGAAGAAGGTTTTCAAATGTTGCGTTCAATTCTTCTGGATCGAAATCTGTATCTTGCTTTGCTGCATCTATCTACGAATAAGTTTTGTAACAGCACTTCTGTTCCCTGGTCTTATCGACTTGAGCTTGCTTAAATCCTGGTCACGGCACCATAAATGTGGAGGTTAAAAGTATGATATTTTCGCTAATATAAACAAACACGTCTGTTCAAGCATAACTTTTAATAACAACTCAAAGAGCCCACGGCGACGTCGCCAACGTCGCCAATGGTAATGTACAAACTTAAGAACGTCGTAATCCCGCGGTAATCTCGACAATTGTGTCTTTTTGTAAAAGAGACTCTAACTGATCAATTTGACCCTCATTCAAAAGTTCACTGCTCCTTAATTTCAAATCTTGCAAAAGACTAGGTAATTCCTTTACTTCGTCACATGATGATGAACTCAACCGCCTGAGTTTTTCTGACCTTGGTTCATTGGAGACTGAACCTGTATCAATAAGTTCACATGTGGCAAAATGTGTGAAAGGCTGCATTATTTGTTCATATTTACTTAAATTAACCATTCGTATAGGTACTTGACCACAACTGGGGTCCACTAGTGCTTTAGCAACTAGTAAAGTCTCCGTATGTTTTGAAGGTATTGGTTCAACAATAGCATTCATTATACTACTTGAATCACCTTCAACAATTCCTGATATGATATCTTCTGTATTGGGTGGAATAGTAAGTTTGTCACTAAGTTTAATTTTAAAAAGTTGAACTCATTTGACTCTCTTTTATACAATCTATTTTTGAGATCTTCAATGATAGTACCCCCTTGCCCATGTCTATGGTACAGTTTTTTTTTATGTCAATGAAAAAAAACTTAACAAATTGCTGCTGGCACATCTATCTCTGCAACAGTAAATTTTTTAATAATGGTATAATTTCCTATTTTGATAGGTAAATCTACATGACCCATTGTATTTACAAAACTACTAGTTTCATTAATATTTGTTCTAAATAACCAGTCCCTTCCCAAACTATCAAAAACTTTTACCCAACCAAAATTTTTCCTAATTACTCTACCGTAAATATAAATTTTTACATAATAACTAATTTCTAAAAGCCTATAATTGTCCGAATATAAAAACTGTTCTAGTGATAGTCCATGTACTCTTCTTCTATGTCCAGATCTAATTCTTCTTCTGTTTCTTTTTCCACTACTATTCTGCAATCTTCTGTTTGAACCTCTGTCTCTATCTTGACAACTCTCCTCGTCTGGGTGGCTGTTGTTGCAAGCACAACCCGCTTATCCTCCGTTTGCGTAGACGATTGTTGAAGTTGAAGCTCTTCTGTCTGTGTGTCCTTTGACTTCAAACTGTGAAAAGATGGGTCTGGTATTCATGTAGCAGACAGTTTGTATACTGTTCCATCGGGCAGAATACACTATTTGTCTTTCCTTAACCAACCATATCCTGTTGGCAATACACTGCATGTATTGTTGAGAATAGTTCGAAGTTATAACGTTACGTTTCCCGTATTTACGTTCACATGTTTGTGACGTTTCTTACACCTTGTATGGGCTTCGCCATTGTAAATATTATACGCAAAGTAAACACAACGCAAAGTACATATACGACTTACTTAGTTTATTCCACCCATGTATGGTGCCGTAACCATTGGATAAGATAGACAGCAAGCTAAAAGCAGTCAGAGCTGGTCACAAAGGTGCAGTAAAGAGACTTTTACGGAAAACGGAAGACGATTCAAACTTGGACAATGAAGAAAGTGCTGAACTTTTAGAAACATTAATTCAAAAACAGAAAATTATTAGTGCATTGGACGAAGATATTATGAATTCTTTAAAGGAGGAGGACATCGAGGAAGAAATTCTTAATGCAGATGAGTACAAATTCTTTTTGAACACCAAAATACGACATTTACGGAAAACATTCGTAAACAAATCATGTACTGATAATGATATCCCACAGCATGATCACGCATTACCTTCTCACACTTTTGAAAACATTAATCAACACAGTTCTGTTCCGTACACAACACAAATGTATCCCGTTCAGCAACCTAGCAACCAAAATCACCATTTGCCGAAACTTACACCACCCATGTTTAACGGAGAAATTCTGACTTTTTGGGACTCTTTTGAATCTTCCGTCCATTACAATTTAACACTAACAGACGTACAGAAATTTAGTTATTTAAAATCCCAGCTTGTTAATGATGCTGCAAGAACTATTGACGGGTTACCGCTCACAAACTCAAATTACATGGAAGCTATTAAACTTTTAAAGGAGCGTTTCGGACAATAGCATAAGATTACAAATGCTTATATGCAAGCTTTGCTAGAACTTAGAGCACCACAAAACAACCTACTCAGTCTACGTGTTTATTACGACAAGTTAGAGGCATATATAAGAGGTCTTGAATCGTTAGGCCGCTCCGGAGAATCGTATGGTGCATTACTTATTCCGATAATACTGAACAAGCTTCCGTCAGAAATACGACATCACTTAGCTCGTGAAAACGGTTCCGATAATTGGGAATTGATTGATTTGAGACGTGGAATTTTGAAAGAAATCACTATAATTGAAGCTGGACAACGTTCGTCGTCGTTTATGGATTCAATGCAGCCTACCACAATGACCGCGTCGTTTTTGACATGCGCTAATAGAAAATGTGAACCGAGTAAAGTAGTTACATTCGATAACCGTGAGAGACAAACACAAAATATTCGACAAAAACCTTGCATATTCTGCCAGAATTTACATGACCCTGCAAAATGCCCAAATGTTACAGATCACGATACACGCCTATCAATCGTCAAAGAAAAGAAGTTATGTTTTAACTGTTTAGGATCACACCGTTCCGTAGATTGTAAATCGAAATTTCGCTGCCGCCAGTGCCATCAAAAGCACCACACAAGTCTTTGCCATAGAAATACCTGTACTAATGATCAGCAGATGTCAGTTAATGCCGTAGTTGATGATAGCGAAAATACATTGATCGCCGCAAGTTTTCATTCGTCTGAAGAAAAATCCCGTTCGAACGTGCTTCTAAAAACTGCCGTTGCACCAGTTGGGGGAAATCAATATGTTGATACGCACATTTTGTTTGATGAAGGAGCACAGCGCTCTTTTGTTACCGAGGAGTTAGCGTCGAAAATAGATTTAGAAATACTAGGAACAGAAACCATACATTTATCGGCATTTGAAAGTACCGACAGCAAAGTCCGTCATTTGTCAAGAGCACTTGTATACGTAGAGTCGATAAAAAGAACGAAAATTCCAGTTGAGGTTCTAGTAGTACCGAACATCGCCAGCCCGTTAAGCAATTACATCGGTAATGGTATACGAGAATTCAAGTACCTGAAAGGATTACGTTTAGCTTATCCGTTTACAGAAGACAACTCTTCTTTTGAAATCTCCTTGCTCATTGGAGTTGATTTCTATCGGGATTTCGTAGAGGATAGAATATTAAGAGGAAATGGTCCAACCGCCGTAAAGTCAAACTTGGTTATTTGTTGTCTGGTCCAATTCCGACGTCTTATCGTCACAGAGTAATGTAGGTATGTACAACATATTGACATCGCACAAAGCAGAGGAGTTGAATTTAGAAAGATTTTGGGAATTAGAGTCGTTAGGAGTGGATAGCAATACGACAGATGTTGAAACGGTAGACTATATGGAAACAAATCAAAAGTCAGCAATTGAATTCCGAGAAAACAAGTACATAGCAAAGTTGCCATGGAAACCAGATCACGAACCCTTGCCTACAAACTTCTTCGTTACGAAACGAAGAACTGAAAACGTCATTCGAAAATTAAGTCAAGATCCCGAAATGCTTAAGGTATATGGACAGATAATCAAGGATCAAGAACGCCGAGGATTTATTGAGAAGATTAAGGATCCCGATATTAGTAAAGGTATTGTACATTATATCCCGCATCACCCCGTCAAGAAGAAATAAACGAAGTAACACCATCTGATGAATATGTGGAAGAACCAAACAACGAAGAAATACCGACAAGAACATTGCCCTTGCAGAAGGCATCAATTCTTGCAAAGGAAAGAATAAAATCATGGACTCGTTAAAGTTTAATTCAGATTCCTATTTTTGTGTTTTGAAGAGACAGTAATTCCTGCAAGTGTAAAATTAAATTTCTTTTCTTTATTGATGAACATTTAAAGTAATATTTTATTGTTTTGTACATAAATACACTTTGCGGGGCCCAGTATGTTGAGAATAGTTCGAAGTTATAACGTTACGTTTCCCGTATTTACGTTCACATGTTTGTGACGTTTCTTACACCTTGTATGGGCTTCGCCATTGTAAATATTATACGCAAAGTAAACACAACGCAAAGTACATATACGACTTACTTAGTTTATTCCACACATGTATACTTTCCCGTCTTCTTTGCCTTCTCAGCTACTAATAGGCACTTGGAAGCTTCATAGGAACACTGGAAGCGGGAGGGTGGGGCCTGGAATCTGTCTTCAGGACAGACTTCATCCCCAATAGCAGACAATTCCAAATGCCTAATATCCCTCATAATACTAGTAGCTGTGGATGGTTCTGGAGTTGGTTGCTCGGATACCATAATGGGTTCTTCTATGAGCTCTTCCACAGCCTGTCTAGTAGGATAGTCAAATAGATCAACTAGGTTTTTCTTAACTGGTGACGGGGAGCTATAATCCTCAATTCCAAAAGAAATACTGCAAGGGGATATTTCGGACAGTGGCGAAATAGGTTTTACAGATTTTGTCAGTATTGGTGTTGTTGGCGGTGTTCTGGGCCTAGTGATAATGTAGCTTTGTCTTGGATGGGAATAAGATGTTGGCACTGGTTTTCTGGTCGGGGTTTCTGGTGTTATGAGTTCTCTGTCTTTAGTTCTGGGGTTCATGATATGTCTGTGAACATTCTTCTCATGTTCCATCAAGCGGAACCTCTTACTTGTAGGTACCAAGTACGAGCAAAATCTTCCCTGCAGCATCTTCTAAGAATGTTTGTCCCTAACATGTCTGGTCAATTGACTCCTAAGATTATACTGGGCACCACAGTGAAAGCAAAAAAAGTCATCTCAAGTATAAAAATACTGTTTTCAGAATATATTCAATTTTAACACACAGCACAGTTGACCAGTACCCATAATTTTGCTTGCATACTTTGGTAAGTATTTATACTTAAATTTCTGTTTTTCATTCTATTAAAAAATACTTTTTATTAACACACAGCAATAAACCTCGCTATGATTAATATATATATGAACACAGAAAATGCGTTCTTCATTTATTCAAACACATTTACTAACTTTCACATTTCAAATGCTAATTTGAAACACATTTATTTATTTTTCAGATACCAGCGGCAACCACAGTGTTAACAGTTTTGTCAGTTCTTTGGTTTTCTTGTAATGTTCGTTGACCCAGTTTTGAACATCACCAAGAATGGTTTTAGCCTATCATGATGCACAATTTGCATTTTAGACGTTGCTGTCTTTTTAATCTTATATATTAAATCCGATATAACTTCTACAACAAAGTATGGTCCATCCCAATTCCTTTGTAACTTTGGACTCAGTTTTGGCTTTCAATTAAAAGTATAAAGCCATACTACATCGCCTGTCTTGTATGTGTTCTCATGTGCCTTAACATCATACTGACGTTTTTGTTTGTCACTATTTTTAGAAATATTTTGTCGTGCTTTAGCAGACACTTTCCATATGCCTTCCTGCATATTTTTAACATAATCATTGTGTGATACTGTTTCGTCGAGATCTTCAATTTCCTGGGGGTGGGGACCATATATCAAGTCAACTGGAAATTGTATTTCTCTGCCTAGCATAAGCATACTAGGACTAAACTTAGTCGTTTCATGTTCTGATGAGTTGTACGCCATTAAAGCCCAGGGAAGTTGCTCGTCCCAATCCCTTTGATTTTTGCTGACGTATTTACTTATTGTATTTTCAAGAGTTCTATTATAACGCTCCATTGCTCTGTGGCCTAAATTATGTAGTCCTTGTTTTGTCAATTTTTAACTTAGCACAAAGTTCCTTAAATAAATTGTCTCCCTTGATCTGAGTGCATTTGACAAGGTATTCCAAATCTACAGAAGAAATGGTTAACTAAATTATCAACTATGGTAGTAGTTTCCATATCTGGCATGGGAAAACCTTCTACCCATTTAGTAAAATAATCTGTTACAACCAAAGCATAATTGTTATTTGTATATGAAATCGGTAAGGGTCCTATTATATCCAAGGCAACTCTTTCTATTGAAGCACCCATATTGTATTGTTTGGGAGGCTGTTTGCGTGAATTGCAAACAATACAGTTTTGCACCCATTTGGTTATTTCATCTTTATGATAAACCCAATAAGATCTATGCTGTGCTCTGGCTACAGTTTTGTGTATGCCAAAATGGCCAACTTGTATGTCATCATGTAACATTTTCTTAATATTTTCTTTCCAGATTTCAGGGACTATGAATTGTAAATTACTTTCTTCATTGGTAGTGTTCATCCACTTTCGGTACAACACTTTGTTTATTAGTACAATGCGATCCCACTGAGACCAGTATTTCTTAAGTTTTACATTGTGTAAAGCCACATCGGCCCATTCAGGTCTGTTGTTATTATCAAGTCAAGCCAAGTTAAAGCTCCATGATCTGTTCGTACTTTAAAATGTGTACCATAGAGATAGTGATGAAAATGTTTAATGCTTAATATTACAGCCAAAAGTTCTCGTCTTATTACACAGTATTGTCTTTGCGCTTTACTGAGGGATTTACTGTAATATGCTACTACAACCTCTTTGCCTTCATGAATTTGAGAAAGGACTGCACCAATTCCGAAACCACTAGCATCCGTATCTAGTATGAATTGTTTTGTCATATTAGGGTAGCCTAAGATTAGTGCAGACATTAAAGTCATTTGGAGTTTCTCAAAAGCTTCATTACATTCATTGGTCCAATCAAAAGTACAATTTTTCTCTGTTAATTTATGAAGTGGTCTTGCAATTTCAGCAAAATTTTTAATAAATTTGCGGTAATATGAATATGTTTCTAGAAAACTTCGAACATCTATCATTGATTTTGGCAATGGCCATGTTTTACTCAAGCAATTTTATCAGGGTCTGTTGCTATACCCTCACTTGAGACAATATATCCAAGGAAATAAACTTGTTTCTGAAACAAACTACATTTTTAGGTGAGTCTTTTAGTCCTTGTGGTGCTATTCTATCTAATACATCACTTAGTCTTGATAAATGAGATTCAAATGAATCTGAAAACACTATTATATCATCAATATAAACCAGACATGTCTGCCAATTAAGGCCAGCCAAAGTATACTCCATTAGGCGTTGAAAAGTGGCAACCCAATTACACAGACCCATAGGCATTACGTTAAAATGAAATAGCTCTTTTGTACTAGTAAAAGGAGGGACGGAAGATACCAAAGGGATTGTCAAACTCATAAAAAGCTGTTTTCTCCTTATCATTTTCGTCCATCTCAACTTGCCAATATCCACCTGAAAGATCAAGTACACTCAGCCATTTAGAGCCTTTCAGAGCATCCAGAGAGTCGTCAATGCGGCATAATGGTTATGAGTCCTTAATTGTAAGGCTATTTATGGGTCTAAAATCTACAAATTCTCGTGGAGCCATCTTTCTTAGTCACAGGCACTATACAAGATGCCCAAGGTCTTTTTGAAGGCTCAATTATTTTACCGTCCAAAAGACGTTGAATTTCTTTATCGACTTCATCCCTTTTTGTTAGAGGTAAACGCCTAGGGCGTTGCTTAACTGGTTTGGCATTACCAGTGTCAATTTTATGTTTAATGGCAGTAGCCCTTCCTAAATCATCTTTATTTTAAAAAAATGGTTGATTGTGTCTTTTTTAAAAGAGACTCTAACTGATCAATTTGACCCTCATTCAAAAGTTCACTGCTCCTTAATTTCAAATCTTGCAAAAGACTAGGTAATTCCTTTACTTCGTCACATGATGATGAACTCAACCGCCTGAGTTTTTCTGACCTTGGTTCATTGAACTCATTTGACTCTTTTTTATACAATCTATTTTTGAGTCCTTCAATGATAGTACCCCCTTGCCCATGTCTATGGTACAGTTATTTTTATGTCAATGAAAAAAACGTAACTAATTACTGCTGACACATCAATCTCTGCAACAGTATTTTTTTTAATAATGGTATAATTTCCTATTTTGATAGGTAAATCTACATGACCCATTGTATTTACAAAACTACCATCGGCCAAACAAAGCCGCTTGCTATTTCTTTGAATTTTCGGTTTAAACTCATTTGGAAGTTTTTCAAACTTTCTAGGGTGTATTACACAAATTGTGGACCCTGTATCAATTAAACAATTAACGACAACATCAACAGTAAAACATTTAACAAACAAACTGTCTTGTTTATTTGACTTAATTAAACTAATGGACCTCGAGTCCCTTTCTTCAACTGCTGGTGAACGGTCCTTATCCCCAGCATTTACCCTGTCTTTGAAAACTGTTATTTGTACTGTTAGATTGTGAATTTTTATTATTAAAATTTGGAACAAATTTCCGACTTTTGACACAATTGTTTCTTTTGTCCCATTCAAATTTTCTGCATTCTTTCTTAATGTGACCCTTATTCCCACAATAAAAACACGTCACTCTACTAAAAATTTTACTTTCTTTATTTGTCAATTTCTCTATTTGTTCACTTATCTTCGCAAAGCGAGTAACTACATCATATTCGGCAGAATCATCATTTTCGGACAACATGCGTGTTGCCGGTTTGGCATTATTTAATCTCTTTTGATCAACAGTGAAACGCTTCATATTCAAGACCAAACCTTACACAATCATCAATTGATTTTGGTTCTCTTCGAGATATTGATAATTGTATTTTTGGATCATTAATTGCACGAACAGAACAGTCTTTGGCTAGTTCATCCCTTATTTTAATAGGTGCAGTCGGATAAGCTTGTCTAGTTACCCTACGAATTTTTTGTGCCATTTCTGGCAAAGTTTGACCAGGCTTTCTATAAATAGAATTCATTTGTACTTTGTACTTGATTTGCAGGCTCAAATCGAGATGTCAAAGCAGATACAAAGATAGTCATATTTTAACCTTTTAGCAGGCTCAATATCGGTCACTATTCCTTGTGCAACTCCACGTAAACTAGCTGCAAGTTCATAAGCTTTCATGCCGTTATCCCACTTATTCACAGTAGATATTAGTTCAAATTGAACTAAAAAGTCTTGCCAACTACCTGTTCTGTCAAACGTAATTGTTTTCTTATTTTTGAAATGAACTAAAGGTTCATTTATTTGAGGTACACAACTATTGACTGTTATCATTTATATTAAAAGTTAGATGGGAGTTCTCACTATAAGTTTGACAGTGACGTAGAATGTAGAATTTATCCAACAGTAGTTGCCCATTGTTGAAGGCTGTATATCAACATGTAGTTGTTAATTTCTTTGTCACTTGATCTCTTGCAAAGAGTTGTCTTGTTGGCAATCATACCACATCTTCTTTTTTTATATTTCAAAGGAAAAATCTTTACTTTATATGATCAGCTTGCTGTAGAGAGTTGATATTATATAGTGTTATTTAGTGTTTTCAGTCATTTTCCCTAATAAGTTCTTTCTGAAGATTAACCCAGACCTGGTGCTTGATTTGTGACAAGCATTTAAACATGTGGCAGTGTTTAAACATTTTTTAATATATTTACTGTCCCCTTTTTATCTCTGTCAGCTCCATGAACTAAGTAACAAATAGTACATTATACTCCTAAATAAACATTGTTGAAGGCCAGTTGCCTATAATAAGTTCCATCTAATTCACTTGCACTTTGATGGATAATAGTTTCATTGTCAATCATATCACATTTCCTTTTTTATCAATACACAAGTTCTTTAAAAAAATCCAATTATAAGCAATATCATATCATAGAATGTTCCTGTTTACTGGAAGAAAGATAATTTATGCATGCACAGGCAGCTACTCGATAACAAAAACAAAAGAAGAGTCCAAAATCATCATAGGTCAACTTTGTCAAGAAAAACTGGCATAAATATTAATACATATAAATGTTTATTTTATTTGTATTTTAATGTTCTTTCATTTCTAAAACATCTACTATCAAGCTAAAAATCGGAACAACATTGTATAGACTTAAAAGGAAGCACAAACAACCATAGATTGGTATATTAAAACATCTATTCATTAAAAACCACACAAACATTTTTTTTATCATACATTCATTTATATCCGAACCAAGAGTTTTATACAATATATATACACTGTAGAATTGTATATGTCTTTAAAACAAAACAAAATGTTTTAAGCTTCTTATTCTTGATCATCTATTTCATTTTTCATAAAAACGAACACTGCTCAAATGCATAACTACCAAGACTCCAGGATACTTTCAACTTGTTATTTTATCTGTATATTATAAAAATATTACATTGGTAAGTAAAAATAGATCATTGACAAAAAATAGCTAAAATGTTTCAAAAAAAATATTCTATCATATCATTAAAGTTTCACATACATATGAAATAAAAGATTTCTGTTGCAATTAATGATTGAAAAAAATGAATCTAAATAAAAAATTTTCTTCAATCTACTAAACTAATCAATAGTTAAAATTTTTATTACACAGCTTTGTTGAAAGAGATGTATCCCAATAAATAAATAAATAAGAAGTTACTTAAAAATCAATACATCTTACTTAGCATTATGCTTAAAAATAATGCTTAAAAACTGCGACAGCATATCAAATATTGGTTATCTATCATACATTTATATAAATGTAAGTATTAAGATGAAAATACAAGCATTAGTGTACCAAAGTTTTATACAAAGCACTTCTTTATAAATGAATTAACAGATCTCTATTTAAAAAATGTAAGACCTTAATGAAGTCACTCTCAGGAACAAATGAAAGGAAATGGCCTTATATTTAAATGTCAATCATTAGTACTATTCTAGAAATTAAAAAAAAAAAATTAACGTCAAAAAATCAATATGCACTTACGATTAAATTTATGCATAGGATAAATACAAAAATTAATATTTTTTTACAAAATTGTCTATATAAAAATGTTAAGACTAGAAAACTTAATTTTATCCACTTTTACTTCTTCTTACAGATCGTAATTGAGTTATTAAAACCAGCTATATGTAGGTGCATGATTGATAAACAGGCCAATTCCCAAAAGGGAATTTAACAGAATTACTGATATAGAAAAATATTAAAATACTATCTAATATATTTTTCGTTCTTGTAAAATCATTATTGTAACTATTTTTGAACTATGATCACCTAATGGTTTGTAAGATCACAAAAACAGATAAATTAATAATAATACAGAGAAAATTCATGAAAGATAGATTATGAACTGAACTATTCTTATAACATTTAGTTTTATTCAAGCCATTGGGAAGGTCTTAAAACATGATTTCACTGTTATGCATTTACTGGTATAATTTTTGAAGTTTTGGCTATTTTAAAATAAACCTATTAAATAATTACAATACTAAACAAATACATGCACTAAGACATGGCTTTTAAAAAGCAATGAGACAAAATATGGAATGAACTAATTACTAATGAGGTAAGAGATTCAGATGGATGTAAGTGATAAATCAGAAGTAACAATTGATTAACCAAATCGTCAAATGAACTTCTTTGACAAATTCTTGAAAAAAAATGATACTTTGAAAAATGGGAATAAATCAAGCGCCTGTTCAATTAATACATATATTGGATCAATTGCACATTGAATTCTCTACCATAAGTTGGTGTCAAGTACAATGAAAATCAATAGATCAACGAAAGGGTTATTGCAAGGGTTCTTTAACATTCTGATAGCATGGCTAATTAAATAGAAAAGAAATAATCAAAATAATACTATATAATTAAAAAAAATTTACCTATAATTTACATGTAGTTATGGATTAAAATATCCCACGAGAGATACAACTGTATGAATAAAAAAAGATACCAATATTTGTCAGTTAAAATTACTTTTGTCAGTTATAAACATTTATATAAGTGACATTTGTCAGTTAACTTAGATTGACTAGGATGATGACTAGCATTATAACCAAAAGTAAATATGTTCTTGTTCAATTTTGATAAAAAAAATATCATGTAACAAAATTGAATTGCTCTTGTGAAGATTATGTTATGTTATATATTATATATATACTGTAAAATATGAAATATTTCCATGCATTTATCATATTTTATTGCGATTGTTGAACAATGAACAATAATGTGAGATTAATTACTTAGCAAATGCCGAGTACAAATAATGCTAGCATATTTTACGTACGGTGAAAACTATTTCTCTTTCACAATCCCCCCCCAAAAAAACAACAGATTTAACAGTTATTAGTACAATAATTATTGAACTGCATGGTTGCATGAAAATGATTTAACATCTATAAGAGTAAATATAAAAGTATAAATGTTTCCAAATAGCTATTGTGAGTTTTTGGGTTTTCAGATGATACCTAAAAAGTATGATAAAGCTTTCAAATTTTTTCTCTGTCTCAATGAGAGGTTGAACAAATATGTTTAGATTTCCTCAATTTCATTTATATGCTTTAACTTGGATTTTCTAAAAAATTTCAAAAATCTTATCAATTTACAAATCTAAAATGTAAACCCAATCTTTACAAAAAGATAACTATTAAAGATAATTCTAACTAATAAGAAATATTTAACTGAGGTATTTGTTAATGCTGATGAAAAATTTAGGCATGCAACATGTGTAACATAAAGCATAATTATGGGCTTGGGTTTACATTTGACCAAAGTATGTTCTATACATAAAAATAAATTCTGCTCAAGAAAATATGGTAATAAATTCTTCAAAAGTAGTTATATTTTTTAAATCCTTTATATATTTCAATATAAACTTGAGAAAATTTAAAATTATAACTTATTATTAGCATTTTAATTTAATAAATTTTGTGAATAAAGTTGGATGTCTGTCATCACTGTTACAAGTTCTAAAACAAATTATTAGTGACCACTTAAGCTTATCACCTTTTAGATACAGCATGAGTCTCACTTTAATTATTTGTAAAACTAGATTTGTCCATATTACACAAATGGTATCAGGGCTCTAAAATTCGGTGAAGAGAAGGCCCACAAAAAGGAAATGATTTGTAACTTACTAATTAATATCTGTAAACCAAATATAAGCTTATTATCAGGTATAACAATGAACAAAGTCTGGATTACTGATTAGTTGTTACTGGATAAAAGAATTACAGAACAAATATGATGGAAAAGGATAACACTATATTCTCCCCTCAACTGGCATGAAAATGGTCAGTTATACTCAACCTACTAGAATAAAAAAACAATGCAGATTTCTCGTCACTGGTGACTGGTTTAGCCCCAAGTCATTCTTGATTACCCCATCAATATAAATAGCTGTTAATAATTGTGTGTAAAAAAAGAGTGTTAAATATATTGCTTAAAATATGTATGTAAATAGTTAAAATTGATCACTACAAATACTGTGAAAAAAAATGTTATGGCATCTGAAGTTCTTTTGTAGAAAGTTGAATAAAATTTATTTGTAGCTAAAAACATACAACATGTAGAGTAGGACCAGATCATTAGTAGAACAAATTGTGTTAGTAATATTCACAAAGAAAGTTTTAAAACAAAAAAATCATGGGTCCACCACCAAATTATCTCAAAACTAGATTAAAGGTAATACCAAGCAAAAAAAATTATGTTTTGTAGAAATCTATTCTACAACATATAAGCAATAACAACCTAATTCCTTGCATTTCATTCTCTAAATATTGTATTGAACAACTATAATTTAGTTTTTATTACAATCAGTATAAACATAGCACTGAAAGAGCAAGTATGATCAAAACTTGAATGCAAAATGTTCAGTTGAGCAAAGAAAATTATGAAATGAAAGTTTTGTATAAGAAGACTTGTCATCATTAATTGGGGATTTAAGAGTTGCAAAAGCAGTTTAACTTGTCATTCAGTAAAATGATATATGATAAACATTGTTGCTACATTTATGCTGATTGTAATTATGATAAGATGTACTATTCTAAAACTAAGAATGAACTGTAAAAAAATCATTTGAACAAATTCACTGCTTGATTATAAGATAAACATACAAGAAAAGACCATACAATATAAGAACCAGTTTAACAACTTTTATTATGGCATGTGTATCAGTTCCATTCACTGGAGCTCAGAATATTGCTGTTAATTCCAATATAGTGAGAATGAAAAACAAAGAATTACATTGTTAAGTCTAAAAATAATACTCTAGAAAGCTTATCACAGCATTTACATCTAATGCACAATCCCTTCAACTAAAATTACTCTTTCATTTACAATATTGTTATTCTGAAAATAAAAATTGCACTCACACAAATGGCATAAAATTGTTATTTTGATAAATAAAAAATGCATAAATCAATAAAAACAAAACAAAAACAACTGACTATTCTCATAAACAAATATTGAACACAATGATTTAAATATATGATGTCATAAAATTTGTAGTTAAAAATAAAACTGAACTTGACACATTTATATACATTTTTAGACACTTGTAAGAATTGTTTAAAATTACACATGTTTAATATACTAACAGTCTCATTAACTATTCATAATTCATGATTTAACAATAAAACGGTGGTTTATATTACAAGATCACTTTGATTTTTACATGAAACTCAGAAAGAATATGAAATTATATCAAATAGGATTTTACTTTCACATCAGATAAGATTTGAATTTCTCATTAAAAAGGTTTTTAACTTCATATTAAATAGTATATAACCTTTACATCAGGCAGAATTGACCTTCAAATCAGATAAGATAAGACCTATAGACAACTTCAACTGCTTTCTATTCGACAAACTATAAATTTGAAAATTTGTATGGCAATTCATGAATATTTTTTGTTTAATAAACAGCAAGAATTTCAGGTCCATATGACATTATTAGTGTAAAAAAATAGGGACCTTTGATATGGAGAGTACAGGTCATAATATTCTGCTTCTTTAAAAAAAAAAAATTTCAACAACAAATAATGAAGAAATTGTAAACTGAAATAATAAATTTTTCACAATAAAAACTTCAAAATGTAAGTTTAAGGTGGTACCTAACACCTGAACTAAAATTAATTTGGCTCGTTTAATTTTCTTAAAATTTTGACAAATTATTTACTTTGACCCTTTAACAAAAATATGAAAAAAATCAAAAAGATGGAACCAACCGTTTAATCAGAAAAATTACACTGGTTATATAGCAATTTGACAAACACTTATTTTGATCATTGAGAAGCTTAATATTCCCTTGAGAACACAACGTCATTAAAACGTTCTGCTTATTTTACAGAGTTATCTCCCTGTAGTGTCAGGTACCACCTTAATCTGATGTGGTTAGTTACAAATCATGTTTTAGTCATATTCATTCCACATTTTTCCCTTTGTTTCATTTTTTCAAGATCCGCCTCTGTCAAATTCACAAAGTTATTCTTCCATATAAATAAAAAATACATCTTCCAAATATTTTTTTTCTCTATTTCTGTGTACAGCTCATGCAGCACTACAAGATGTGGTTATAATAAGTATTCTTTGTAGCTCTTGGTAGTCCCTTTTCAACCTTTTAATATCAATAGGAGCTTCATATCAATATGGTACAGTGCTGTCTATCAGCTTTTCTTATCTTTATCTGGTGCTTTAGTCAGATTCTTATGACAAGTGTTACATACGAGAACAGTCTCTGTCTGTGCACTGGGTGCTGAAATGTAAATATTACTTGTTTAATAAAAACTATAGCTGTCCACAAAGCAGGAAAAACAAAATTCATATTTCGTATTGATGAAACTTCTGACTCTGACGTCACCTATTGGTAATTATGCATATTGTTAATATTGTTTGTAATATGTCATATGTATACACTGTACATGTATTTGACTATACTGATAAGCAATAAGGCTCAAAGTTAATAAAAAATTTTGAATTTAGAAAATTTAGAATATTGTAAATCTCTGAACACCAGCCGAAATGTCAGTTTAAATAAATATGATTCCAGTTCACAATCAAAACAAAAACTGCCAAAAAAATCAAAAATAAGAGATTTTATATATGCTAAAAATGTTCCGTTTTTTTTTTCACATGAATAAAACAATCACAATTATTTCTGAATTCATAATATTTTGATCAGGTTAACCAAACTCATTCAAAGTTTTTAATTTATTTAACTTTAATTAGGGTTAAGGTCAGAATTACTTGATTTTGGTATTTGACACATCTATATCCCATGGTGCTTCTGCATACAAGGTTTTGTCACTAGAATTTCATTTTGTACTATAAGAATTTGCTAGTTATTGAAAAAAATAATGATATTGTGTCTATGTCGAACTATCACTGTTGGTCCAGTCTAAACTAGTACAGAATTGGGTTGATTTAGACCTTGAGATTGAGAGATACAGATTTGACCATGACCTCTATGTTAAGTGTTTGAGTGTTTATAGGTTGCTGGCTCATGGATGTTTACTTTACATCTCTTTAAATGCAGATAAATTAATTAACTTTTAACCTTTTGTTGTTGGCAATCACTGAAATACAGTGTTGTTTGCAAATTTTTTTTTTTTTAAATCTATGATTCTCAAGCTTGTTTGTATTTTCAGATTATATTTACATATAAAAAGGAAGATGTGGTATGATTGCCAATGAGACAACTATCCACAAAAGACCAAAATGACACAGACATTAACAACTATAGGTCACTGTATGGCCTTCAACAATGAGCAAAGCCCATACCACATAGTCAGCTATAAAAGGCCCTGATAAGACAATGTAAGACAATTCAAACGAGAAAACTAACGGCCTTATTTATGTAAAAAAATGAACGAAAAACAAATATGTAGCACATAAACAAACGACAACCACTGAATTACAGGCTCCTGACTTGGGACAGGCACATACATAAATAATGTGGCAGGGTTAAACATGTTAGCGGGATCCCGACCCTCCCCCTTACCTGGGACAGTGGTATTACATTACAAAATAAGAACAAACTATAAAAATATGTTTATCAATATTGTATCATTAACTTGTATTGACTTACCAGTAGCCCCAAATACAGATTTTGGTACTCGTTGATTACAACATTTAGAACAGAAATTGTTACCACAGTGTCGACAATAGAACTGAAAAAATACATATTTATAGTAATACATAGACATAATAATAGCAATGGAATACTTTTTAACTATTCAGTTGAATACATGTAGTCTTAATGCAATAATGGAAATTTACAAGTTGTATATCTTTATTTTCATGAATTATTTCCCTTTAAGGGGTACTCTTATGTGTGTTTTTTTACTCAAGGTTGACAGTGCTGAAAGGAAAAGGTTGGATATACTTTTTGAACTACCTTAATCTGTTGTAATCTGACAGTCTGGGATGTGTTTCCAGTGTTTCAAATTCTGACTCTTTTCTCATAGCAGTATTAACCCTTTCCTCCATTGAATTTTTTTTTTGCATACTTGATTCGCATTGGATTTTTTTAATAAAATGCTGAACATATGCTTTAAAGTATTAAGGCATTGCGAAAAACAACTATTTCATCAAATAAATTTAAGTCGGATTTTCCTATGATATTCCTTTTCATATTGGATACAAATTTTATTAAGTCAACTGCAGACACTTTGTAGTCAAAGTGTTTCAACTCAGGTACTACACAGGCGTCAAAAGGGATCATTATGGAGTAAGGGGGGTGGCGTCAAAAGGCGTCATTATGGAGGATATACTTTGCACCAAATATGATATGAAACACTGTTGCTCAAGGATTTCATCTGAATTTCTCTGAATTCCACCAACTCTCTTGACAATTTGTAAGACTATCTACTGTTTTCAGTTGTAAAGTGTTCAAACCACTTAGATTATACCTTGATGTGTTTTATTGAGGACACATCTACCAAAAATAGAATCTTTTTCATGTGGAATATATCAAAACAATTCCAGCCATTTTTTTTTCCAAGAACAAGTATTTTTAAATGGTTTTTTTCTTTTGAATATTTGTGTGCATGCTTCCTTGCTTATACTAAATGTGTTGCTATTGTTGTTTATTTTTCTAAATATACATACTCTTCTTTTTAGAATTGATGCAAATGACACTTTACAGGCAAAACAGCTTTCTGAAAAAAAACAAGAATAAATTCGTATATTCAGTTCTATCCAAAATTCATTTCTGAAAAAAACAAGAATAAATTTATATATTCAGTTCTATCCAAAATTCCCAAGTAATATTTGACAAATGTCAACAATCCTTGGCTTAAAGTCAATCTAGTAGAAAGAAATAGCAATCTATCTTAAAAAAAATAAATGCTTTATAAGATTTTTATGTCTGTATTTAGATCAAACAGACAGTTTCAATCAAAAAGGTATTTGTTTTGTGGTAACTCATCCAAGATATTTACCATTGGCTATATGTTGTCTTCTTTTCTTTAATTCCATCAACCTAGCCACCATGCCTGGTTTGTTTGTAGAAGGTGATTTACCATCTTCATCCATTGTAACTTCAATTGTTTCAGCATCATAATCAAGCTGTAAAATAAAGTATATAAGCTAAGATATTCAACACAATAAATAAACAGTGTAGTCATATTGGGAAATCAATTAAATCCTAGCTATATATTAATTATTGAACATGAGTGACACGTACAGAAAATCTTACAAGTTATATAATTATTGGGAAGATAACTTGTTAATTTTGTTAATTTAATTAAAGTTGATAAATAAACTGGTACAAATGTAATATTATTTTTAATAGAAAGTTACAGGAGTAGAAAACAAGGTTATTTACCAATTCAACTACTAGCTCCAAATCTCTGTTCAAAACCAGTTTCAATTTTCATTATAACTTTTGTAATGATTATATTGTTAGTAAAAGCATTACAATGTAAAAGTTGAAATGGCAAATCTGTTCCAAAATTAGATGACTGCTGAAGAGAGTTAAATTAAATAGATACAGGGGACAGCTGAAATGACATGACTGTTAAATCAGGTTTGACTGTATACTTTGTCATGTTTGTTTGGTTCTAAAACAAATACTGTGGATTCATTTATTTTCGTGGGTTTCAATTTTCGTGGATTGATGAAAACCTTCATTTCGTGGATATTTGATTTCGTGGTTTTGCCAAAATATGCATACAACCCTATAGACAACTTGCAATTCGTTGAACATTTGAATTCGTGGTTACCTGTTCCCACGAAATCCACGAAAATTGGTATCCAACGAATAATAATGAATCCACAGTAGATACATGACTTACATCAGATATATCTTCAGAATCTTTAGCAGTAGATTGCTTGTCTTTAACTTCTTCTTCAGATTTAATTTCTTCCTGTAATTAAAATATATGAGATTTATAACAAAACTATGCATTGAACATTTATAGATGTTGAAAAAAATTCACCTAAGTAATATAAAGGTAAGTGCAAATTTAAAGATCTAGCCTGCACTCCTGAAGTTCTGAGGTTCACTATCAATGTATGGTGTATAGCAATGTACTCCCTAGAAACTCTAAAAGATTACAACAAACAGTTGTCATGATTGTTCAAAGAAAAGGCCACAACTTCAATGTGGTAAAAAAATTTAAAAGTGTTCACCTTTTTGATTTTAAAAGATTTAAAAAAAACCTGTAGCAATTCAGTCATTCATGCAATAACCTATATGTCAAGTTGACCTAAACTAAGCTTGTGGTTGGGATACATGAAGGATATTGAATTGTGTACTTCATTAACTAGATTTCAGAATGTGATTGTTTACATATTGATGTATCAATAACTGTGGGTTTGAAAACAACAAACAGTCATTGCATATTGAATTGTGCTTACCTTTGAATTGACTGTTTTTGAAACAGGAGACTGTAGTGCCTGTCCTGTCAGACAAACAAAAAACAACTGACTGTTATCTATAACAACTGGAATGTAAAACAAAAAACAATAAATAATACATTAAAAAGGAGAAAATATGTCATTTTAAAAAGACTGTTAGGTGAAAGCTGTCAACTTCAAATAAATAGAACAGTAGTTCAACTATATTAAAACTGAAAATTCTGTAAATCAATTTAACATTATATTATGACTTCAAAGTGTACAAAATATAAAATACTTTAAAAATATGTTTTTTAATATTTGAATAGCTAAAGCATAACTTACATTGTATGACAATATCATTGTCCAGAAACACCCAGTTTACTAAGGCTATATATATCCATCTCGTTGGTAATACAACAAAACTCAGTAATAATGTACAAAACTCTATGTGAAATCTGCAAATTAAAGTAACAACAAATATAATCCATAAGTTTCAATAACATGCATATCTTAAAACAAGAGTGCACACGCTGAAATGTCTCGCCTTCTATACTAATCATTGATATTATGTTGATAGTCTTAAGTATAAAGCTAAGCTTTATTACAACTGACACATAAACTTAACATTAACCAAGATAACTAAACAAAGACCAATGAACCTTGAAAATGAGGTCACGGTCAGATGAACCATGCCAGACAGACATGTACAGCTAACAATGCTTCTATACAACATATATAGATGACCCATTACTTATAGTTTAAGAAAAATAGACCAAAACACAAAAACTTAACACTGTGCAATGAACCGTGAAAATGAGGTCACGGTCAAATAAAACCTGTGCGACTGACATAAAGATCATAAAATATTTCCATACACCAAATATAGTTGACCTATGGCATATAGTATTAGATAAAAAGACCAAAACTCAAAAACTTAACTTTGACCACTGAACCATGAAAATGAGGTCAAGGTCACATGGCATCTGCCCGCTAGACATGCACACCTTACAATCATTCCATACAACAAATATAGTAGACCTATTGCATATAGTATGAGAAAAACAGACCAAAACACAAAAACTTAACTTTGACCACTGAACCATGAAAATGAGGTCAAGGTCACATGGCATCTGCCCGCTAGACATGCACACCTTACAATCATTCCATACAACAAATATAGTAGACCTATTGCATATAGTATGAGAAAAACAGACCAAAACACAAAAACTTAACTTTGACCACTGAACCATGAAAATGAGGTCAAGGTCACATGGCATCTGCCCGCTAGACATGCACACCTTACAATCATTCCATACAACAAATATAGTAGACCTATTGCATATAGTATGAGAAAAACAGACCAAAACACAAAAATTTAACTATAACCACTGAACCATGAAAATGAGGTCAAGGTCAGATGACACCTGCCAGTTGGACATGTACACCTTACAGTCCTTCCATACAGCGAATATACTAGCCCTATTGCTTATAGTATCTTGAGATATGGACTTGACCACCAAAACTTAACCTTGTTCATTGATCCATGAAATAAGGTCGAGGTCAAGTGAAAACTGTCTGACAGACATGAATACCTTGCAAGGTACGCACATATCAAATATAGTTATCCTATTACTTATAATAAGAGAGAAATCAACGTTACAAAAAATTTGAACTTTTTTTTCAAGTGGTCACTGAACCATGAAAATGAGGTCAAGGACATTGGACCTGTAACTGACGGAAACTTCGTAACATGAAGCATCTATATACAAAGTATGAAGCATCCAGGTCTTCCACCTTCTAAAATAAAAAGCTTTTAAGAAGTGAGCTAACGCCGCCGCCGCCGCAGCCGGATCACTATCCCTATGTCGAGCTTTCTGCAACAAAAGTTGCAGGCTCGACAATGAGTAACAATTATTCAAAAAAACATTTCGCAAAAAGATAACATACTGTAAACCACCTTATTTTTGTGGATACTTTATTTCGCGTTTGACCCTTTCTTAACCACTTCACGGCTATTTATTTTTCCGATTTTCTTATTTACTTGATAAAGTGTTATAAGGAAAGATCCAAGTTTTACATATTCGCGTTATTTTTCTACTAGCGAAAGTTGCAAAAACAAATCGATTGAGAAAATAAGTTGGTTTACAGTATTAGATATTTTATCCAGTGCTCAAATATGTATCAAATCTACTGCCTTTTGATCTTGATGTAGTGTGTTCATCCTGAATGTGCCCCATCCTTTGTTTACAAACAAATTGGAAATCATAGCAAATGGAAGATGACGCTAAATTCAACATTGAAAAATATAATTCCTTGCAAAAGTGTTTCAAGATTATCACTGATTTCCTTACCTTAATGATGGCAATATATTATCCCACTTCAGGATTCCATAAAGATGTGCCAGTAACTCATTACACTTAACAACAAACTCAAACATCTGTATTATGCTGAAATAAAGTAGGTATAGAATACTAAGTATGGTGGAAGATTTTCAATTGTTTTTCACTGATTCAGCACTGTAAATTACCTTCAACCCAAAACCGAGCAAAAAAACAAACAACTATTTTTAAAATAGACTTTAAAAAATTTTCTTTTAAAACAATATCTTGTCAAATTTTATTTTTTCCAAAAACAAATTTGCAAAACAAAGTATCAGCAATTTGTGTGGTAAGCATCTACTAAATAAAATTTAATTTTAAATCATACATGTATTCATTGTTTTGTTTGTGTCTGTCCCAAGTCAGGAGACTGTAATTCAGTGATTGTCTTTAGTTATTGTATATCATATTTGTTTTTTGTTCATTTTTTTTTAACATTTCTTGTTTGAATTGTTTCACATTTGTCATGTCATGGCCTTTTACATCTGACTGCGGTATAGGATTTGATAATTGTTAAAGGCCATACAGTGACCCATAGTTGTAAACTACTATGTCGTTTGATATCTGGTGGAGAGTTGTCTCATTGGCAATCAAACTACATCTTCTTATTTTTATATGTACATTGTGCATCTTTAATAAACAATTGTCAAATCTATACATGTATTGACAAGAAAAAGAAAAAAGATCAGATTCCGAACATCATACCTAACTCTGAATTGTCTGACTGTACTGTAGGCTGAATCTTCATCGTTCTCGTCTGAGGACTCATCATCAGGATTAGAGAGATGATTGACAGGTAATATTTTATCTAATATCCTTGTGTGTATCTGTACCAAGCCAGTGGCAGCTATTACTACCACCAGTAACGACACAAGAACAAATACAGCACCTAAAATATATACATATTGGACATTTAGCAATGTCAGAGGGCAAAGTTTACATAGACCATCTGATTACAGGAATAGGCCAGTAACTTACATCAGTGATTTTGCTAGCGCTCGTCACTTTCGTATTTTACGAAAAGGTTTTCGAAATGACGAAAATATTTCATATCAATTTCGTCACTTAAATTTGGAAAGTGTAAAAATATTTACACATCAAATTACTTGAATTTTACCTGTCTTTATGTTTCTGACAAGTTTATGACCCTCAGGTAATTAACGTTTACCAAAGGTGTTAAAAGTTGTGATGACAAGTAATCCGCCTATAGCCAATCAGATGGGTCACTAATCCCTTAATTATCATTATAAAACCTCATAAATGACCATCATAATAATGTATTTCAGTTAAATCAGTCAGTCAGCATTTCATTTTAATCATTTCTCACAGATCAGTCGTATTTTCGTCATTTGAACATCCCGGACATTTCAACTTTATTTTTATTTCAATATTTTCCTTACGATCATAATTTGCAGTTTGCTTGTCGTTGTTTCGTCATTTCAACGTATTTTCGTCATACTTTATATAAATATTCATCAAAAACTTTCGACAACTTCGATTAAAAAGAATGAACTTTATTCAAAACGTAAATATTTTCACTTGCAAACAGGTGCTTCCTGTTCTATGCATTGTGCATGTGTAAAAGTTCGTAGATGAATCCGGTTTTATTCTGAAATTATTATTCAATTGTCACTTCCCGTTTTCATTTCATTTCGTTTAAAAATCGAAAGTAAACGTGCTCTACAGTCTACAGTCATTAGAATCGTCACATTAAGTTTAGATGCAGATCCTTCTATCCAATAATAAAGAAATTGATTCCAAATAGATATTAAAACGTATTTTCAAGGATATAATTGATTGTGAAGTGAAAAGTCGTTACAAGTTCATTTGTGCAGTGGTTAAAAAATAGAGGCACCCAACTTTTGTTGATTCTTGTAAGGGGTGTGCCCTGAAAATAACTGAATTGAAGTTTTGACCATATTACCAGATCCCTGTTCTTATCTTCATATCTTAGCATCACATTAGTCAATTCATTCAATATTGCCAATAACTGCCTACATTAGCAATCCTAAAGTCTTCAAAGATCCTAGACTAGTCCTTGAAGGACTTGGACATATATGTATAGCTAGTTTGATAAACATCCTAGATCCCTTGCTTTATAAAAAAATAAGGCTGATTTTTCACACACAAAAGTGACTAAAGCCCTCAAAATCCTAGCTGAAACCCTGCTTACATGTATATATACAAAATAGACCATGTGTTTAAGTTTGAAATAGATTCTTTAAATTAAAATTAGTCAAGTCATTGCAAACAAAGTTTTGGCATCTCTTTCACACATCAAGAGACCTGAGCGGATCAAATTTGCTAGTCTTCACCAAAATTATTTTTTTACCGTCCTGTAATAGTCCCTTATTATTGTATGATAATCTACAGAGGGGGGGGCTTCCGCTAGGTATCAGGTTAATGATCACTTATCACTTTTACTGGTATTGACACCAGACAGGAAAAATATTAATCAAGATCACATTATTTACTTCATAATCAAATAACTTTTATCCAAATTTAAAGGCTAATGTAAATATATATTTTAAAATTAAAAGCTTTTTATTCTATTTTGTAGGGAAAAGAAAAGTAATTTTCACCTAGTCCAACAGATACTTTAATTTACAATTTAATATATATATATATATATATATATATATATATGCATGTCCCTCCCTATTTTTAACCAAAACAGTATTTTTTTATAGGTCAGCTGTGGTATTTTCTAAGATACATACCTTTTGTGAGAATTATACAGCAAAGATTACAAATAATCCATAAACATAAAGTAATTTTGGGATATCTCCAACTGAAACATAAAATAGAATCTGTAAACATGCAATACAGCAAGGTATAATAGTTTGTGAATTTCAATAATTTTTTTTTACAAGTCATTGTTCTCTTCAAAAAATAAAATTCTTAAATCATTTGAAAATTGGACTGCAGTATTCTCTTTTATAAGATCAAGACTCTCTATATGTTATACACTACCAAAATCCTGGTGTAACTGTAAGGTAAAATGATGGTGAGTTATAATGTTATAATAGTATAATAACAATTTGTTTACAAGATTTATAGCTCTGTCAATGAACAGTTTTAAAAACAAAAGCAACACAAGATTCTAAAGAGCTAACCTTATTTTATGAATTTTACATACATAGCAAGTGGCGTTCAAATCAGTAAGATTAAACACACTTGTTTTACATGTACAAATGATGTACATTGTACATTGTACACATAAAGGGATTTGGGATGGGAAACTACAATTATAATGATACTATATGCTGCAATTATATATAACACCAAAATGCAATTTTATTTGGTAATACAAATGTATCTTTCTGGTGAATGAATAACAGTAAAATAAGGCGACTTCTTGTGATTGGACGAGTGACAATGCAAATTTACTACCCTGGAATAAAGGAAATATTTCAAAGTGATTCAACCACAAAATATTGTATTCATTATGAAAAATTAGTAAATTACATGTAGATTGTATAATTGTACTAAATGTATAGTGATTCATAAATGAATCACATTTTGTGCACATACATTTTTAAATGCTTTCACAAATGACATGCTGGTTCTGTTATGCCCCTTAGGCTCATTAACATGTACATGTACATGAACATATGTATTAAATCATTGAACATGTTGAAATGTGCCAACATTTAAATTTTGTCCAAATCTATATATAAACATGTTCTTACTTCCTGATGTCATCCAAGCAATATAAAACAAATGCAAATGGTTCAATTAATCTAGAAAATCTGTCAACTTCTTTCACAAAGTCTGCCAGGTCAACTCTGCCATATTTTCCCGTACTATTTTTTGTTTTTGGTGAAGTTCCATTGACATCAGTGCTAATCTTCTCCTAAAAATTTTAAATATATTAGAAAATTATAATCTAAGACATAGATGATATTCCCATTTGATAAACTTATTGTGACTTTTGTTAATAAATAATAAAACAGAAAATCATTCTCAGGGTTCTCACTAAGGCGAGTCCATGAGTCCTGGACTCATCAAAATCTGTCTGGACTCACCATTTTCAAAACTGGTGAGTCCACAGATGCATCAAAATTGAAATATTTTGTATAAACTGAACACAGTTAAACACAAATATCATCATTTTATAGCAAAAGTTTAAAAGTGATCTGAATTCATTGCTCTGTTAGGAAATGGAGACTAAAATATTACTTTATATTGCAATAAAATATTTTCTTCTTGCTGTTGGACTCGCCTTCAAAAATCCTTAGCGAGAACCCTGATTCTTAGAAATGATCTAGATAAATCAAAGTGGGATATGTACAAAGCTGATGTATTATCAATTTACAATATGTGTCTGAACATACAAGTTTTTAAATTATTTTTGTATTACACAAATGTACCAATGTATATATTACCTTTTAACTAGCATCAAAAATACACATGTAAACATGTTATTTGCACACCTTAATCAAAAAGTAATTAAATGATATTCTTTTATCAGTACATACATATGCAACAAAAAATGTACAATTTAATTTATACATGTACATGTATCAAACTACATATTCCTGTAGAGTATAGAAAGAACAATTCTGTCAATTTAATGAATTTTGATATATTTTTACCAGTGAATTTATGTACATATACATTCAATCGTTGTGATATATTTCTCCTCCATGAAATTTACCCCAGGTATAGGCAAATTGTTATAAATCTGCAACAAGTGTTTGACATTTTAAAACTATCCCTCGAACTGTGTAATCATGGTAATATAAGTTTGTCTTGAGTGAAATTAAAAAAAAAATATATGAAAAAAAAACAGAATATATTTACTAAATGCAAATCAACATGTCAACCTTGGGTGCTATCAAATAAAATTTTCATGGGTGTCTATTTGACGAGGTACTGAATAGTCTATGTATAATAATGCCGAAGGAATCTTGGTCCATATGCCAAAAAACATTTGCCCCTTTTAACTTTGGCACCCTACAGGTTTCGCAACCAAAGTTCAATCAAACACTGCACCTTTTTTATTGGTTTCGTGTTTTGTAATGATTGAGGTTTGATAAGCAATTGCTATAAATGATTTTTTCACAATGTTTCAAAATAAACATGATAAAGTGAGATTCTGACAATTTTTTTCTTGTTAAACAAAAATTTATACTGATTTGGTAAGTGTATTGCTATACAAATTTTCTTTTTTAATTTCATAATAAAGACAGTAATTTAAAAATCGAGATCAATCTTTATCCAGGATTTTTTTTTGTTGGTACATGTCATGTATATAATATATATACATGTATGTATATCCATATAAACATGATAAAAAAGACATTGTAATTCAACTGGAATTTGAAAAAAAATTGGATGTGCATGTGAAGGGTGTGAACTGACCTAGGGGTGATTGTTTAGGTGCGAAAGTGTATTGGGTACAAACAAACCTGATGCTGAATTAACAAGGATTTGAAGATCAAATCACTTCCTTTTACTTTAAATGTTCTAACTTAAGATAAAACAATTCTTTCAATCATTAACCCTAACCTGAACAACATAACCATAAATGAGCTCTAACCCTAAAGTATATGCTCTAAGAACCCCTCAACATGCTATTTGGATGTTCAAACAAAAACGATTGGTGGAAGAATAAGGAAGAAATAGCAAACAAACTGGGTGAGAGATGAACTGATAAAAGGCAACTGGCAATACTATAGATATAAAGATTGGAATATTATTTCGAAAACTAAAATCGACCCTTCTTATATATTTAGAATGAAAGAAAGTGTAGGTGGGTGGAAAAGGGAGGTCTCAATTCCCAAAAATGCCAATGAGTTGTTAATCTGTTTGGTGTTGAAGACATGCTGATCTTACAGTTTTCAAGCCCCTACCACAATGAAATCGCACAAACTTGGGATTTTCATAACATCATACCATGTTTTCCTGATTCTCATTCAGTTATTGCATCCTGTTAGCCCGAAAACCATCAAACATTCTTTTGGGTAAGGTTGAATGTATTTTTTTCCAACACTTCCGTTTTTCAATGGCGATAGTAAATAATGTATGTAGAAATCAATCCGGAAAAGGGTATGTTTACTGGATACGGATTCAAGTTCAATAAACAAATTTAAACAAATTAAATAACAAAGAGAACAAAATCAATAATAACTAAATATAAGAAAATATGCACAATGGAATTTTCGTTTGCTTCTCCTAATAAAGATGATTCTCAGTTGAATGGAAGCATATACTTGGACCCCCCCCCCTTTTACTCTGGGTTGGGACCCCCCTTTTTTGAAATGGCTGGATCCGCCCCTGCATGGCGTTCCATAGAGTCCGATGTCAGAAGATGTATATAGTTATTCCGGACTGGTTCGGTTCTTTTTAATGCATCCGTTGCCCTCAAATATTTGGCATTGAGCGTCCGTCTTAAGGAATTTATATACAAAAGAGCTTCAGGCACAAGCAGTGTTTGAAGTATTGTTATAATTTTGATCAGTATACGTATCTATCATTGTTTGTCTAATGGTATAGTTCAAGGAGGTAGCGTTTAACAGGTGGACCCAATTTGCTGAAGTTCTCATAGAGCTAAGTATACTGTTTATCATAGAACGCGCTGTCTTTAAATTAATATGTTTACCACAACTTAATACAACAATGGAATCGTGGCATCACAGTAAAATAAAGGCGGCTCCATAAACTGAGTTAATGTAACAAACGCCATTATTTAGCTTTCCTAACGTTACGATACTAGTATTCCGGGAGATTTTTTTTGTTTAACGTCTAGTGAGAAATATTTCATAGATATATGAAGATGTGGTATAAGTGCCAATGAAACAACTCTTCATCCAAGTCATAAGTAAACCATTATAGGTCAAGGTACGGTATTCAACACGGAGCCTAGGCTCACACCGAAATCTAGCTATGAGGGGGTGCTAGAGGGGGTCTCATCCCGATTTCCCGGTTTTAATATCAGAAAATCCCGAAATCCCGGACATATTTTGTTATAAATCCCGATCCCGATAAACAAGAAATCACCATTTATTTATTAAAGAGGTCCTCCACTATTTTAGGTAACGAATAGACACATCTGACACATCTTTTAAAGGAGGCCGTCCTGGTAAACTTTGAAAATTAAACCCTCTGAGTAATGTTTTTCTTAATTATTTGCTTTCCTGAATTTGTGCATTTTGAACAATATATTCAGTACGTACATTTTAAACACGTCAAGTTGGGGTATTTGTTTTCTTCAAAATTGTAGAATGTCATAAGTATTTTTATATGATATTCGATTATAGAGAAACTGACTGTGTCTGTGAAATTATCTGTGTAGTAAGGCCAAGAAAAAATACAGGTGTTTCAGGTAACATCCCCTAAAAAATTAGGATAGGTAGGAAAGCAAAATTATTTTTTTTTCAAACGTTTTTGACTGGTTCATATGGAAGAAAAATTCTGACTTTATAAGTGCTTGTCCACATAACATACAAAAAACTTTAGTTGTAGAATTAGATTATAGGTACTTATAATTGGGGTAGATATATTTAAGGGTACCGGAAACACATGTGTTTTCTTTTAGGTCTTACATAATCTTACTCTTATTGAAAATATCCAAATCAAGTCTAACTTTTGGGAAGGGTTGTAAAGAGGTGTTATGTTCACGGACAAACGCGAAATAAAATTCAAATTTCACGATGAACAAAAAATAAAAAAAATGCTTGCACGTTGCCATTTTTACCAATTTCACAGTGAAGCGCGAACTATTTTCACAGAAGGTTGAAATTAAAAATGGCAAAACACGTTGCACGAAAAAAAACCTTTACCACCCTCTTTGGGTATACTGATCCTCTAAATCAGAGCGACACTAATACCAAGGAGATTAGACATTTATCATGAATTTTGGTTAGCATTTCATTCACGTACAGTGGATATAAAATATATGGCACTGGCTACGGTTACTTTAAAACAAGAATGTGTCCAAAGTACACGGATGCCCCACTTGCATTATCATTTACCATTTTCAATGGACCGTGAAATTGGGTAAAAAATCTAATTTGGCCTTAAACACGTTAAAGGTAAAAAGATCAACCAATAGGGAACATGTGTACTAAGTTTCAAGTTGATTGGACTTGAACTTCATTAAAAACTACCTTGACCAAAAACTTTAACCTGAAACTCGCACTTTCATTTTCTATGATCAGTGGACCATGAAAATGGGGTCAAAAGTCTAATTTCGTTTTAAAATAAGAAAGATCATATCATAAGGAACATGTGTACTAAGTTTTAAGTTGATTGGACTTCAGCTTCATCAAAAACTACCTTGACCAAAAACTTAACCTGAAGCGGGACAGACGGACGAACGAACGGACGGACGGACGGATGAACGGACGCACAGACCAGAAAACATAATGCCCCTCTACTATCGTAGGTGGGTCATAAAAACGAGCAGAAAATAACAATAAGATCTGGATCTACTCTGTTTCTAGATGCGATTCTGATTGAAGTATTATGAAAATGGCACTTTTATCTGTCCAAGGTACAGTTTTTTGTCAATCCCGTTATATTTCAACATAAAAATCCCGATTTCCCATGGCTAAAAACGTGGGTTTCCCGTATCCCGATGTTTTTCTATCCCGAATTCCCGATCTTTAAAAAAGGCAATCCCAATTTCCCGTTGCTAAAATCGGTCAATCCCGGCGTCCCGAAAATGGCCTCAGCTATAAAGGGCGAGTAAAGGGCCCCGAAAATTACTAGTGTAAAACCATTCAAACGAGAAAACCAACGGTCTAATCTATATAAAAACGAGAGACACATATGAACCACATACACAGACGACAACCACTGAACATAAGATTCCTGACTTAGGACAGATGCAAACAATTGCAGCGGGATTAACGATTCAAATGGAACCAACTAACATTATCCCTCTTCTGAAACAATAGTATAACATCGTAACATAGTAAGACACACTATAAAATATCAATTTGAATGGCTCAACTCAATAAAAAAAACCGTAGCAACACAAATTAACACACAACGAACAAATAAATTTGATCTTCATGCATATTTAGGATGAGAAAAAAAAAATCAACTATTATAAATAAAATTGATTTCTTCCTGTATTAAAAATGGGTCGACTATTATTTAGGCTCGGCCATGCTATTAGCATGGATAGCCACATGAAAAGACGAATTGTGTGAAGGCACATAATTGTTGCCTTACAATATGAGTAACTATTCTAAGTTTAATAGTTGAGAAAGCATCGAATCGGATATGGCTGCTATACATTCTTATAACATTTACATAGTTATGATTATTTTTGCTATGTGTGTATGCCCCTGGGGACATAATTTGGAAAATAAAATATCCTATCTTATCTTATATTCTGCATAGCCAAAGTCAATAACTGCCAGACATGACCATATGATTATATCCAGTTAACCATGAATTAATTATATGGTAGAAAACGGGAAAAAATGAAAAAGGCGTAAATGTTCACCGGTTAATCCTTTTATAGATACCGGGTCCAATAAGCATCTGAGATTTACTGTGTGTATTGCTACATGTGTATTGCTGTGTGTTTGTTTCAAATTATTCTACATTGGTTACATGTATAGATCGATGGTTGAGATCTCAAAAACCATGTTTACGCCGCATTTTTTTGCACCTGTCCGATTTCAGAAGCCTCTGGCCTTTTTAAGTATTTTTTTTTTAATTTTTGCTCTTTATATGTTTTTTAAGTTTAGTATGACGTCCATTAAAAATTTTCACTGAACTAATACACGTTTATGTTTAGTGGCCAGTTGCAGCCCGACTCCGGGTGCGCCATTTTCTCGCTGTGTTGAAAACTCATTAGTAGCCTTCGGTTGTTTTTGGTCAGGTTGTTGTCTCTTTGAATCATTCCCCATGCATATCCACTCTCAATTTTATTTCCATTTGTAGAATATAATGTCGAGCAGTTCGCCAGGGTCGGTTAGTCTGTACGATATACGTCACCCAAAACCAATTTGAATTTGTTGAACATTTACACTATTTGAGCTTAAACATCTTCTTTCTTTCTCTTCTCAATCAGTTTACATTTCAAGGGGACGATCAAAGTAAGTTTTGGGGAAGGCGCACAGGCACCTATCTCAGAAAAACCCTATATCTGTGGGGGATCTGAAATAAGTGTCTGTGGGTAGAGGTAGCAGCAGCGGATAATTTTCCACAGACGGAATATTCGGAATAAGAGCATCATAAGTTTTCGCGGACGGAATATTCATTCAACCTGTTTCTAAACCGGCCTTTTCTTTTAATCTTATTTCGCACAACATAGTGGATGGAAAAAACATTGACCTGCATGGACTTAATTGTCCCTTTAAGAGTTGCCATTCATTTTTTCCTTTGGTATCCACACCAAGCCATTTCATAACTGGGTTTGAACAAAAATTATAATACGAACTTAAACTTAATTTTGGCGTAAAGTGAAAGAAATAGCACACCTTCAACCTTGAACCAGGTAATATTTAAGCACATATAATGCTTACTTTTGTTATTTTTCAATTTACCTCAATCCAATCATCTGTATTCACATGACATCACAATAAATAAATGAGACGTTTGTGACACAATAAATTAAACCCCCGGGATATTAAATGAAAAACCAGTTATGTATATGTATCGTTATTATATCAAAATATGAATGTTATACGAGTCTTTAAATCGACACTTATATCAAGAAGTGTTTTCTTTGATACTGCTTCGTTTTACCACAAATGTATGGCAAGCCGTTTTACTATTTATTCGAATTTCAAGATATCTCCTATAATATATAAGATATCTTATATAGTAGTTTATGATATATCTTATAAAGACAATTATTTAAGATATCTGATAAATTATATGAGATATCTTATAAACTATATAAGATACCTTATAAAGTTTATGAGCTTGAAGTAAGAATAAATAGCAAAACGGCTTGCCATACCACAGGCACTTGTCTCAGAAAAAAAAATCCTATATACCTTAATATATAATGTTATATTAAGGTATATAGGAAATTTTTTCTGAGACAAGTGCCTGTGTGCCATACATATGTAAATATCCATTTACATCTATGAATTACTTAAATAAAGAAATCAGCGGCTTCCATCAATAAAATTATTTTGAGATACTACAGTACCTGGATTACAGTCTACCTGAACAAAAGACGTGTCATTGAACTGTGTGGGTTGTCCTAATTTAGATTTGAAGAAGAAAGTTGACCTCGTAATTTAATGAAGCGATGATGAAGCTGCACTCGAAGTAAATATAAATATTATTATATTTTGATTACCGAAGTGTATAATAATCACCAGCACGCGTATCTGCACGTCTGTAGCAATCAACTTCAAATTATCTAAAGCATCAGGAATGCTGTCTTATCATCGTTGATTGTTTACCATGTGGAATTGGTATCATCTTAGGCATATAAATAGTTTCGTCTGCCTTACATCTGTTTACACACAACAATTTTTGGCAAGGAACTAGTAACGATCAAAATGGCAGAAGAAATTGAATTCCCGTTCAAGGTTACCGATGGATATCTCGGGCCACAGGCAAAGTTTTTCCCGTATGGGCTGGCGTGTTTGTCGCATCCAGAACCAGTTTTAATATTGGACACTAACAAGTTGGAAATTGTTATTGGTACTTCCGAAAAGACCAGATTTACTACAAAATTTTTGCAAGTTGAACCGAAAAAAGAATGTAGCCAATATGTGTTCACACAAAATCAAGGATCGGAATACCATTTTACTATTGCTGTACCGCATACTGGATGGTACAAATTCCAGATATTTGCACTGCCGTCATCTGAAGCTGGACCAAACATGATAAATGTCTTCAACTACATACTACACGTCCAACAAGCGGACCACTATGTAGAGTCTTTCCCAAAACAATATCCTCTCTGGAAGCAGGAGGGATGTTTCGTGTACGAGCCACACATGATCTTGAAAGGAGTCCGAGAAGTCGGGGTGAAGTTTCGATATTTTATCCCGAAGGCCGTTGATGTCCAAATTAAAGTGGGTGACGACTGGAATCCAATGGAAAAGGTTGAACCTGACATTTATGAAGCCTTTTTAGATTTCAGCAAAGGTTATCCTGCTGGAACGAAAGTGAAATTAAACGTAAAATTTGGACGGAGCAGTAAATATGACATTTTGTTGGAATATACAATTTAGAGAACATTTACATTTTTTATACGCTTGTGTTTGTTTTTGGTAAGATATGTCACAATGTAAAATAATTTATTTTTATTTAATAGTTAATTTATATAAAACAAAACTTTGTTTTCATAGCTTGTTTTTACTGTCATTATTGGAAATAGGGGGCGGATCAAAAAATATTTAAAAAGGGGGTTTCAACCCAGGATTAAGGGGAGGGGTCCAACGAAATGTCCCGATTCAAAAAAATTTGATCGTCACAGAAGGGGCCGGTGTTCCAACCACCGGAAACCTTCCCCTGGGTCCGCCACTGTTGAAAGACACGCGTAATCTTACATTAGAAAAAAATTAGCAAGGGTAGCTGTATGTGACTCTTTGAACAATTCTTGAAGTTTTTGGCATAATAAAGCGTCATATTTGTATGCACGGGATCGGTCAAAATGCACACGACAAGTCACTAAGTCCACATTTTAAGATATATATATTATTATTTTATTTATATTGCAACTAATTTACGGTAGGTCGAAATCGTTGGTTTAAACTCCACAGGATTTTTTTCTGGCAATTTTCTATTTCCGGCGTATACGTATTCATGGTATTAAGATAAATAAAAACATACAAATTAGCAAAGATAATTTATTGTTAAGAAAAGTATGTAGGCAGAGGTAATGATAGATTGTGAATTGGACACAGTATTTATCACCAATGATCTCATACATCTAAGTGTAAAATTGAGAAAGGAAATGGGGAATGTGTCAAAGCCTATTCAGCGTGATAAATAGATAAACATGTGTTTGGGATATTATCATTAGAAACAGCGGGATTCCGCCGAACAATGGAAAGATCATAAGATGTACTAAATTGTTTACAGACAATTATTTTCTGTGATGACTTTTACACTTGTATTGCTATAGGGTCCAATCAGTGCAGCTGTGTCCAGGGTTCTATCTTTTCTTCGAATGTATTTTTCAACAACATATACAAAACACGAAAAAGAGATGTCCCATAAAATGCAATTTATTAATATTTTGTCTGATATTTTCTTACAGTTTCCTATATGCAAATGTATATTATGAAACATCGGACTTTTAAAAACAAAACAAGTGGAAACCAAACCAACATAAAAACATATTGACAGAAGTGTAAATTACAATAAAAGAACTTATAGTTTCAACTTGGGCCGTGAAAATTAAACTGCAGTCATATTGATCAAAGGTCAATACCCCCTTACTGGGTGACTGGGAATATGCTGGACAGGAATAAATAAACAAGTACAGACATTATCTCCCCCAACAACAACAACAAAACAAAAAGGGACAAAAACACAACACAAATAAACACACGCCGTAGAATGAATTGCATTGTACATAATTGAAGAAAAAAAATGTTCATTTTGACAAGTTTTGAGGTATAAATATAACATTTCAATGCTGTCAGTGGCGGATCCAGAACTTTTCCTAAAGGGGGGGGGGGGGGGGGCGCTGACTGACCTAAAAAGAGGGAGGGGCGCTGACTGACCTAAAAAGGGAGAGGGGCGCTGACTGACCTAAAAAGGGGGAGGGGCGCTCCAGTCATGCTTCAATGATTCCCTATATAATCAACCAATTTTTTTCCACGAAAGGGTGGGGGGGGCAGGCCTCCCTGGATCCGCCTATGACTGTTAAAACACAGGTTGACGTGTCATTTCACCCCCTACCTACCCATTGCAGTCTCCCTTCTGAATTATAACTAGATCTACATTTTTTGTTGGCATAAAAACATACTAAACGAACAGACAGACACTTTTAAATGATGAAAGAAAAGGAGATGGGTGTAAATATCAGTGAAAGCAATACCACCAACACATTAGAACAAACAAGATATAATTTAATTCAAAATCAGACAACCATATCAATCTAGTTGCATTAAGAATTCCACTGATATTAAATTTCATCCGAATGTACATATCCAACTTATGAAAAGCCAACGATGGCATTAAAAAAGTAGAGTAATAGGATTTAAAACTGACCATTTTGAGTTCCGAAACTTCCTTACGACAGACCCATGTCTATATAGGAACATGTTATTATATTGTTTCTGTCTATATAAACTTAGTTTATCGCTATGCCACATTTTGAGGACATTTTGGTTTTATAAAATAATATGGTGAGTGAAATGTGAAGGTTGCTGCGATCTCTGATCTCGAGCTCATTGTTCGATTTCTAGCTGATCTCAAGCTTGATATTACCAAAATTCGTATTTCGTGATTGCTATGATGGGGATGCAAAAATGGCAGGCAAGTATTGCGCGTTTCACAAGCCATGAGGCAAATTGTACCTACTGTAAGACAGTTGCCTTGAACCTTGCCCTTATACCTGAGACTACTATAACACATTTATATCGTATGGGAAGGCTGAGTTTGAGAATAATAACCTAATGTTCTACTTTTTATTTTATTAGGAAAACATCATTTTTTTCTGTCTAACATTCACAAATACCACTCTTTTTCTGAGCTATAATATTCATAAAAATGATATTATATAATGCAAGTCACCATTTGCATATTAAAATCAAAATCTTCAAAATATCTAAGATACTTCATGTACCGGTAATCATAAGTAAGATTTTAGAGTATGCACGGGCAAATTTACTGGTGGCAGCAGCTATTTTAAAATACAGCATTAAGATTGTACTGGAACGCAATGTCTTTACCCAGGTTTCATAAACCACTGTCTAATTGACTGAATAAATATTAATCATTAACTGGGACTTGATGATGAGAAAAGACATTGCCATTCAGTGGCGGATCCAGTAATTTTAAAAAGGGGGGTTCCCAACACAGAGTAAAGGGGGGTTCCAACTATATGCTCCCAGTCAAATGCATTGATCTGCCAAAAAAAGGGGGGTTCCAACCCCCGGAAACCCCCACCCTGGATCCGCCACTGCCATTAACCATTATGGTGTTATAGTAGTCTCAGCTTAATATACATAGCAACAAAGATGTATCTGTACTACGTAATATGATGTCAACTGTACAAGAAATCGCATTTTCTTTTGATTATTCAGCAAAACGACTTCAAGGTTTTTTCTGCGGAATTATGAGATAATCAAAACATTGAAGAACAGCTGGAAAGACATACACAAAATTACTCATACTATGTGAAACAGATGGTCGAGTCGTCTCGATGCATTTCATGTTGTAAGACACTTTGCAGGAAGGCTCGAATAGCAGTCCGAAGGTTAGATAAAGAACGGAGTGATCCAAATGTATGGATCGCCTTTTCTGAAAAAATAGTTAAAAGTTGCAGATGATTACAAAATTCCCCCAAAGAGTTCCCAGGCGAGATGGACGTCATAAGCACCAGCAGAATCATCCAACTTGGTTAGTGACCTTTCCGAATATTGGAGCGTGTACCTTTACTAGTTTTTTATTATTAGTTAAAAAAGTGGAACATGACAGACGGTCAGCGACCACAGAAAATATTAGAAATACTAAATGCAACGAATATTATAAGGATTTAAATCCGAATATTTGCTCCATTCTAACAGTTTAACTAACAATGCCCGTTTCTTCTGAATTAAGAGAGCGCTCATTCAGCGTATTGCGCAGTATCATTAGCTACGTTAGGAGAAAAAAGGTATATAACTTGTCAATTTTGCATTTATAAAGAATTGATTAGGTCTTTGCTGGTTCATTTTAAACAGTGCACGCAGCTTTTAAGAGTAAGAGCAGAGACGGTTCTGCTCGGAGTACAAATAAACTTGTTAATGCGACAACGTTAATTTTACCATATTTACTAGCACCTTACCTATAGAGGCTGGCATTATCGGTCTAATACGCAGCAGATCACATTTACAGTCGATTCCAATGAGTGTGTTGGCAAAGAAAATATCTTTGGTAATCTTGCTTGCTAGTTGAACCATGAAGTCATTGTTAGTTCAAGTAAACTATCCTCCTTTAAGAGTAGACTTAGTTTAAATATATTTTATTTGCTGAATTAAAGCAAAATTGATTGGACACAAGTAATCATACTTAAAAAGTCTTCTCCATAAAGAGTTTTTATCCATCTGGTGAGTTAAGCCTTTTTCAACTGATTTTTATAGTTCGTTCTTATGTTGTACTGTTATACCACTGTCCCAGGTTTGAGGGAGGGTTGGGATCCCGCTAACATGTTTAACCCCGCCACATTTTTTATGCATGTGCCTGTCTCAAGTCAGGAGCCTGTAATTCAGTGGTTGTCGTTTGTTTATGTGTTACATATTTGTTTTTCATTCATTTTTTTTTTACATAAATGAGGCCGTTAGTTTTCTCGTTTGAATTGTTTTACAGTGTCTTATCGGGGCCTTTTATAGCTGACTATGCGGTATCGGGGCTTTGCTCATTGTTGAAGGCCGTACGGTGACCTATAGTTGTTAATGTCTTTGTCATTTTGGTCTTTTGTGGATAGTTGTCTCATTGACAATCATATCACATATTCTTTTTTATATAGTCTGGCAGATAACCAATCTATCCGTCTGTAGGACTAGGCTACTGCGAATGGAGGGTAGTATATCCAGAGACGTATATATGTCTCTGGTATATCTTACTTAACAATGACTTCACGGTTCAGCTAGCAAGCAAGCTAACCAAAGATATCATCATTAGCTACACACTCATTGAAATCGACTGTATAGGTTCCTATCCTAATATTTTCCATGCAATATTTGCACCAGAGCGTTTAACACCAATCCATCTGTCCATCTAATCACCCAATATCATCAAACGTATTTATACACTGGGTGTCACAAGCATAGATATACACCTTAACATGTGGTGTGTAAGTAAGTTCGTAAGTTCGTATTAACCCCTGCTTTGTAGTAAGTTCACGTTACATAACTGATTTATTTTCTGTGCAGTAATGCAGAACTGATTTTCGTCTTTTCGACGTTTTCTTTTGGGAAGGATGTTTTGGTTTTTCTTCAAGACTTATCGCATAGTTTTGTTGGATCCCTGGTCACAAGATGTGGATTATTTCGAACAGGATTTGGAAGGGGTGCAAACTAGGCAACGTTTGAAGTGGGTCATGTAAAAAGGTCTTTGCGTTAACCATATAAGAAGCTCCATACATCAAGGGCCCTCTAAATACATCTCTGGGTATCATCTCCCAACTGTGTTCAAGTCATAAATTTTCTCATAACATTGATAAATAACTATGGTTTCACAATTAATATAAACAAGTTATGGACTATTTTCAAGCTTCCATTGATTTATCTAGATATAGGAGAATATAGGAGGATGTGGTTAGAGTTATCTACCCATATATTAAAATTTCTTAAGATTTTTAAAATCTTGGCAACTTTCTTTGCTGTAGTTAATGATTGATGAATTGTTTACTTCCCAACCAGTGGCAAATATTTCATACTTATGCACATTTAGGACAATGAAGGTATCTCATAAACTTACTTAAAAATTGCAAATTGCTGAAAGTTCTTTCTTATTTGCCATGAGCAAAAAAGTTATAAAAATGTCAGTAGAAATATATTTATACTTTGTGATGTAGAGACTATTTTAATACGTTGAAGGCCTTTTCACAAGCAAAATTCTTCACAATCAAAAGTAAATGAAACACAATAATACATACTTTTTAGGACATACTTTAATAATTCTTATGAAGTCTTCTCCATAAAGAGTAGACTAGTCTGGCAGATAACCAATCTATCCGTCTGTAGGACTAGGATACTACAAATGGAGGATAGTATATCTTACTTAACAATGACTTTACGGTTCAGCTAGCAAGCAAGCTAACCAAAGATATCATCATTAGCCTATAGTTGTTAATGTCTGTGTCATTTTGGTCTTTTGTGGATAGTTGTCTCATTGGCAATCATACCACATCTTCTTTTTTATATTTTTTGCAGAAGAAAATGTGAAATAATATAATTTGAATTTAATTTCATAACACTTTAGAATAGATATTTGATTTCGTTTTTATTCATGAAATTATAATTTTAGAAGAATCTTCAGGAACTTCTTCTACAGAGTATTTAATGTATGTTCTTCCTTCTACAGAGTATTTAATGTATGTTCTTCCTTCTACAGAGTATTTAATGTATGTTCTTCCTTCTACAGAGTATTTAATGTATGTTCTTCCTTCAACAGAGGATTCAATGTATGTTCTTCTACAGAGTATTTAATGTATGTTCTTCCTTCTACAGAGTATTTAATGTATGTATGTTCTTCCTTCTACAGAGTATTTAATGTATGTTCTTCCTTCTACAGAGTATTTAATGTATGTTCTTCCTTCTACAGAGTATTCAATGTATGTTCTTCTACAGAGTATTCAATGTATGTTCTTCTACAGAGTATTTAATGTATGTTCTTCCTTCTACAGAGTATTCAATGTATGTTCTTCTACAGAGTATTCAATGTATGTTCTTCTACAGAGTATTTAATGTATGTTCTTCCTTCTACAGAGTATTTAATGTATGTTCTTCCTTCTACAGAGTATTTAATGTATGTTCTTCCTTCTACAGAGTATTCAATGTATGTTCTTCTACAGAGTATTCAATGTATGTTCTTCCTTCTACAGAGTATTTAATGTATGTTCTTCTACAGAGTATTCAATGTATGTTCTTCCTTCTACAGAGTATTTAATGTATGTTCTTCCTTCTACAGAGTATTCAATGTATGTTCTTCTACAGAGTATTCAATGTATGTTCTTCTACAGAGTATTTAATGTATGTTCTTCCTTCTACAGAGTATTTAATGTTCTTCCTTCTACAGAGTATTTAATGTATGTTCTTCCTTCTACAGAGTATTCAATGTATGTTCTTCTACAGAGATTTCAATGTATGTTCTTCTACAGAGTATTTAATGTATGTTCTTCCTTCTACAGAGTATTTAATGTATGTTCTTCCTTCAACAGAGGATTCAATGTATGTTCTTCTACAGAGTATTTAATGTATGTTCTTCCTTCTACAGAGTATTCAATGTATGTTCTTCTACAGAGTATTCAATGTATGTTCTTCCTTCTACAGAGTATTTAATGTATGTTCTTCTACAGAGTATTTAATGTATGTTCTTCCTTCTACAGAGTATTTAATGTATGTTCTTCCTTCAACAGAGGATTCAATGTATGTTCTTCTACAGAGTATTTAATGTATGTTCTTCCTTCTACAGAGTATTTAATGTATGTTCTTCTACAGAGTATTCAATGTATGTTCTTCTACAGAGTATTTAATGTATGTTCTTCCTTCTACAGAGTATTTAATGTATGTTCTTCCTTCTACAGAGTATTCAATGTATGTTCTTCTACAGAGATTTCAATGTATGTTCTTCTACAGAGTATTTAATGTATGTTCTACCTTCTACAGAGTATTTAATGTATGTTCTTCCTTCAACAGAGGATTCAATGTATGTTCTTCTACAGAGTATTTAATGTATGTTCTTCCTTCTACAGAGTATTCAATGTATGTTCTTCTACAGAGTATTCAATGTATGTTCTTCCTTCTACAGAGTATTTAATGTATGTTCTTCTACAGAGTATTTAATGTATGTTCTTCCTTCTACAGAGTATTTAATGTATGTTCTTCTACAGAGTATTTAATGTATGTTCTTCCTTCTACAGAGTATTTAATGTATGTTATTCCTTCTACAGAGTATTCAATGTATGTTCTTCTATTTAATGTATGTTCTTCTACAGAGTATTCAATGTATGTCTTAATTTAAAAGTTTAAATTAAATAAGTTCTATTTTCACTGTGCATGTATGAAAATAAAAAATTACTAATATTCAGTTGCTATGATACATTATGAAGTTATGATCAGCTATGATATAATCTGAAAATTACAGCATTAAAAATTCATAAAATCTGCAATAATATAAAGAGGCAGTACATCATATGTCAGTTTTTCTTACTATATTTATGTTATATGTAAGCTATGTGAATTAATTGATTGTTGTTTGTTAAAATTCCAGTGACAAATATTGCACACAATTGCCAGGTAAAATCTATTTTGAAGTACAGTGATTCAACAAGGAGTGCAAAAAGGCCATGATTTCATATCTTAATTATTTTAGATCATTATAGTTTTTCGTTGTTCTTTGGTATTCTGTAATACATATATAACTTGTATTCATGTTCATAGAATTTTACAATTCAGGTATTAATATAGCACTTAAGCCTTTATTGGCATATATCCACAGAATCATGCAATTATATACTGAGCACAATATAAAATATACATGTTTACATTTTTAATAAATGTTAGATACAACAACAATAACAAAACATATATCTATGTCCATAGGACACAGACCCCTTTCATATAATGTAAGGAGTTTAAGAATCGGTATTTCTGAAGAAAAAGTTGATAAATACTGTAAATAAATTACTTTGCCTAGCAAAGCTGGATGCCACTGCAAAGGTCCAACCCTGAACAGTTGGGGTAAATATGGACACAATATTCATGCTTGATACAGGTCTGAAGTTGGATTGTAATTAAATATTTGACACAGAATAACTGTACTGAGTCAGAAAACTTAGAATTGATTATATGATTTGAGTTTATATTCAATGCATTGCTATTGTGCAATACACCATACTGTTGTGAATTAACCCCCAAGCCACCACGCCCAAAAAAAAATACCCCCCATTTTTAATGGTTTATGCAATACACTATGCTGTTGAGAATTGACCCTCACCCCCCAAAAAAAACCACCAAACTAAATTTTGTTAACCCCCACCCCACCTTTTTTTTGACAAAAAAATATGATTGAAAAAATTTTCTTTTGAAATCTTAAGATAAAAAATGATGCCCCCCTTTTCCTCAAGATATGGTCAAAATCTCAATTTAAATTTCCAATGAAGTTTGCAACCATAATTACCCACTTAATCATTTAAAAGCAGAGTAAGGGAGGTAATTCAAATTTAACATTTTACTTAAAAATGATAGTCCATTAACCAGGACATCCTTGTTTTTTTCCTCTTTCATGCCCCTACTCCTAAAGGGTTTGAGCCATAACCCCCAAAGCCAATCCTAACCATCCCTTTCTGGTATGGAACCTTGTGGTATAATTTCATAAAGATCCTTACAGTTTCACAAGATATTGTCTGGAAACTAGAAAATTATTTGGGCCCTATTTTGGCCCCTAATTCCTAAACTGTTAGGACCACAACCCCCAAAATCAATCCCAACCTTGTGGTTATAATTATAAACCTTGTGTTTAAATTTTATAGATTTCCGTGACTGAATTAAATTATATAACTATGCGTAAGCCTTATTTTAGTATTGGTATTGTCATCTGTAAAGTCATACCGATTATAAGATACACAGTTTTCTCTGCTTTCAAATCTTTCTGTTTGAACCTGTCGACCTAGAACTTATCAATTATTGGTAATATTAATTATTTGGAAAACAAAAGGTCCTAGAATGGACTTTTTTTTAATCAACAGCATTGTCCTTTATAAGTTATAAATAAAGTTGAATTCTTTGATTCTCTATATATGTCGTGCCTGCTAACAAATTGAAAAATGTACCTATACGCCTTATTTTAAGTCCAGATTTTTAGTATTCATATTGTTATCTTAGAAAGTCTTACTGATTAAAATACTACAATGGGGAACAATTTAACAATGATTGAATTTAGTAGTGTCAACCCTGTGATTATGACCCCTGTATATAGCAAAATCTAAAAACACCGTTTGGTGGTGCGCCTGTCAGATGCGGAACATACAGATAAGGTAATAGGTAACAGGTGAATATACTAATGGTATCGGTATCGGATTCGACCCGGAACTTGTTAATTATTGGCAATATTAATAATGTGGAAAACAAAAGGGTCTGGAGTGGTGTAATTTTTAATCTACACCATTGTCCTATATTAGCTATATATAAAGTTGAATTCTTTGATTTGTCGTTTTTACCCCATGACGGCTGACAAATTGGACCTCGTTATTTTAGTATTATAGATATATATATTTATAATATATATGTATAAACTCACCATAAGTTTGGTAAACCTTTAAAAAAAAACATTCCTATGAGTCATCATACCTAAAGTTATTGTCCTGAAACCATGATTCATATAAATATATAAAAAATATTTTCTTATTCATCAAGTAGCATACCCCTTCATATATATTTCATAGGAAAATCATTACCCATTTATATATTTTCCTAGCTATCATGAACGGGATAATCATATTTAGAAATTAAAACATGGGGTCATTCATATTATCAGAATAAAAGATCAGAACACAGTTTTGACAGACCTCCTAATAGAAAATGAACATTTTTAACATATTAACATAAATTCCTACCATAGATATATTTCACATTCCAAAAAAGTGACCCATACCAGATAGGCATATATGTGAAAACCTTTTTATAGATAGAGACAACCTTCCCCCTTTGATGTGATTTTATGCATACCTGCCAACTTTTCCATAATATCAATGGTGACTTTAAGTGAACTTTGTTTGTTGTGCTTGAGCTTTGGATTTTGCCATTTGTTAAGGAATTTCAGTGGAGGATCCAGCCATTTTAAAAAGAGGGGTTCCCAATATGTAGTTAAAATACCCCTTTTAACTCATTTAAATGTATGTTTTAAGGTTTTCTGTGTACAGTATATAATAAAGAATTTCAAAATTCAGATTAACATCTCTCATAGGGAAATCCCCCATAAATCAGGATATTGTAAACCAACTTATTTTCACAGATACTTTATTTTGTGTTAAGCCCTTTCTATTCCACTTCAGGGCGATTTAATTTCGCCATATTCTCAATTATTTATGTAGTTCAATAAGGAAAGATCCAAGTTTTAAAAATTCGCTATGATTAATATTCGCGTTATTTTTCTACTTACGAAAGACCTGAAAATAAATCGCTTGCGAAAATAAGTTGGTTTACAGTAGTTGGCAAGTCTGTATATGGAAAACACAGGGTTAATGGTGACTCCCATTGACAAAGGATTGTCATTTGAAAACTGGCCAATGACAAACATTACATTATAGATATTGAAGATTTACCTGGTGTTGGTCAACTCAACTCAACTCGTCATAAATCAAAATATTATTCACAAGGTAAGAAACTTTGTTTGACATGAACTTTCTCTGGTGTTTCATTGTAAAATAAATTTGTGACAAGAGAGAGACGAATTTTCACGAGAAAGAAAAAGAGAAGAGAGCAAGGATAAAAAGAGGTGGTCAAAAGAAGAATCTGAACATCTTCCATCACCTCATAAATGATAAGGTTTGCAGTGTAGAGCCTTATTAGAAACAACCTCAATGAACTCTTTCATAAACAGTGGTACAGTCTTGATCTATTAATACATTGAATAAACTAAGCATGTCCTTTTGTCATACTTCAAAGTTAAGGATTCCAAACATTGCACTAAATGTACTAGAAATCATTTTAAGTGTCTCTGTCTGACTAATTATATTTTGACAGTACTGTTTATTAGCTTCTACTTCATTTGATAATCTGTTTTCATACATCTGAAAATAAAAATAGATAATTTAATTGATTTGAGACAGTAATGTAGTGTTATTCGTTAGTAAAACTCAGCTATTTTTTTTAATCTTTCCTTTGGCTAATTCATGCATCATACATGATGGTAACATCCATTTAAACTGGTATCTAAGTTTTCTTTTACTGTATTGATATCACTGCCACTATGTACTATCATCCCCTCATAGCTAGCAAGTTAACACTTGCATGATTTAAATAATATGTTTTGTTTATAAATCTAGAGTGTTTATATGTAATTTTAATGAAAACTATATTTTCTACTTCTTCAGATAATGTTGACCTAAGACAGATTTTGGCTGTTCTGTTCTTGCCCTCTTGATTTAAATTCTGTTAGACCATACCAAGTCAACACTTTGGATTTTTAATGTCATCAAGAAAAAGATTTTTTTTGGTCTGAAAACTTACATACATTTCTGCTTCAATCACATCCAGATCCAAATCTAAAATGCTCAAATATTGCCAAGTATTACTTTTACTTTACTGGCCAGCAGCTTTGTCCTTCTTAGTTAAGTAAGCACAATGCACAGACTCTTCTGCATGAGAATCTTTCTGCTGATATCGATCATTTTTGTTATCAAATTCTATAATCAAAGTGCTTGTAAGCACTAAAGGGTAAATATTGCTTTAATTTATCAGTGGTAAGCAACATTAAACATTGCATTGTATAAAGCTTTGGTTGTAGTTGATTCAACTATTATTATTGACAAAGGAAGATAACTCCAATTTTAAAAATTACATAGACAATGTCATCAGTGATATTTTTCTTTTAGTTTGGAATGGGGATATATGATTCCTGCACCTTGTATAAATTATGTTATATTTGGTAAAAATATCCTTTTGTGTTCTTTTGTAACATAAATATCTGATCATATATTTCAAAGATAAACTTCTGGAAATGTTCAGGGAAAGGATGTATAGAATGTTACATGTATGATCAATGCACTATATTTTGTGTATCTCAAAAGTAGTGATGATCCTTGGAAGATTTAAATATCAGGTCAGTAACATAGTTTTTTTTTTAAATGTTTACCCAAAAATCCCAACTACTATGCAGTGTTTCCTTTATTTTGAATAGTAAACCCTCAAATTCTGTATATGATCAAACCTTACCTTAAATTCTTCAATCTGTTTGTACAGAGAAGCATTTTCTTCTCTTGCTAATTTTACAGTATGCCTTAACCTAGATATCTCTATTTCTCGTTCTAAAAAGGAGGAAAAATTATTTTATTGGTTTAAGTTGAATATGTGGTATATTTCAACATTTTACAATGAGTAATTTGGTAATATCACAGACAAAAAGCATTTTTAAAGGAGTATGTTCTATATGGAATATTTTTTTAGCCTGAAATTCCAACTTAAAGTTTGGTGGCCATTATCACAATGTATCATAGTTAAAAAGTATAGTAATGTACAGGACTATAAAAAAAAATAAGAATTGATGTAACTTTCCCTCTAATAATCACAATAAAAATACTGTACCAAATGTAACTATTGCAAGGTCAACCTAATTTTAATTTCTCATGATAGAAGTACATTTTTGGCCTTATATTGGTCCTGCAATTTACTAAAAATACTGCAATATTTCATAAATGTACAAAGATTTAACAATTTAGTTTGAAGATAAAAGATTGTTTGCAATATTTTTCAATTAAGATATATTTTGGCACTCAATCATGCTTTCAACTAATTTCTCAATCCACAGAAATTATAAAATGATATGTTAATATACTGTGGATTCATTTATTATTGTGGATACCAATTTTTGGTTGATTGAAGAAAAATAGTAGTTTGGTGTATACTTTTTTCTAATTAATTGTCAAAAGTATGCATAGAAACATATAGTAAATTGTTTTTTATTTCATTGAACATTCATTGAAAGCCGCAGCGAATGACCATTAAAAAAAAACTAATATTTTTTTTTCACGTCAAATGTGATGCTATCCAAAATTTCTGGGGAGAACACTGTACAATTTAGATTGTGGTGTCCTAAACTTAAAATGCATGAAAATTGATATCACACAAAAACTTATGAATCTGCTGTATCCAAAAACAGTAATACCGTGATTTTGAGCCCTAAAAGAATTTATAAATCCCTGAATATCCACAGGTCCGTCTGACATAGTCTGTTCACTATCAGAATATTCTGTTGTATCAAAAAGTTCAGTTTGTTTTTGTTTATTTTTTTCTGTTGACTGTCTTCTAATCTCTCCTGATATATTTTGAAGATGTTGTCTACCGAACATGTGTTCTTTCTTATTATGAGCACTTGTAAAGTACATATCACAGATCTCACAGAATAAACAGTTCATTTCTTCCTGTAAATCAATAAAACATAATTTTGTAGATATGAGGGTATACAAATAAAGACACAGGCACATAACAACACAAACCAGATGCTCCGCAGGGCGTAGCTTTATACGACCGCAGAGGTTGAACCCTGAACGGTTAGGGCAAGTATGGACACAACATTCAAGCTGGATTCAGCTCTAAATTTGGATTGTGATTAAATAGTTGACACAGCATAGGTTTCTGACACAGAATGAATGTGTTCTAATGAACTTAAAATTTTTGTTTCTCTTAGAGCAATTCACTATGCTGTTGAATATTAATCCTCTCAAAAAAATGTTTGAAGAAATTTTCTTTTTTATTTATGAAATTTCAAATGAGAAAAATTGAACCCAATTTTTTTAATCACATCCCCCTTTCCCTTATTCCAAAACTAATCTCAATTAAAATTTCTAATGGAGTTTGCAACAATAACTACTCATTTAAATACATCATAAAATATTAAGATGTAAAAAAACTGCTTGTTATCACTGAATGGTAAAGATTATTTTAATTTATCAGTTGGTAGTAAAAAGTGAATATACATTGTATATTGTATATAACAAAGATTTAAGTTGATTCTGGACAAAGAAAGATAACTCCAATTAAAAAAAAATCTTGCTATTGCACAATATTTTGCAATTAGATATTTCTTGCTTACTATTCTGGACAAAGAAAGATAACTCTAATTAAAAAAAAAATTTGCTATTTCACAATATTGTGCAATTAGATATTTCTTGCCATTGCGCAATACTGTGCAATTGAAAAGACTTGCTATTGCACAATACTTAATATAATAATTTTAGATCCTGATTTGGACCAACTTGAAAACTGGGCCCATAATAAAAATCTAAGTACATTTTTGGATTCAGCATATCAAAGAACTTCAAGATTTCAATTTTTGTTAAAATCAGACTAAGTTTAATTTTGGACCCTTTGGACTTTAGTGTAGACCAATTTGAAAACAGGACTAAAAATGAAGAATCTACATACACATTTAGATTTGGTATATCAAAGAACCCCATTTATTCAATTTTTGATGAAATCAAACAAAGTTTAATTTTGGACCCCGATTTGGACCAACTTGAAAACTGGGCCAATAATCAAGAATCTAAGTACATTTTTAGATTCAGCATATCAAAGAACCTAACTGATTCATTTTTTGTCAAAATCAAACTAAGTTTAATTTTGGACCCTTTGGACCTTAATGTAGACCAATTTGAAAACGGGACCAAAAGTTAAGAATCTACATACACAGTCATGACAGTTAGATTCAGCATATCAAAGAACCCCAATTATTCAATTTTGATGAAATCAAACAAAAGTTTAATTTTGGACCCTTTGGGCCCCTTATTATGTTGGGACCAAAACTCCCAAAATCAAACCCAACCTTTCTTTTATGGTCATAAACCTTGTGTTTAAATTTCATAGATTTCTATTTACTTATACTAATGTTATTGTGCGAAAACCAAGAATAATGCTTATTTGGGCCCTTTTTTGGCCCCTAATTCCTAAACTGTTGAGACCAAAACTCCCAAAATCAATCCCAACCGTTCTTTTGTGGTCATAAACCTTGTGTCAAAATTTCATAGATTTCTATTCACTTAAACTAAAGTTATAGTGCGAAAACCAAGAAAATGCTTATTTGGGCCCTTTTTGGCCCCTAATTCCTAAAATGTTGGGACCAAAACTCCCAAAATCAATACCAACCTTCCTTTTGTGGTCATAAACCTTGTGTTAAAATTTCATAGATTTCCATTCACTTTTACTAAAGTTAGAGTGCGAAAACTAAAAGTATTCGGACGCCGGACGACGACGACGACGACGCTGACGCCAACGTGATAGCAATATACGACGAAAATTTTTTCAAAATTTGCGGTCGTATAAAAACCATTACATGTGTCCATCTCACGCTATCACATGTACATGTTCAGTGAATCACAAAATCTGAGTCAAACCTAAATTTGGCAACTGTTAAAAAAGGTTACATTTGTTCGTGTACTATATTTCAACCTGATTTGCTTCAATTTAATCTTAAACTTAAATCATTAAAAATCATTAATAAGCCTATTAAAAGGATACAGGGACAAATGTATGTGTGCATGTGTGTGTGTGTGTTGGGATGGGAATGTTATTCAGACCCCAAAACATAATTTGCTCCTCCTATAGAACACAGGTTTAAAATAGTGAATAGAGAATATAGTGCAATGTAAGAACTTTATGTGCCCCATATTTTATGTTCTATTTTCATGACATAAACATGTCAACTCTAGTATACGTTCCTCACCACTAATAGATGTTAGTTAGTTAACACAACTCGAAGTAATTTTGACCTCTTAGTTTGGTTCATACAAAACAAAATATAAATTTATATGCATTCACAATAAAAAAAGTGTGTTCTACATTTACAAATAATCCCAGTGTAGACAAGTTGTGAATAAAAGGGAGACAATCAAAGATCTGCCCACAACAAATTCAATGTATTATTATAGTCTAGTTAACAAGGTGAACCACCTGCAACTAATTGCAAGCCAACATAAAGTTATCCTCTAAAAAAAAGTCTTTTACTTTTTATGAACAACATACTAAAAATCGAGAAAAACTATTTTATGTAGAGTGATGAAATTAACTTTTTATTAGTTGTTTCCTCTTGTTTAGCAATGTTGAAAAAAACATATCAGACAACAACAAAAAATTCATAAGTTTGCCTTAAATTCATTTATGCAGTAAATATGTAGATTCGACAAAGATCGGCAACCAGCACATAAAGTATTGCAATGACTGTAGGTTTTTTTTCAAAGTAAATTTGCAGTGTGAGGCAAAACATGTGTCAAAATGCAAAATATAAGTCACTATTTTAAAACTGTTTTTAACCCTACCTCAATACTACTTTTGGTACTGCCTTCTAGTTCTCCTTCATGCAATCCATTTTCTACAGAAAATATGTGAAAGAAAAACCTTATGAATAGTTTTTAGTTACTGAAGAAACATAATCAAAAGTATGAACAGACACAATTTAATTATTAACATAAGACTCTCGACAATTACGTTGTTCTAACATTCATTTGTTTCCTTGTTAAAGCAATTTAGGGCCATATCTGCTGAAAAGCAAAAGTTAAATTTAAAAAAAAAAACATGACCTCCATTTTGTCATCAGTTATTACATTTAAATTAAATGCTTTGGTCAAATTAATTTTAAAATGTCAAAAAGTGACTAAAAACATGTAATTTGGCTCATTCAAGGAATGGGTACATGAGAAATGTTTTAGTCTATTATCGTACATCCTCCCAAAATAAATGTGATGTGTATTAGTCAAAGGATCTATTTAACAAAACTTGATACTCTCAAGTAAGGCACCTTCAATAACATGTAATTTTACTTTCATTTCTTTTTTTTACTATTTTATGTGACAAACTATTTGCTCAATGATAAGCTAAGTCCTTTTTAATAAACAAAGAATAAGCTAGCTACAATGACCTATCAAAGTTTCTTAAGATATGGTTATGGATAAAAATAAACTGTTGTTCTATATAAGTCTAAGAATCTTTTATTATGTCATACATTACCACTAGCTTTCCTTTTCTTCTTCATCAAATTTTTATAAGCGTCAGATTCTTTGAAAATTTTCATTTCCTCAATATACTTTTTCTTCAGTTCATCTGCTTCATCTAGATATTTCTGCCAAATGATTCAAAAGTGTAATAAAATTGATCCACTTCAAGCTTTTATTCCATACATGTATGCATCATAACTCTGCATAGAGAATAAAACTATCCATTTTATGAATAAAAATGTATAAAGGTTGTAAATTAAGCTTCTGCAATAAGGCCCCCTGCTCATAAAGGACACACATTTCTCCTCTCTTTAACGACCCCTTTTTCAAGTTTTAACAAATTTAGCATACAGGCAATTTAGAAAATATCCAGCTGGACACCAGAGTGACATGAAAGATAAATTTTCAGTTTAGATCTACTGATCAATGGATAGATAGACAACTTGAATATGGAAACCCAAACTATGAAAAAAAACAAAGTAGAAATTTGACAAGATTCATGGTTGAAAAGGAACAAATCATTCACAAATTTTACAAGGAATCACTAGAAAAACAATTATTTACAAGCTAAGTCATAAAAGCTCCTATTTTAACTGTTTGATCCTGTTCTATTTATAAGAATGACAGCCATGTTGGTATGTTTTGTAACATTGTAACAGCATTGGATATAATTCTATAAGTTTCTTTAAAAGTCCAAAAATCAATGAGAAAAAAAGAAAAGAAAAAGCAGGATTTGGTAACACTATGACAATGTTAATTACAATATATTGTACCTGTTTCTTGTCTAAGTCTAATGCAGTCCATTCATGACCTAACAATTTGGTTACTTGTGAAAATGGTACTTCTGGATGTTCTTCTTTTATTTCCAGTCTTCTTTGCATTGCAAACAGCACATAACTACAAACATTTTAACACAGAATAGTCAAACTATTTTTTTTAGTACATACAAAAAATTGATTTACAAACAAAAAAATTCAAAGTATAAACTGGACCAACTGTAAAGTCCTGGAAAAATAAGAAATGTGAGTTACCTCACAGAAAGATACATCCCACCCTACAACACTTATAGCTTACTAGAGCGCAATTATTTGTAATGCATTTTCCAGAAGGTACCACTGGTGTTCTGTATTTTTTTCCTCGAAGACTACACAAACTAGGGAAAAACGGGTAACAGTTCCTGTTACTAGAAATGCCAGTGTTGCATTCTAACAAAATAAAATAAATTTTTTTTTCGCTTAATGAAAAAGGCATATTATTAATGGCTCTGACGTGCAGAAATGGAAGATATTTTCTACTTCGTAAAATGTGAATATGATTTTCTGCATTTTTTAAACCTATTTGGATAAGCTTTTGATAAAATGTAATTCCAATCCTGTATCATCCAATCAGAAGCCGTATAAGATTCTATTCTGAGTACCATCTTTGGGTAACAAAACTTGCCGGTAAAATGTAAACAAATAATTGAGCTCTTGTAACCATTAGTGTATTACAGTAAGTAAATTCAATTATCTCCCCTTGAACATGAAAGTGATTATATTTCTTTTGGCACATCATTAAGAAGCTGTTCAAGAGGAGTTTTGCTGACAAGTCCATGGACAGACAGAGAGGTGGATAATTCTAACTGGTATATATTGAAGAATGTTGTAAAAGTATATAAAGAAAGACAACATATTTTAAATTTAGCTAACTTGGTACTTATGTACAATGTAATTGTATTAGTTTTAAACTAGTTTTCTGAATACCAAAGATTCCCTTTTTCATGATAGCTTACAACCTTGAACACTAGCTAATAGGCATACAAGACAGTTTTAATTACCCAGTTGGAGGTGCTTTTGGAGTAATAAGTTCAGGGACTTCTTTCCTTTTTTTTCCTTTTGGCCATCCACCTTTCTTTTTCTGAAAACAGAAGTGGAATAAAATTTACAAAAGGATTACAAACTATTCTATAAGAACACCAGAAAATTTACTTAACTGATTTCTTACTTAATATTATTTTGTGAAAAATTCCAACATCTTGTGCATACAGCAAATATATACATCATGTCTGATGAGGAAAATGCCCTTCTCTCTTTTTTTTTAATTTTTCCTGAACTGTTTATGATTTAGTAGGACAGAGTACATCTTGCGTTATTTATTTGATAGGTTATACTTAATCTTGATGTGTGTTCTTTTGCAACTATATGAAGACCATACTTTTATACTAAAAATCTCTTGTGTAAAAATTAAGTATTGAATAGTCATCTGCTGATTGATATGTGTATGTTATGACAACACACATCTGGCCACATCTATTCATATACAATTATTGGAATAAATATCTTACTACAGGTCCCTCCTGCTTCTTCAATCCATTTTGAAGATTTGTTGTGTTAGTCAGTTGATTTTGTTGTATGAGATGTCTTCCATCTAAACTATCCTCACAGACATTACCTACATGTGTTGTACTATAAACATGATTAACATGTTCCTCATCTATCTCTGATGGGGTAACTTGTTGAAAAATACCTGAAAAATTGAATCTTATCTTAAAAATACTGTAAAATAAGTAATGTTTGATTGAACGTTCACTACAATTAGACATATACTTAAAAATCATGAATAAAGGAAGAATACAAAGCATGTCCTATAATTCTAACAGTTGGTGGTATGAGTCCATGACAACAGTGTTGTGCAATTGACAGTTTCAAAACCTAAAGGACTATGGGTAATTTCATTGTTCGTACTCCTAAATGAAAAAAACGTCATGTCATTGGTTGTATTTCTATTGTCTATGATATTTTTAACCAATTGCACCTTTTTGGTGTACAATTTTGAAAATATTATATGTTTAAGTTTTTAACACTTCATAATAATTGCAGACAAAAAGAAATAACAGTATTGTATTAAAGTTGAAAGCTGAAATATGACGGTTACAAATATCTTTTTACAGACAGCATGTAGCCATTAAGACTATATTTCCAACCCTTCAAATCTACTATTGAAGATGGCATCTTTGAAAATAAAGGAGCTATTATTCTAGTTGTCTGACTTATAATAGTTAACACAATAATTAGTTTTTCTAACTGCTCACAAACTTAACTAAAATGTAGAATGTCCTTATGGTTGTCCTTTAAAAATACAAAAATTCAGAAGGCCTAGTATTAAAAGATTACACAAAAATGACTAAACAATAGTGGATTGCTGTTTTAAGACAAAAAAAGTAAAAAAAAATATATTTTTGTGCGACAGTCAAAGGAATGAATTTGTGTTTTGGAATAAATGTTTCCGAAGCAATCAACCAATCATTTTGATTTACCTGGAATCGCTATTGTTGACTGTACTAGTTGTGTCCCTGGAAGTTCTGTAGCATTGCTGTAGTTGCAAGAAACACCATTAAGGTCAGCAGCTAACTGTACATTTCTGTAAAATATCAATTTGTTCAAGATCATATCAAATGGATAAATTACCATCTTCAAAAAATTATTAACATCATCTGGGTAAAATAATTAGCATAACATAAATCAGTGTTTTAATTTTTATAATATATGTATTCCAATTTATGTACACAGCAAATTAATTTCTAAATTTATAATAATACTTATACATGAATGTAGTTACCTAGAAGAAGTATCTACTAAAACTATTCCAAGACAATTCTGGGGCAGTGAATATTGTGTTGAAGATGTTGGCAAAATTCCAACAATTGGAATTTCTGGTTTGTCATGTTCATTCAAACATCCAAGACTTTCTGCACCATCATGAAGTTCTGTCAAACTAGTTTCCATTATATTCTACAAGCATTCTTTATTACCCTGCAATGATAAAACTATTATTCAATGTTTTGGCAGAAGATTTACTCATAATTATTTTGCCTACCACATTCCAAAGGCAGCTCAAATGTAGGCAGCAACCATAGGCACTTGTTTCATTCCATGGGTACTGGTAGGTTGACTATCATCCATATAAATAGAAGAAGGTGGCTAACAAGATTTTTTAAGGTCACAATGGTCTCTGCTTCCTATGCTTTTTGTACCCTTTAAGTTAATGCGAAAAAGCCATACCTTATATAAATCGATTACTTGAAAATTTTTCTTTAACACTAAACATGTTTCCTCTTCACTGTAATCCAACATTATTCACTTAAACGTGGTGAAAACTTGAAATACCAACTTTTTAATGTATTTTCTTGTCAGATGAGAAGATTTTTAAGCAAACATGATGAACAAATTGTGTCAAATTTTTTTTTTATAAAGGGCAATAGCTCCTTAATTGACAATTTTGGTCATATTAACTTTTTTTAAGATCTCACTTAGCTGAACATCTTGCAGTTTATTTTTTATCTATGATAGAATTTATGATAAACAAAATCTGCAATATTTCCTTAAATTACCAATTTAATGGCAGCAACCCATTGGCATTAATGGGTGGTTAGATTCATCTGAAAATTTTAGGGCTGATAGAACTTGACATAATCAACATTTTCTCCCCATGTAATGATGTTAGCGTTAGTTTTTGAGATATAAGCCAAAAACTGCATTTGACCCCTAAGTTCTATTTTTAGTTCATGTTTGTTGATAGATCAAACCTTCTGATACATTTATTAACTAGATACTCTAACTTAAGGAATATTCAGTTAAAGTTTGAAGGTTTTTGACCCAGTACATGTAGTCAGAGGAGAAGATTCTTGAAATAGTTTAAGACGACAAATTTTTTTTCAAGGCATTTACACATATGATTTGGTTGAAAAAAAAAAATACAGGTCATTTTGTCCAGGAATGCATATCACTTTAAATGGACCAAACCAATTTTTACTTTGACCAACGACCTTGGGAATGACTGAATTGATAATATTTATTTTATTTAGATCAAATCTAACTTCTAAATGCTGATCGAGTGCTTAATGACAAACAAAGCATTAAACTTCTCATCCCAAAATGTATTTCAAATATAGACTACCAAAAAGATAACACTTACAAAAGGAATGTACTGCATATTAATTTTGTGATTTATTAACATGATTATTCTTTTATTTTTTAAATACTTTATAATATTGACCATTTTCTAGTGCTTTTTTATGAATGAATTATGCCAGTTGACCGACCCAAAATGAATTAGCCTAGTAAATGACATAATTGAACAATTGACTGTAAGTTGTAACTGTTATGTAACAACATGTACAATTTTAATTTGGGAATGTATGAAGGCAAATACACTAATCATAGTAATGTGAAGTAATTTGTCATGCTTGTTTACTAATCAGGTTTCACAATGGAAGGTAATAAAAACTCACACAAGCATAATGGATATTCTTTACTTTGTGTGTAGTTTATTATCTATAAAATATCTATGGACATGTCTTATATTATATACAATGTCCTAAAGAATAAATATGATAAAATAAATAAAAATGTAAATAAAACCTTTTGACAGTTTTGTATAATAAATTCAACTGCAAAGAAATGTTTCAGAGGAATTAAATAAAAAACACAACATGTGCCCGTTTAAAATACCTTTCTAAAAAAATTGAAAAAAAGTGTTACACTTTTTCTATCAACAAAGAAAGAAATATATAAAATAATTTACAGCCAAAAAAATCATCTGCTTTCTTGAAACCGGAAGTTTTCTTTCTAAACCTTGTTATTTAAACAACTACGGAATAAATGCGAACAACTTTCCGAAAACTTAACTTTTTTTATTCACACTTATTCATACTGTATACTGCAGCTGAAATGGATAATACACGTCATATTTTTCTGTATACTGCAGATGAAATGGATAATACTAGTCATATTCTTCTGTATACTGCAGATGAAATGGATAATACAAGTCATATTCTTCTGTATACTGCAGATGAAATGGATAATACAAGCTCAGAATACCGTGCAGATGAATTGGATTATAAAAGCAAGGAATTGTATTTACAATTCCTTGATAAAAGTCATATTCTTCTTTACAATATATCAAAATAAAGCCTATATTTGTTTTGCAATGGCAATCGGACACAACAGGCGTTTGTCTCAGAAAAAAATTCCTATATACCTTGATATAACCTTGTTAAACTGAGGGGAAAAATAGGGGGAAACATTCTGAGACAAGTGCCTGTGTTGAAAATGTACACTATTATACCGTTGGTTTTCCCTTTTGAATAATTGTTCAGTGACTAGGTATTTTTTGGGGCCCTTTTTAACTTACTGTTCGATGTGAGTCAAGGCTCCGTGTTGAAGACCGTACTTTGACCTATAATGGTTTTTCTTTAACTTGGATGGAGAGTTGTCTCATTGGCACTCATACCACACCTTCTTATATATACTAACTAAACAAGTGTTTACAATAGCAAAAACAACAGTGTCTTAATTCAATGTCAATGGGAAATACATATCGTCTTCTACTTTAGTAATACAACATTTCATCGACATCTGACGATAACATATTGCCGCTTATGTGGACTTTTTTATAAGCTTTATCCCAATTTAAACAAAATATGATTATTTAGTGCAATGAAAATAACGAGTTTGTGGTTCACACTACAATCTTGATATATGCTATCAAATAATAGTAGAGAGAACAGCAGGAGTGGTCGGGCTATCAACGGACGGTGTCGGCACAAGTACCACACGGAGCTGATTCCACTGTGATGATTGTATAAGAAAGGTATGGATGTTTGTGGGAGTCCTTATAGATGTATGTATATATGTACCTGTGTGTGAGTGTATGGTTTTTCCTGGTTCTTGAGCCGTGTGATTGAATGATTGTGTCAGAAGAATAGCTACATGCTGGTATAATATCTAATACATCATTACAAATCTATAGCCTATGTTCCGCTAGTGACGGCAATTTGTATGGGGTAGGCATGTTTGTATCACTATTTGTATTGTAATATTCATTGGAGATATACCGAACAGGACTTGGAGTTGGACCAAGAACAAGAAGGTTTTCGACATTTTTGGTAATACAACTAATGCCTTATTATCTCTAACACAAAAGCACAAACTACTTTTGTAATGTTTATTGATTTTGAAAAAGCTCATAAATGACAGTGTCTGAAAAGATGGTCTATGGTAAAATTGTACAATGGCATCAAAGGAAAAATGTGGATGTGGATAGATGCTTTCCTCATGCAGTCTTCGAGAAGCAAGATGCATGGTCAACAACTACAATTGTCCTTGGTTTCAAACCAGGATTGGTTTACCACAGGGATCAGGGATCTCCCCAATCCTGTTTAACATTTTCATAAAAGATATTTTTAAATCTGTGTCTAAGCAGATTGCTGTAAGCACAGTAGTCACTACTTCTGTGTTGACTTGAGTTATCATTGATATGTTCATAATTGTAAATTAACTGTAAACAAAACTTTAAATTTTAGAAAAACTAAGGCTTTTTTACTTCAGGAATAGATTACCTTAGCCGTATTTGTCATAACGTTTAGGAATTTTTGGTCTTCAATGATCTTCGAATTCGTACTTTATTTGGCCTTTTAAACATTTTTGATTCAAGCGTCACTGATGAGTCTTGTGTAGACGAAACGCGCGTCTGGCGTAATTATGAAATTTTGGTCCTGTATCTATGATGGGTTACTTTGCTGATGATTCAACTATTTGGCATTCACATTCAGATCCAAAAGTCATAGAAGAAAAATGGCAAAAGACCTTAATCAAGTACTAAAATGGAGCAATGATTAAAGAATGAAACTTGGCATTCAAAAACAGAGTACTGTTTATTCAGAAAAGAAACAAATAAAGTCCAAAATATCAAACTAAACCTTCGTGACACAATATAAAGATACAACCCTAATCCAGTTATACCGTGGATTAAAATTGGATGAACAATTACATATCAACAGCCAAATTCAATCTACAGTAAAGCAAGCCAATAGATCTTTAGAAATTATAAGAGAAATCAAAGGAATAGCATAAATACCAAACAAGACACTTATTCAAATTTATGACAGCTTAGTTTTTTTATGTTTTAATAATGCTAGCAGCAATAGGCAAATCAGCAAATCATGTCATCTTGACAAATTGAACGAAATACAGAGAAAAGCCATGTGTTTATATTTACCATCTCACTCATCTCAAGAGGCATTGGAATAACTTAGTGGAAAATTACAAATAGATGTATGAATATGAAGAGAAGAAATGGCCATCTGACAATTAGGTAAAATTAATACATACAACTTAATAATGTCCCAATTTAAAGAAAATTTGTAATTTGGAAAAGTGACAACTACCATCAACCCATTAACGAAATCACAAGATTTTTTTTAATTAAACATGCAATTTTAATCACTGCAACTGGACACCAGGGCATGCCAACATAAAGGAAATGATGAAGCAGACACCTTGTCAAAAGAAGCCGAAACATGATCATTTGAGGACATAATATTTACAAAACAAGTCGTAAAAAGGCAGAAAAGAATTTGGTTACAAAAAATGGCAACGCAGATGGGAAAACAACAATTCTGGACGTCATTATTTTAGATTTCATCATGAAGTTAATAATGAAGTCAAAAAGATTTCCAATCAAAAAGAATGTACAATATAATCAACAGTTAACGAACAGGTTATTCCAAACTAAATGCATACTAGTTTATTATAAACCCACACATCAAATCTGAAACCTGTGATCACTGCAAACAAAAAGAAGAATGTGCAACACTACCTTTTTAAATGTGATCTCTATTCCGATGCTAGAGACACATTGTTTCATAGATCGAAAATAAACTGACAACGTCAGGGCTTAAAAAGAAAAAGACAAACAGACAAATATACAAAGATAAACATAGAAATCTAAAGACAAAGCAACACGAACCCTATCAAAAAAGAGAGCCGTGGTGTAGTGGTTAGTGCATCGGACTGCTAACACAAAGGTTCCTGGTTCGATTCCCGTTCCGGGATGAAAATTTCAGGGACTGAAATTTCGGCTCTCCCTTGACACCATTTGCGAGTATGGTCTTGAGGAAACGACGATAGTCCGTCGGAAGGGAACGATAAATGGCTGACCCGTGTTAAGAGAGAGTCATATCTCTTGTACGTTAAAGACACCGTATTGTAGATTCCGAAAAAGAGCAGGCTAATGCCGCTACAAAAAGTAAAATCACAAAAATACTGAACTCAGAGGAAAATCAATTCGGAAAGTCCATAATCATATGGCAACTCTCACACCCGCAAACTGGAAAGGGATTAATATAAGTTGCAAAACTTGTTTCACAATCCACTATAAATAAATATGTTTAAACTAAAACAGGGTGTGATCTCAGGTGCTCCGGAAGGGTAAGAAGATCCTGCTCCACATGTGACACCCGTCGTGTTGCCCATTTTATCACAAACCCGGTAAAAAGTATAATTCGGTAGGCCACATAATCATTCGATAAAAGGGAAGGGGATTGTAATTACGACATAAGGAACATATCCGAAATTATCTACGAAACGGTTATTCCATAATGGTCAACCAACTCGTGATGACGTGCGCAAATTTATGAAAGGATGATCTCAATTTCACCATTTGGAACTCTTTGTTTAATATCTTCTTTGTGAGCAGCAACCATCTACCAAGGGACTCATGATAGGAAATACAAGCCCAGGAATATCGTATCAATTGCGAGATATATACTTCGTATACAGGCGCTGCTGGAATGTTGCTAAATAGAAATGGAAAGTTCACAATTGGAAAGGTGAAATCATCTTTTTTGTTTTCAACCGACCCTCATTGTCAATTTCTAGATTATCCTAAGAATTTCCTGTATGAAGTTAGTCTCATAATGATAAACGAACAAGTCGACAAGTAGAGGGGCACCGTGAATTGGTTACCATTGGAAAGCCGACAATCTGTTGTGTCTGTTTATTTAACGCATCAATGTAAAAATATCGGAAATTGATGAGACTGTCATTAAAGTGAGAGGGTTAGCGCTATAGAACCAGGTTTAATCCACCATTTTCTACATTTGAAAATGCCTGTACCAAGTCAGGAATATGACATGTCTTGTCCATTCGTTTTTGATGCGTTTTGTTATTTGATTTTGCCATGTGATTATGGACTTTCTCAATTGATCTTCCTCTAGGTTCAGTATTTTTGTGATTTTATTTTTTGAAAAACACGTGCTCCAAACATGTTGTCAATCAAGAAATCAAGCATCTTGATAATGTCAGTTTCAGAGAATTTTTTTTACATATTCAAGTGTATGACTATTAACAAAGTATGATAATATCTGTGCTCATTTGAGTACATTTATCTGGATAGTAATCCATCGGCTAATCCTTCTCCCAACTAGCCCCCCCCCCCCCCCCCCCCCGCCCCCTTGCATATAGATCTAGATATACTGAGTTTATTGCAGTCACTCTGGGATCTGATCGTTCTGTTTATTATGCTACCATCTGCGAAAAGCATGAGCTTACTGTGTTTGCCATTTGATAACGGACTTTCCCATTTGAATTATCCTTAGAGTTTGGTATTTTTGTTATTCAACTTTTTTGTTTACCAGAAACAAGACAGGACCCAGTACCTTGTGGAGCACCAGATGTGGCAGGGACAGTGAATGATGATGTTCCTTTTATGAAAACAGTTTATGTTCGTTTTGAAAGAAATACCTTTATCCACTTCAGTGCTTGTCAAGAGATGCCATACTATTTTAATATACGTATTCAATGTGAACATTTACCAAGGGACTAAGTAAAATAAATGATAATTAAATCGGTTTGAATGTTTTTATTGTCTGTTTCTAATCATAAAGGAAAGTAGTTGAGTTCCATACGAGTGTGAATTTGGAAGCTCGAGAAAACGGTTATTCCATAACGGTCAACCATGCCAACTCGTGGAATTTCGGAAGCTATGTTGGAGATCATTGACATGATAGAGGATGATGTTTATTTCAAGATGGTCCATTAAATGCTGTGTATATCTATGATAATGTGTTCCATTAAATGCTGTGTATATCTATGATAATGTGTTCCATTAAATGCTGTGTATATCTATGATAATGTGTTCCATTAAATGCTGTGTATATCTATGATAATGTGTTCCATTAAATGCTGTGTATATCTATGATAATGTGTTCCATTAACTTGCAACGAGTGCAAATTGATGAATTAAATGAAATAACATTCTATTGACATTGATAGCCGTTTACAGGGTGTGTGAATCTTAATAAGGTAACTGAGCCACGGGTAGAGATGTAGTGAAATACGAGCAGTTAGTTCTACAACACTGTTTACGATCTTGTAGAACATTACTACTCTGTTCCCAGGCTCTTCTGTGTTCTAGTGATTCTCAACCTAGTCTTGGATTCATGTTTGTGACACAGCCAGGTCCCTAGTATAGAAATTCCCTGTAACAAATCACGCAGCCTGGCGTTGTACATTTTCTAGTTCTTGGATTTGCTGTTGCTGGTAAGGGTTCCAGACAGAGCTGGCATACTCGAAGACAGTCCTCATCAATGTTTTGTAAGCTTGGCTGTTTACCTCTTTGTGACACTTCCTGAGATCCTGCACAGAAATCCAACTGATCTGGTGGCTTTCTCTGTCGTTTGGTTGATGTGCTGTCGCCACGACAGGTACTTGCTTATGTTGTCCCAACTCCGCCGACCTCCACTTTGCCTGGCAACATGGCGTTGTCATATTTTTTTCGACTTATGAGTTTAAATGTCCCTTTGGTATCTTTCAGAGTTCTGTTATCAATAAATACTATCTCTCGTTCTGCAGTTATTTGTACCTATCCTGGGTCGGGAGTCTGGTGTTCAGTGGTTGTCGTTTGTTGATGTGGTTCATGGATATTTCACGTTTTTATTTAGATTAGACCGTTGGTTTTACCGTTTGAATAGTTTTACACTAGTCATTTTTGAAGCCTTTTATAGCTTGCTGCTCGGTGTGAGCCAAGGCTTCGTGTTGAAAGACTGCATGTACTTTGACCAATAATGGTTTACTTTTTATAAATCATGACGGAGAGTTGTCTCATTGGCACTCATACCACACTTTCATATATCTAATTGATGCGTTTCATCTCCATCGGCACTGTGGATCCTATAGGTAAAGCTCATTTCAACTACTATTGCCACCTTTTAACCCATCTGAGGCAATCGTATACGTGTATATAACATATTTACAAAATAAACACATGCGACTGTCTAGCCGTATTTGGCACAACTAGTTTGGAAATTTTTGGATCATGTACGCTTGATTAGGGATAAACTCATCAAAGATATTATGATCGATATTTTCTATTTGCGGAAGACGCGCGTTTCTTTCAGTTTTGAATTTTCCTCGGAGTTTGGTATTTTTGTGATTTTGTTTTTTGGTAATGACTCTTTCATCAGGGTTAGTTGAATGTTCTTGTCCTACTATTTCCAATGAATTTGAAGACTGCCCGGTTTAACTTCCCCGAAATGCGACACGATATGCTAAAGTTTATGTCTGTCGATGACCTCTATCGAGGCGACAGCGCTGCCAATTTCGAGTTTGGATTTCCTTATGTTATGCAACTCTGGGTCCAGTTGCTTACAATCGTATTTCTTTTTAAACCTTATGTTTGTACAGTGTATGTCACTGGTTTACTTGCATACACCATGTCCTCAAAACAATTGATAAAGTAACTATAGGCCGATAGCTGATGGCTCTGCCGTTACAGCATAGTTCTAGTACGGTTTAAGCTTACGTGTATGGTTTGATGCATATATTTCCACCATTTCATTACCTAGTCCAAAATTATTCTCTCAGACTGGATTTGAAAAGGACAGGGTGCCTACTATTATTTAAAAAAAAAAAGGGAAACTAGATTTAAAAAAAATGCACTGTGACCAGATTTGGAGAAGGAAAACTGTACCGTTAACAATTGATATGGTACTATGTAGGGTCTGATACAATTTGAAAAATGGCAGCATTGAATCCTCTTGCAATTTGTAAAATGAACTGAACGTAATACACATTATTCGTCGCTCAATCGTGACTTAACGCGTAGACATTGTTGTACCCGTTCAATTTTTAAAACTGAACGATCGGCTTTTAACACACTGCATGGGAACTGAATGCTTTCGAATATGAGCTAATAAATCCAATTTTGATTTTTTTTTCTCTAAACTACTACACAGTTCTTGTTATGGAGCTCAAAATCCTTTACTTTCATGTAAGAAATTTGCAAAAAAAAACCTTTTATCTATCATGATAATAACCTCAACCTGACCTAATGTATTCTATACTGACTTGTTTTCGCGACAGTTGTGTGTTCATATTCATAATATTTACATTGAAGACTAAACTTTCAGTCCTTTCTTCTCACTTAGCCCTTGTCATGATTTGGAGTAGCTTTCTTATGAAGAGCTTTTGCACTTGAACTTTCAGATAGTCTTCCTATTGCCAATTCGTTTTTTCTTTACTCTCTTAAGAACTCCTTTAGATCTCATCATGTTCTTTGTTGATTCGCAGAATTTCCCGGATGGTTTCGGTAATTTGTATCTTTTCTCAAAGCAGTTTACCATTGTCGTCCTACTTTATCGTGTGGTTCGTATTCATCATAAAAATTCCTTGATTTCCGTGTTTGCCACCCAGAAACTGCAATCGTTCTGGTGCGTATAATGCCACAAGCGGGTGTTGCTTCAATAATAGAGTGTTAGGAACGTTTCATTCGCAGTGTTCCAACATATGCATACTAGTACTTTCATCCCACAGGACCATCGCAGGATTGCGGCAACATATATTTTCATTATCAGTCATGAGGCTTGATCCTGTTTTCCCCGTTATTTTGCTGGTTATTAAATAGTTTGTTAAGTGTTTATTTGTGCACTAAAATCATTCCTCTTTATGGACATTAGTGTTATAAATCCTGTCATGTTTTGCAAAAGTGGTTTGGTTTTGCTAGTAATCAGTTGAGACCGTGTCCGTTCTTTAACCTTCTTTCCATTTCAGCTTTGGACAAAAGGGAACATTTTCCCCTTAAAAAATGTGACTGAAAGAACCCCACTTTTGCACCGATTCAGAGATGGATGTTATAACTTGAAATTCACCACTGGGCCCGTTGTATATTTTGTTTTACGAACAAGTGGTTTTCCATAGTTTACCCCTTAACCAGTCGTTTTACTGCTTAATATATTATTAACAAAGTTTTGGTCATTCAGGAAAAAACTGAAACCTTGTGATAGTTAATAATATAATATGTGAAATAAAAAAAGATGCGTGTTCCGTTGTTAATGAATAAAGGAGGATGTTATTTGAAATTATAACAATAATGATATTATTCAAATCTTCACAATACATGTCATTCCTACCGGAAAAATAAACAGATTATTATCATAATGATACTTTATTGCAGAAAGGTCACTTGTGGTGTCAATGTGATCTCATAAACATGTCGAAATTGACATATTGGATGTCAAACGGAAATTTTACACTTAATGTCTGGTAAAAATAGATAGAAGTCAAGGCTTTGATAAAAAAAAATAGTGCACGGTCGTTTGCACTTTTCACCAGTCTAGTAGTCAGCACTTTGGTGTTGACATGAATATCAAAACAGTAGATAAGCTGTCGAAAAATTCTGCAGTCAAATGACGGTAATATGAAAAAAGTCTATTGAATTTGCATCAATGTTTATAAATACAATGCTCAGGTTCTACGTTTCTTTTGTTGAACATGAATTTATAAGACAGGAATGACATTCAATATAATAAAGTATACATGGCCTCGGTTGACAATGTTTTCTAGACGTAACGATCGGCTATATCACTCTGACTCTATCAGCTATTTGTTATTCATATAATATTATATTTACATACAAGATCTTTTTATACGTCTAATGTGTTCCAGTTCAGACCAAGCTATTTCTGTATTGTTTCTTTCATATCCAATAGTACATGTTGTACATATAGTATATATCGTTATCAAAGGTACCAGGATTATAATTTAGTACGCCAGACGCGCGTTTCGTCTACATCAGACTCATCCGTGACGCTCATATTGAAATATTTATAAAGCCAAACAAGTACGAAATTGAAGAGCATTGAGCATCCAAAATTTCAAAAATATTGTGCCAAATACGGGTAAGGTAATCTATTCCTGGGATAAGAAAATCCTTAGTTTTTCGGGAAATTTATAAAAATGACCACATAATTGATATTCATGTCAACACTGAAGTGCTGACTACTGGGCTGGTGATACCCTCGTGGACGGAACGTCCACCAGCAGTGGCATCGACCCAGTGGTGTAAATAGTTATCAAAGGTACCAGGATTATAATTTAGTACGCCAGACGCGCGTTTCGTCTACATAAGACTCATCAGTGACGCTCATATCAACATATTTATAAAGTTGAAGAGCATTGAGGATCCAAAATTCCAAAAAAGTTGTGCCAAATATAATCTGCTGCAGAAAAAAGCCTGGCATGACACATGATTTAAGTTTAACGTGGAACCGTACCATTGTGCGTGTTTAATTTCCTGGCGTTAAGTGCGCAATCGATGGATAATACAATGTTTGTACAATCCTAGCATTTGACCTAGAATTTACAAGGAATTAACTAATGTGCCACAATTTTATCAAGGTTTCTCGATGTACACTTTCAAACGCCTTTTTAAAGTTTGTTAATATGGATAGATAAATAGGGGTATGTCCCAATCTATGTACTACTCTACTATTGATCCTAAAGGTTGAAGATATGTTTTATATAGCATCTGATTTATAAGCCTATTAAATTTTTACAGATAATTATTTTTTACCTCTTTGAAGCCATTCAGCTTACAAGTTCCTCCCGTTGAAACTTTTGTCAATAGCATTTCTTATTATGTTGATGATTATTCTGTAGAAGACTTTCCCTCTGAAAAGATAATAAAGCTGTTTTTTCTACAGGTGTCACCGTGTTCTAGTTATCCTTTCTATGGGACCTGAAGTTTGAGTCTCTTCCGTCAGTCTGTTGGTATTTCTTCGCTCTTCCAAAGTTGCTTAAAAGAGTTATGAAAGACTTTAACCTTTCAAGTTATGCCTATACATAAAGGCAACAGTAGTTTACCGCTGCTCGACATTCATTAATCGATTGAGATGAAAAAAATCCGGGTTGCAAACTAAAACTGAGGGAAACACATCAAATATAAGAGGAGAAGAACGACACAACAGAAACACAACACTAAAATGCAACACACACAGAAAAGAACTATAATATAACAATGGCAATTTTACTGACTTGGTACAGGACATTTTAAGAAAAAATGGTGGGTTGAGTCTGGTTTTGTGGCTAGCCAAACCTCTCGCTTTTATGGCAATGTTAAATATAACATTAAAACGACAACATTACATGACATGACTACAATACAAATAAATGGGAGAACATACAGGACAGAGAAACACACAAATAATAGCTATCAAAAGGCACCAGGCCTATAATTTAACACACCTGACGCGCGCCTTGTCCACGAAGACTCACCAGTGACGCTCAAATAAAAAAAGTTATAAAGCCAAAACAAGTACAAAGTTAAAGAGCATTGTGAACCAAAAGTTAAAAAAAATTGTGTCAAATACGACTAAGGTTATCTGCTTGGGCTTAGAAAATCATTAGAATCTAGAATAATTCAGACTTTTGCAAGCAGTAAATTTATAAAAATGACTCTATAATAGATACATAATTACACCGAAGAGGTGACTAACTACAGCATAAAAACAAATACGTAAAACAACCTAAATCAGCACATAAAAAAGAACAATGAAAATTACAATACTTATTAATATAAAATTGTGGTAGTACTTTATTACCTAGCTATGTCGGTATTTCTTCTAAATCAAACTGTAAACCAAATACATGTACATCGTATAAATTTAGTTGACCCAAACTAAAATCTTATAAATGGACTGGGTGATTAATAAAACAGAAAAAAAAATCAGTTTTACAACTACAAATAAAAGAGATTTGACAAAATCTGATGAGAATAACAAATATTACATCAAAACTAAATACATGATTTTGGATAGCAAAATACCGTGACACGTCTTATAGCAATGCCAATTCACACCCAGCAAAACAGTCACATTCGGTACCTAAAAGATCAGACGACGTAATGGCAAACCACAATCTAACACGTGGTAAAAACATCCTTAGTTAGTTTGGACAAAGACATCATATGGATCAACCAATTCGTGATGGTGTCCATAACATTTACGGAGTGTCATTTTTAATTTTTTCTCCTCATAACTATGTTGTATCAGCTTCTGCGTTAGGAGCACACTCCTGTATATGAAGTCCGTATAGTGTGAACAAGCACGAGCATAACGTATCAACTGAGATATATAAACACCATACGAAGGGGCAGAGGTAGGTTACTACTGAGAAATGGGAAATTGATAATCGGGAAGTTGAAATCGTCCTGTTTAGCATAGATTTTTGTGTGAAGTCGTCCATCTGTGACAATAATGAGGAAAATATCAAGGTATGAAGCAGTCCTTCTAGTCATGATCTGCAGTTGTATACTTAATTTCAAGTTCACTGGGATATATGAGATGTAAGTATTGGCTGAAATATGAATGAATTCTGCGTTAAACGAGTACAAAAACAAATCGGCCAGTAGAGGTGGACAATAAGTATCCATTTGAATATCAACTGTCTGTTGAAGTATCAATCCTCCAAACTCAACAAATATATTGTCGACCAAAAAGTCCAGCATTTTGATATATCATCTTCAGTATATTTTCTGGTAGATTCAGTGTGGTTCTTCACAAAATGAATTATTGTAACCCAAAACAAGAAATTTGTATCTACGATTCCCATTTTTATAGAAAAAGCTCTGTTAAATGAGATGTTGAAGTCGATCTTTCAACTGAGCATGGGGAATAGTAGTGTATATAGTACCAATATGCATACAAAATGATTGGCATATATGTGTGCAATGTGAAACAAACCCCGAACAAAGTCATGTTGATTGCGTTGAAAACAAACATTTTTTTTTTAAATACAAACTTTATCACTATAGAGGATTGAAGTCAGAATCTTATACCTCCCTATCATATCAACTACCCAAACGTGAAAATGTGCCTTTTTATGCAAAATGTATGCATTATGAATATTATTTTTTGTAAGTGATCAATTTGTATCTAAAAGCTAGAAGAAAAGATCATAATTTAAGTTAAAGAAATGTTGTCTATATAGTGTCTTGATTTATGACAATGTAGTAAAATTTAATACTTGTACAGTGTATTATGTAATATGTGGCGTTATATCTTTTGTAAAATATGAACCTTTTACGCAGTCTTCTGCAACTGATTTTTCCTAATGAATTATGAACAATTAACAATATGATTGATCGAAGAACAACTAACTTGATAAATTACAGTTAACAACATTCTGCTTACAAAAGTTAATATGCCAAGGTATATACGTATAATTTCTCTAAATATGTATTGAATATACATAGCCAGGACAAAGGGGGGTTCCAACTATATGTCCCCATTCAAATGCATTGATCGTCTAAAAAACGGGGGGTTCCAACCCCCGCAACCCTCCCCCTGGATCCGCCACTGCAATTTTATATGGCTCATGTAACGCAGTTTTACCTCCCTATGTTGTGTTTTGTGAACTGATGTATGACTTTTCGTCGCTTTTAGTTTTTTTCATGGCATTGTCATAGTTTGTATTTGACTTCTAAAGTTTTCATGCTTAATATGAGGATATGATTTTACTTAAACACAGGATTCAGAGGGTAACAATTAATTAATGTTACCTCTATTTTCAGTATGTCATTCGGTTATCTGATATATTTACTTCTGGCATAGATGAATAATTTTTATTAAAAGATCCACATCTATCTTAGAATTCCTGATTTGAAAAACTTAGAAAAAAAAGACTGGACCTGTTGGTTACGTTTTGGCTTTATCAAACGTCACTGCATGGAGTAGACCGTCTTTTCAATAGTACTAAAATACTTCATTTCTGTCCTTCTTTTGTTCTGTGAGAATGTATAGAATATCTTTATACAGCACCGATTTTTCATGATGTTATTTTCTTGTGGTGTTACAATGATTTCCACATACTGCCTGTATATGACCTCCTCTTGCCTTGTTGTACGTGGCGCTTGAGTGTTTGATATTCCTCAGCGTCTCCTTTGTCATGAGGTTTTTGTTATATAGCCAATCATTTTCATTGAATGAGTAGTTTGAGATCTCTGGATATCCACGGTAGGCTAGCGCTGTCCTTTGTTGTTGTCTGTTTGTGTGGGATAATTCAATTAACACTTTTCTTTAAACTTGTTTTAAATACTATCTATATTTCGTTGAAGTTACTATTGCTTGTTGTCTTTGTTACAATTTCTTTATTATGATATAATTTCTATCCCAATTTGATTTGCTGTATAGAGGATTTTCTTGTTGCTTGCTTTTTCTTGAAGGAATAACTCTTATTTCGACATAGACGACGTCATGATCATATACCCCTACATTGCCTTACCAAGTCAGGAATATGACAGTTGTTGTCCATTCGTTTGATGTGCTTAAGCTTTTCAGTTTGCCTTTTGATTAGGGACTTTCCGTTTTGAATTTTTCTCAGAGTTCTGTATTTTTAATATTTTATTCGTTTTCATCCTTGTAAAACTATAAGATTGATTAGTTATCAGCAAGTTACGTGTTTGTGTATGCCTTATTGGTTCTTCAACAAGTGAATTGTAATTCAGTATATCTCCGAATCTTTGATGTATTCCAACATGTTGTGTGTTATTTTTAGTAATTTTGCTTTCCGGACCCATCCAGGAAGATCGAAATCGCCACCTAAAACAATGATGTATTTTTTTATACTTGCTGTTTGGTCGGTATTACTTTTGGATTCCAAAAAGCCAATTTCATTTTCTGTCTTTGTAAAACGATGATGTATGTATAGTTTTCAGTCCGTCCAGTTCTATTTTATACCAGATAATTTCTCATGAGGTAAACTTGTATATGTATCCTAAAAGGCAATAAGTAAACGTCCTCCACATAGCTTTCTGGCATTCTGGTATATCTAAAATCTGTGAATCTATTATATATAGAAGAGTCAATCCAATTTTCAGATTCTATTACGATTTCTAAAAGTGTGCTCTCTATAAATTTTTAGCTTGGCATTGACTTTTTTATTGACATGAGATTAACATTTAGTTTTCTTAATGGTTTTGTATTTTTCTGTTTTCATATAATAATTCCTACTTGATCTATCAGGTCTTGGACTTATTGAATACATTTCAGTCAGTAGGTGAATTTTCAATGAATTATCTTTATATAATAGTATGCTATATTAGTTTGGCATACTGAATGACAAGTCATACCACAGGTTGAATAGTTTGGGAATTCACACAAGACACAATCCCAATCTAGTGTACTATTATTTGCCAAAATATCGTATGACCCTCTATGCATTGATTGACAGTTTATGTGGTACCATTGATTGCAAGTCTCGCAACAATACCTCGATCATCCCATGTCACAGGTTTATCGCATGCATCGCATGGGTAGATTATCTGGTTTTGGACTGGGGTTGAAAAAAGATGATAACCAGCATAGAGGAGTACGAGAATATTTGAAGATTTTATTGCCTAGCTATGCAGTGTAACAACGAATCAAAATAATGGATTGACCTGTTGACGATATTTTTACTGTTGTTTTGGTCCCCATTAGGGCTCTAAGGAATAATCCACTTCTATTATGAAGCATTGGAACTTCCAAATGATAATATACTTCTTTGTAAAAGTTTTCAGGTATGACCAACACATGAAAGCTTACCTTCTTTCGACTAGTATCTTTTTAACATACTCGACCTGAACATAACATGTATCTGTTCAACAGATACATGTTAATGCGTTATTCTGTTATTTTGGAACTGATGGTCGCAATCGGAGAAATTTGCTTTAAATCATTAGGACACAGAATCTATTCAATGATTGTCCCCGTTGACAAGAATATTTACTCATTTTCATTTTTATTTTTCAATTTGAACGTGCCGGATGATTCTTGCAAGACGTTTAATTACCTTAACCGTATTTGGCACCACTTTTTGGAATTTTGGATCCTCAATGCTTTTCAACTTTGTACTTGTTTTGCTTTCTAAATAATTTGATATGAGCGTCACTGACGAGTCTTATGTAGACGAAACGCGCGTCTGCATGGCGTACTAAATTATAAGCCTGGTACGTACCTTTGATAACTAATTAAGGGTCATTATCAATAAAGCATACAAAACTATGTTATTTGGTTTTTTGAAGTCAAAGACATGAAAACTTATCAAAATATATCAAAATAACACTTGCATATGTTAGATATGAATGTTTTGTGATACATATATATCCTTTCAGACCTGAAATAGGACTATTATTCAAATCATTTTTATCAGGACTTATCACTTTTTATTGCATTTTGATTCATACAAACATTTTTTAATAATTTGGGAGGTGTTTGTTGGTTTTATAATAAAATAATTGACCAAAAAAAAAAAGTCTCATGATTTAAGTCAATGGTGTAACCAAAAGACAAATTGGTAGGACGTCGCGTACGGTGTTGGTGTTAGTTTTGGTAACGTTATTTTGACGTTGTTTTTCATGCATTGTATAAATTTTTTTACATACATTTATAATTGAACTCTAATGTTCTTTTGTATTATTTTGTATTTCATTGTATTACATTGTATTTCACTGTATTGCATTGTATAGTATAAAATTATTGTTTGATTGTATTGCTTGACCCTCATGGGTGTAATTTTGCAATAAAGATTATATATAAATAACGTCGTACTTTTTTTTATTTCGTGCAGCTCAATTATACAGCATAATTTATATGAGCGGTTTGCTTGACTTGCTACGCATAGAACCGAAATGCAAAAGCGGCACATATTTTTTTTTAAGTACAGTTAAATTAAAACGGAAAAATAATATTCATTTACATTACTATCCCCTCGGAGCAAAGATATTTTCTCTTTCTTTTGATTGAAACAGGATATTTAAAACAAAAAGTTTAAACCACTGTCTTTTCTGCTGCTTTTTCTTTTAGTTTAAACATATTTATTTATAATGGATTGGGAAACAAGTTATTACAACTTATATTAATCCGTTTCCACTTTGAGGGTGCGAATGCTTCCTTGTAGCCTTAGCCTGCTCTTTTCGAAATCTAAAAGGGTGACTTTTATGTGCAAGAGATATTGCTCTTTCTTAATAAAACACGGGTCAGTCATTTATCGCCCCCTTCCGACGGACTATTATTGTTTCACAAGACCATCATACTCGCAAATGGTGCATGACAAGGGCTTATTCTTTTATCCGCTTTTGATAATTTCCGAAAAAATTTTTATTAGTTGAATCGTTTGTTTCATCGCCTGTATTAAATGGTAAAAGAATCAACAGTTGAAAGAAAATTCAAATTAACCACAATAAAATTAATTTAATAAAATTTGCCAATTTCATAAACAAAAAGAAATTTAATCTCAACTATGAACAAGAAAACAGATGGGCGCAGATAATTTTAGCGCAAAACTACTAGGGGGCATTTTAGCGCAGACATTAGAGCCCATTTTAGCGCAGGATTAATCCGTTCAGCTGTATTTTCGATAGCCCATTTTAGCGAAAACTTTCCTAGTTGAATAATACTAAAACCACGAGCATTAATTTATGCTGGTTTAATATTAAAGTTGTATGTATATATCGTCGCTGGGCTTCAAAAATGTTGTAAATTACGATTTTTTCAAGAAAAAAAATTCTCACAAACAGGCTTTGAAAATTTTGGCAAAATGCATGCTTCCAAAATGTCGTATGTGAACTTGAACATTTTTGTAAATAGCAGTGAAATAAAAACGTTGACATTTCTGGATTAACCAAGAACTTAAATTATTTTTTACAGAAATAAAGAAATGTACAATTATTTTTTTCCCAAAACCATTCTACAACGATTTTCAAGTTTTCATACAACATTTTGGAAGCAAACTTTACAAACAACTGACATTGGCAATTTTGTAATATGCCTTATTTCACACATTTTGATTGGTCTAATTGTATGCTATTTTGTGATAACAAAGATTTCCTCCCGCCCAGACTATTGGTGTCAAAAAGTATTTTTAGCCAAAAAAGTCATATACGACATTTTAGAAGCCCAGCGACGATATATGTTCACTTTGGTTCATCATGGAAATAAAAGTAGTTCTATAGTTGTCACTCAGCTATTTACGTTTTTCTTGATACTATCATCAAATTGCAAACAACAACATATATAAAAATACAATGTATAGGCGAATGTGCACCACAATCTAGACAAGATAAAGAGAAAAATCAGTTCCTACTGCAACTTTATCAACAGTATTGTACTGATTGTGCATGGGTTTTCTCTTCCAGATCTCGCGCATGGGTCTTTGTTTTTTAATGAAAAGTGTGCAAACAAAATAGATATTGAAACAAATATATAAAGAAAAATGCAAGGATTAACTTAAGGATGTTTTATTAATCCATCGAAATTGATAAAGAAGCATGCCAGCATTTTTTTTATCCTTTCATGTTCCTATGTCCCTAGAAACACACTATCCATTCTTTCTGATTTGAAAATGTGCAATATAAATTGATCCTTTTTCTATTTTAATCGTTCGTTCTCAGACACCAGGTCCCATGTACTGAATAGAGAACATTCAAACTAGTCCCCCAAACTACCTCAAATAATAGATAAAAAGGGAGGGAGAGGATTTCAGAAACATTAAACGTGTTAAAAAAGTTTTGAATAAGCATTCAATGACATATGATAAACAATGAATCAATAAACAAAAAAATGCGCCAATTTGGGTTACGCAATGTTTCAACCAATCTCATTATTATAATTAAATCATACTATTGGTAGAGAAATTCACAATTTGTTAAATCAAATTGACAATTTGTTATTTCTAATTGATAATTTGTTATATCAAATTGATAATCTGTTATCTCAAATTGATAATTTGTTATACCATATTCTATTCTATACCAAATATATAATCTGTTATATCAAATTTATAATTTGTTATATCAAATTCATAATTTGTTATATCAAATTCATAATCTGTTATATCAAATTCATAATTCGTTATATCAAATTGGAAAAAGTTAATTAGCATGGCACGTAAAGGCTTCCGCAATTTTCGACGTTAGGCACTACATGTCAAGTTTTACAGAACGTAACGTCAAAACAAGTAAAAAAGCATGGTGTGACATTATGACTAGACAAAAGTAGTCGCTGACTGTGTCGTTAATACTTCCGACATGTGATCGAAAATGGGTTCAAAAAAATCCCTGTACAGTAGATTTTAATGTTATATAGTATTTTTTGTGCTATTATAATTTCAAATCCCCCCCCCCCCCCCCTCCAAAACTGTATAATACGACTTATCATACTTGTAACAAAAATGTAAAAAACGGCGTTTTGTGACATTTTGACTAGACAAAAACAAAAAGATCGCGTTTATTTTTTTTTTAATATTTTCTCTTAAAACTTCGACACAATTTTTTTTCATACACTTAAAAAAAAAGTTTTCACGTTTGAATAAAATTTCATATCGTAGAAAAGACAGCAACTGCCTATTACTTTTCATAAGACACTTTACAAATACGCCAAAACGTCAGAAAACTGCGAGTGTGACATTTCAACGGATTTAATAAAATGAACAATTTAGGACATAATTTAAACAATACTTACTAATTGAAGACATAAAAAGTTGTATATTTATTGTATAATTTTGACACAGGAAGGTTGGATATGTAAATTGTGGTTTGGATCTGCAGCATTCGTTCGAATTTTAAAGAGCTCCAAAAAATATGCAAGATTTGGGTTTTGTGACAGAAATACAAATTTCAAAAAATCATTAATATTGCCACGATCTTTTGAAATGTTGTAACACAACTTTTTATTTTTTTTTCCTTATTATATACGGAATAAAAAGATATATCATTTTCGGAATAATCTATTTGAATTACCTGTAAAAATCACTCTTAACTTCACCCCTATCCATATTTTTTTTCAATTTTCGGCTTGACAAAACAAAGTGAACTTTTCGTCCTGGTCAGACGCGTCCAGTTAACGATGACGTCATAAATAAAACATACACCATTAACACCAAAGACTACTCTTGCTAGGAGTACAACTTTTTTTTAATAAGTTTAAAAATTGACAAGAATAACTTCAAAGCAACGCTGATCATATGTCGCGGTGTTACTTGTCTACACGCTCAAAATCAGTGTTATTAGGGATCATTCGAGTAACAAAATTAATAAAAGTATTGATTTTAAGGCATATTCCATTTCTACTTTTAATTACGCACATTTTGATATTTTGATATATACATTTATATAGTTATCAATTCCGAAACTTCTAACAAATGCAAGGCGAACTGGAAAGCAAAACCCGTATTATCACCAACACCGTACGCGACGTCACGGGTAAGAGTTATCTTTCTCAAGATTACAGCATTTACAATAGTTTCTCCCTTAGCAATGTTACCTGTATAAAGCATGTTATGCAAAAGAAAACAAACGTTTAGTGAAAAAAAATTAAAATTTAGTAAAAGCTATATCGTAAATGCACAAAATAGTGTCCATGGTGTACCCTTATAAAAATCTTTTTTTTTTAAACATTTCCGGAACTTTGAATTATGAATTATATTGATCGTAGAAATATGCACCAGGAATAACATATAAAATAAGGGAATGGAGCACTTATTTTGTAACTAAATCTAAAAATTCACCTGAAAATCATTGGTGTTACTGTCAATGGTGAGACCACTTTGATAAAATAACATCATTGACCAGTTTAGTAACACCACTGAATATATTATGAAACTCAGCACGTTTTTGTGTTTCTTTCGTGTTTAACAAGCGACACATATTATTTATGAAAAAACAAAATTTATTTAACAATGTTTAAACAATATCATGTATTCCATGTACAAAGTTTTCAACAACTTGTGTATGCTGGTAACACCAATGACACTGTATCTAAGAATTATGTTTACCTCCTTTTCTTTTGCTCGGTGTCTTTGTTTTGTGTTCAGTACTTAAAGTAAAATTTGAAATTTGTTGTCAATGATGATACTTTTGTGTCATTGGAGTTACAAAAGGGTCAGTGGTGTTACTATATAAACCAGATTAACAAAACCAATAGAGAAACTGAATCTGGTCAAAATATATTTTAAAATGTAAAAAATATGATTTCAAGCAAATTGTATACTCAAAGGCATTTTATACAAATGCATCTGTTTTTAAATTTGTTCAGTAATAATAATAATAATAATAATAATAATAATAATAATAATAATAATAATAATAATAATAATAATAATAATAATAATAAAAAAAAAAAGAAATAAGTAATTGTCAACAAGGAATGTAAAGAAATTGTCTAATTTGTGAAAATATTTAAAATACGTCACAGATATGAAATTTATATGACAATCATTTGAATGACTTATACTTTATAGTCTTGTCTCCAATTATATTTAAAATGTTATGCTATAAAATATCGTAAAAACGCGAAAAGGTGAAAAGGCGCCGAAATCGCGAAAACGCAAAAAGGCGAAATCGAAAAATCGAGAAAAAGCGTAAACACGAAAAGGCGAAATCGCGAAAAGAATAAAACGCGAAAACGCGAAATCGCGAAATAGCGAAGTCGAAAACGCGAAGTTGAAAACGCGAAATCGGTTCGTTTTCGACTTCGCCTTCTGAGTTTCGCATTAGTGGCACGGTTCCGGTGCAAAATATCATGAGTTGATATGCATTTTGTGTCCGGACACATGGACACAACGATAAATTACAAATATTGAATATAATAATTCAGGGTAAAGGTATGATTTAATGATCCGATTAATACAAATGACCAAATGACAAATGACACAAAATAAAATTTCAATCAGATACAATTTTCTTAAATATAAAGTATACTGTAAATTCGTTTTGCATTATGTATAGGCACCGGACACATCCATCTAGAACACCAATACTAATATTTAATATTCAAATAATTCCTGGATATAATGATATGCATTATTCAAGAAATAGACAGAGTGAATTAATCGTCAATATAATACAATGTTCTACCCGAAAATAGGACATATCTTCCTTTTCGACTTCGCGTTTTCGCCCTATAGAATATGAAAGGCGAAACCGCGAAAACGCGAAATCATGGCCTTAACCGGCCACCATACTAGTTAATCTGTTAATTAACTTGAGCGCTGACCAGTGTGATCAATCATCAATACTGTTCATGTAAATAATTGAGGGCGGTACGTTGCATTAGACATATTCACTTTTTTAAAACATGATGCAATGCGTTCTATTTAAAATATGGGCTTATCATTTTATAATTTATTACGTCTCAAAATAACAATGGTGAATTGAAGGACATTGAACATGTGAAAAATTTCTCAAGACGCGTTAATGTTAATCAATAAAATTGAGAATGGCATTTATTTAATTTCATATTTTTAGTTGTATTAACTTTTTTGTATTAAATAATTCCAATCAATTCATTATTGGTGATTGAGTTTATGTGTTGCTCACAGAAAAACATTCACCCTAGGCCAGTATCCTGACTAAGAAAGTGCTACTTATAATTTCGGCCAATGAAATTTGTGAATTCGTACCACATGACAAACTGCGCTAAACACAATAACAGCTGATAAACAAGTGAAAGCATAGGAAGGAAGGTAAGCATATTTTGCAAAATATACGAATTGTGCAACCATCTGCTTGTGATAAGCATATAAATAGATAGTTAAGGATTGCATATTTTACTTTTCAGAGAGTGACATGACTTCAAACGGAGTAATTTCTGAAGAAAATTTCCTCCAAAATGGCGAAGTCGATATAGAAAACGATGAAGTCAATGGCAATATTGGTGAAGATGAGATGGTTTCCTCACTTGACAGTCCTTCTAAAGAAATAAGACTAGTTCATAAAGCAAAAAGATTTCATCGACAGAACTCTGGAGAAGGAAAACCTGGCAATGGAGTGTTACCAAATATCAAACCAAATAATAATAAATCGGTCATTCGTGGCCTAAAAAATAGTCGTAATTCTCGAGATGGCTTGGGTCGAGGACTAGCAAAAAAAGGTATTGATAATCAAAACTACTGAAATATTTCAGGGAACTAGAATATTCGGGTGCAAACTATGGATAAATGGTTTATTGCAAAAAAATATCGACCACATCAGTGTTTGTAAACAAACTAGCCTCGTTTTGAAAATTGTAAATAAGGTAAACACGTGCTTCTGTTTTGATTACACATCAATCAATTTTTCTTGTGACAAACAATTTATTATACCACATATTCACTTTTTGCAAAATAACAGTTTCAAAACGTTGGTTAACTGCTGTAATGCATTTTTTATGTCACTAAAGAAAACAAATATTAGAAATGTAAATAGAGCCTAGAGGGGTGAAAGGGGCATTGTCATTTATTTCTCATTCTTGCTGCCAAAATAGTGTTAAGACAAAGTTTGGAACTTTCATGTTTTTATGAAAGTGAGAAATAAGGAGAAGGTAACTTCAAGGCATTTAGTGGCTATTAAAAAAATTCTAATTATTTCGTGGAAGAGGGGGGATAGGAGGGGTCCTGATCCCGAAATCCCGGACTTAAAAAAACGAAATCCCGAGGTCCCGAATTTAAATAAAGTAAATCCCGACGTCCCGAAATCCGAAAAAAAGGATTCCCGGATCCCGAAAGGGTCAATCCCGAAATCCCGAGCTTAAAAACACCCGATCCCGGAGTCACGATAAAGGTCCTATCCCCCCTCGTGGAAGGGCAGACTAAAAATTGTCAATGGTTGAAGATTATAAACTCTAGTTATCACACACAAAACAAATGATTTTTTCGAAGATATGCATTTTCATCATCCAACTTGAAAGACTGTCAAGTACTTTTAGTAAAAAAATAGCTATTCAAACACACCTACTCTGTTTTTGTGATTCATTAGATAGGTATTTCACTTGACCCATTATATTTCATCTTTTCGTACTGTGATTTTTTTATGTAATAAAGTCAACCTGTAGCTTTAATATATAAAAATGATAGAATATGAAGCGAGATGATATATCAAATACTCTTGCTTTGTACGTTTTAAAGACAAAATATACACCTCTAACCAACCCTAACATAAAAAGGTGCACTCGATCTTCTCTTTTCGATACAATTGTTACTCATTTTTTGGAATTTTTTCTTGAGTCGCATAATGGCAGGGCAGACACGTAAATTACTGAACTAATAGATCAATATGTTCCCCGTCCGTGGTAAATTAATTTTTTTAATCGGAGGTTATGCATTTTCTTCATCCAGCTTGATAGATACTCATGTCGTCAACTTGATATATAATTGTTGTGCATTACTATGTAATAGATAAATTGAAAACTTATGCAAATGGTGTTTTTAAAATAAAACACTTCGTAATTGAAGAAAATTGTCGTTTTATTTGTTTCTATTAACTTTTAAAAATTTTGTTGCTATAAAAAATGTAGTAAACATTACATTACAGTAAGCATTTATCGCCTTCTCTAACACAGAGCTTTGATTCTTTTGTTCTTTTTCAACTGGGTTTCCGCCTGAATATCTTGAGGGAAAGAATTTTTTTTTTGGAAAAAGGAGAGGGGGGGGGTAAAAAAAAATCCCAAGATTTCCGAAAGTAAAAATAAAATTTTCTTCAAATTTTCTTTTTAAAAAGCCTGGAAGGGGGAGTCTATTCGCATCAGCATAGTGTATTGCACATAAGCAAAAAAATGAATGTAAATTCAAATCACATAACCAATTCAAGTTCTTTGACCATGTTAACTACAGTTATTCTGTGTCAGAAACCTTAAATATATGTCAAATATTTAATTACAATCCAAATTCAGACCTGTATCAAGTGTGAATATTGTGTCCAAATTTGCCCCAACTGTTCAGGGTTCTACCTCTGAGGTCTTTTCAGACTGCACTCAGTGAAGCAAGTATGCACAATAAATGTACAAAAAATCAGAAAGATAAATTATTTTTCAAAGAAAGAGAGATGAAAGTATAAGAAGATAAATAAACATTTCTAGATTTTGTCATAACTAAATAAGGAGGCCGTTTTTTTGTGTCATGTTTATGTATCTACTGGATTATATTAATCAGTAATGAGTATGACTCTGGTGCCCTGAAGCTAGCATGCAAAGGGTAGTAATGTACATGTACAATGTATGTTATTTAAACAATAATTTCAGACTCACCCTTTGTGACGCACTGAACTAAGGGTTGTAAGTTTAAACTTGATCATGTATGCTAGAAATGAATGATAACTTTTATGCCTTTGCACTTCCCTGATTACTAAAACTTGAGATGAAAGTTGTTTTTGTCATGAAATGTAAATGTACGATGCAGAAATCTGCATCGAGTCAACTAAAGAGATTGCATCAGCCCCAAAAATATGTAAGCCTGTACTAGAATAAGAATTCAAGTTATTGTCAGATAAATGTTTTGTGAAAACTGTACTTAACAAAACCAAAAAGATTTACCCTGTGCAGTGAATTTGTTTCAATAGTAATTGTATTTTTATAAATTTTGCTTATGTGTCAAAAAGTGATTTTTTTGTAAGAGTTGGTTTTGCACGTCAGATATGTACATGTACCTATGGGCTATGTATGACATTGATTTGTTAAATGATATGAATAGAAGAAGTTATATGTTGTATTGAATCTACATATTGAGTGCCCCCTAATTAATTTTAAATAACAAAGAGGCCATCTGTTTATTGAAATCAGTACCATTATCATGTTTACATAAATAAAAACAAGAAGATGTGGTTTGATTTGTCAACCAGTATGAAATTGTGTCTGTCAAAAACAAATCTTGTGTCAGAATAACTTTTTCAGTTGTTTGTCATATTTAAAGTTGAAAAAGACTACAAACTTCTTACTTGTACCAATTTTTACTTAGTGGTGAATACATTGACCTAGTCTAGATTTTGGGTGTTTAATGTTTGTTCCATATATATCCATGTCACATGTAATCTCTATAGATAAAAGTCATGTTTAAATTTCAATCAATCAGACTTTAAAAGTGGTTTGAATATCTTGATGATCTTTATAGATATAATTGAATGCATACAGCTGTTTTACATGTAGTTGAAATTATTGACTTTTGATGTAAAACGTAATATGATGCATGTATTGACCGAAATCTATTCATCAATGTTTACTACTGAGAGAAATGATGCAATTTTTCAGAGTTTGCGAAATCTTTTTTTCCATGGTGGTCCTTGCAGAAAACATGCTGGTCCTCCTCACTATTACTTCTATTGAAAAATACTAAAATTGTGTCAGTCCTATGCAAAATTTTGGTGGTAAAATCATGAGGACTGCCACTTTTCGCAAACTCTGATTTTTCACTGTGCATAAAAGATCTGGAAAGTTAAGGATGAACATTTTTTTATGCCCCACCTACGATTGTAGAGGGGCATTATGTTTTCTGGTCTGTGGCTCCGTTCATGCTTTCGTTCGTCTGTGCGTCCGTTCAGGTTAAAGTTTTTGGTCAAGGTAGTTTTTGATGAAGCTGAAGTCCAATCAACTTGAAACTTAGTACACTTGTTTAGGTGTTTAATTTATAGAGAGAAAAATTCTAAACTGAGACATTTGTGTAAAAAATAACCAAAATGCAAATGATTTGTCACCCCTATACTTTAGATGTAGGTGCTCCATGACATACCTGCCAACTGTCACTATTTGCGGGGGATTTCCCCCATGGAGGTTCCTAATTGGAAATTTTTGAAATAGCCATTTTGTCCACAATTTAAAACAAAACAAATAATTTTACCATTGGTATTAGTGTTGTAAAAGTATGAAGAAGCAAATAAACAATATCAAAATAAATTTGAAGACCCCTTTAAAGATTTTGTAAGACAATGACAGCCATCTTGCTTATAAAACCCCCATGTGCATTTTGAAATCTTGGGATTTATGCCATGATACAATTGGTACAAAGTATATAACTGATCTATCAAATATAAGCAGAGGTATTTATTAGATCTTCTCGTACTATGTACCCCTAAATATTAGAGAGTTGATTCTCCCTCTTAATATTATAGTGTTTCATTTTAAGATAAGCCTCTCCTCAACTTATAATTTTGTAATTGCTCCAAATTCAAAATCTCATGCAAAATGTCTTTTTAGAATATATATATTGATGCTTATATTTTTTTGCAAGAAAAGTGACCATGCATCCCAATTGGGACACATTTTATAATAAACTTATAGATTGTTTATTGTTATTTTTTTCTCATTCTGATTATGAAGTTTCATGGAATATTTGTGACTTGATCATATATTAATGGCAACTATATCCCAATCAGTCTAACTTGAACTTATTTATGTAACATTCTTATATAGTTGATAGCCTGATTTAAAATTAATCCTTTTATTTTGATCAATAATTCTTGTTTATCCCACTTGTTGTTATTTTAATAGTATAATTGAGGTTTAAAATGTCACAATATGTTTACAAAGTGGTATTTATAAGCTACTTTTCTGGCTATTACTTCTAGACTGGATTTGGTAACAGGACATCGACAATTGTCAATACTCCCTCAGTAATACTATAGACTATGAATGATATATTTATATTTGATGTTTAGGTTTAATCTTTGCAATATTCATGATATTTAATTCTTTTCACTAAGATATTTTTAAATCTTTGGTGCTACATGTACATGTAGCTATGCAATTAAACGACATGGCACATTAATTTGACAATTAAACAAACAAACTTTTTATTATAAAATTTAAGATCTGTTGATTCAATGAATACAACACCTTGTATTAACATGTATAGTCGGTGAAAGAGAAAGAGATTTTATAGTCGAGATAAAGTGTGTAACGGTGAAATCAAATCATTTATTTATTTCCTCAATTGGACATTATAAGTTTTATTGCTTGTTTTATTTTACATAATCATGTTTATGAAAAGGTGCATAGACATTAAATAAGAAAACAGAGGTTATTCAAGTCCTATTATTGCTTTTTATATACATGTATGGTTAGGGTTTTGATCATTGTTGAAGGCTGAATTGTGATCAGTAGTTATTTTTTACATCTTTGTTCTTGGTCTTTAGTGGAAACATATAGCTTTTTAATTTGAGACAAAAGTTAACTTTTCTGGTGACAGCGATATTGATAACAAATACGATAATATCTAAACCCTATTGTCACCTAAGTTGACGAAAAAAATTTGAAGTGTGACAAATTCAAGATGAGACTGTGATAGCATTGTCTTTTGACTTTGACCTCTGACATTTAAAAGTCCTGCATTTTTTAATATTTCCGGAATATGTTTGTTCCATTGTACATGTAAGTCTAGTAGGTCATGATAGTAGAATAATAGTGTGGTCTGTTAATACATTTAATTAAATTTAATGTCTGTTTACAGGTGGTGCTGGAGGTAAAGGCACTTGGGGTGCACCAGGGGATGAATTATTTGAGGACGGTAGTTGTAGGGATGCAAAAGATCCTAACTATGACTCAGATAGTCAGGTAAACATGCATACAAATTTTTATTTTTTTTAAGTCTCAGGTATTTAAAAACACATGTAATGAAGATATAATACCTTCAGATGCTGTTAATTTACCCTAACGTGTTGCTTTTAAATGTGCATTTTGTCAACAAAGGTCATTTTCATTGGGAAACACCCATGTGGATAATTTTACATGTAAACTTGATATAAGTACTCCTACTCCTAGATTATGTAATAATCAAGTTATATTTGATTACAAATACTATTCAAATATAAAACCGTTGTTTACACTGCCGTCAATCAGGTGACAATGTTGACTGAATCAATGTGTCTAGATTTATCATACGCACAAGTCCGACGCACATTGATTGAAAGCCTTGACACATTTGAGAAAATATTGATCATCTTATTTATGTTTTGTTTTTGTACATGGGTTACCAGTACTTTTCAAATTATTTGCAACAACATTGATCAATACATTAAAAAGAATACAATTGAAGCAAAAAGCCAAGTCACAGTAGTTAAAAGTAGAATACTGACGGGTGTAGTTGTTTAGAAAATTTGAATCATTAGTGAACATTAAGAACTCGTCTTGAAAATAGTGAAAAGTATATTGCATAGCACATTAATATAGGTGTACATAAATTTAATGAATAAATTAGTCATATCACAAACAAAAATTGATACACATTTGATATAAATCTAATGCATCATCTGTGTCCCATGAACACATTTTTTCCGACTGTAAATTCAGAAATATTTGCAATGTTTTTATTGTGGCAAAATTGAAATTTCAAATTTTAGAAGTATTTGAATGCAGCATTTCCTAAAACTAACGATTACATATGAATTAGTCTCAAACTTTAGTTTACAAATGGCATATAATAAAATTTCTGATTTGAATGTATTGATTTTCAATAAAAATTTTGTGTTTTAGGATGAATATGTTGTTGATTCTGTTGAACCAGAGATGACACAAGAGGAGTTTTTGAAGGTTGTAGAACCAGTATTATTAGAATATTTTGAAAATGGCGACACTTTTGAAGTGGAGGTAAGACTCTTTCAACAGATCTAGATTTTACTGCTCTGAACAAGCTGAACTAACGATATTTAAAGAATATATTTATACGGCACATTGAAATATTTTCTACATGTTCCTCTTGTCATTAAAAGTATAAAGCTTCTCGAAAAAAAATCTTTTTAGGAAAAGGAGGCAGGTAAATTGAGTAAGATTTGATTTCATAATGTAGCCTTCTGCAAAAGGAAATCACGAATTCACCAACATTCCAACTGACTTCATTTTCAGAAAACGACATCTGTAACAAACATAAACTTTTAGCTACTTCTTTACAAGCAGAACCAAACACAATGAAAGTCCCAAGTATGTACTGGCTTCCGAAGCTGCACAAAAAACCTTACAAATATAGATTTATTTCATCTTCCAGCCATTGTTCAACTACTAAATTGTCTGTTTTACTTACTAGTACACTTGGTACAATAAAAAACCTGATAATAAATTGTTCAAATAAGGCCTTTGAAAATAGTGGAATTAATTACTTTTGGAGTGTCAAAAACTCGTTGGAAGTACTTGATAAATTGCATGCATATATTGGTGATTTTGAATCTGTTCAAAGTTTTGATTTTTCTACCCTATATACCACTTTGCCTCATATTCTTATTAAGAAAAAATTCACATCCCTAATTAACTGGGCATTTAAAAAGTCGGAATGCGAGTACATATGTTCAAACTCTTTTAGATCATTTTTTAGTAGCAATAAACAAAAGAACTATGTCAATTGGACATGCTTTGATACTATTTATGCACTTGAATTTTTACTTGATAACATTTTTGTTCGCTTTGGAGATTCCGTATATCGTCAAGTTATTGGAATTCCAATGGGGACTAACTGTGCACCACTTATTGCGGACCTGTTTTTGTATTGTTATGAGTTACAATTTATGACTAAAATTAGCAAAGACCCATCAAAACAACATTTGATACAAAAATTTAACAATACTTTTAGATATTTGGATGATATATTGGCTCTAAATAATGACGACTTCAGTATGTATACTAAAGAAATTTATCCTGTAGAACTTACTTTAAATAAAGCTAATGATAACAATGACCACTGCCCTTTCCTCGATCTTGATATCTATATCATAAACGGGAAGCTTAATACAAAAATTTATGATAAAAGAGATGATTTTTCATTTCCTATTGTTAATTATCCATTTTTAGATGGTGACGTTCCCTTGTCACCATCTTATGGT